>NC_134689.1:231124386-231726886 GCF_050947455.1 Rhinoderma darwinii | reverse complement strand
CAAGCTTATAAACCATGTACACAGCTGAATCCAAATTCGAGGATGCAGAATGAGCTGTCATAATAACAAAGAGTGTCACTCCTGGTTATATTGATCAACATTGCCAACAGCTTGTATTATTTTTCTTAAACTTTTGCCTATTTGATTGTGGGTGCCCCTATGTAACATAACTAAAGGCTCTGGATGTCATCCTTCATTTCTTTGGCTGTACATCTTATCTCCACTCTTAATAACCTCCAGGACTAAATGCCTAGAAATGCTGGTACCCTAGATACAGTTTTGATGATCTCAGACATATTCGGTATGCAGCCTCAGCAAACTGATAGGACATGCCAGATGAATCACTTCTTGGAGAAGTCATTTGCCCATTAGCTTTGTTTAATGCATTTTTTATTACATTTCTTTTTATTAATTTCTTCATAATGCATGCTGTTTTTGAGTGTGTCTGATCATTGGAAATCACCACTCCTAGGAAATAGTGACCAGAAAGGTTAATGGCCGTTATATACTGAAACCCATCTGCTATAGTGATGCATGGAAATACATTTCCCAGCATATTCCTTTCTGATTTATTGTTTTCAATTAACATATATTAAGTGGTAACGTTACATGTGAAGGGTATATATAATCATAGCATTCCTACAATAACGATTTAAGTCTTAGACTCTAAGGAAATGCAGCTTTCGCTATAGATATATAAACTTAATGTATGTAAATACAATACATACAGTATTGGTACAATTAAAGTTTGCATACTGAAACAAAGAAAGTAGTCAATGGGAAGAATTTATTAGAACTAGCGTTTCATACGTCAGTCTTAATCTAAAGAGTGCTGGAGTAAGATGCACCTACTTAATAATCTAGGAGCATCTCTGGTCGTCTGTCCACCAGAAGGGGAAATTGATGAGGGTTGCAAGCTGGCCTAGATTTCCAATATTTATGCCAGTTTATAGGCAGAAATTATAGTAAATTTGTGGTGGTAGAGGTGGCATAAAATGCCTGGTGGTAGAGGTGGCATAACATGCCAAAAAGTCACAAATTGTGTGCACCATATCTTGTGACTTTTTAATGCCACAATATTGGCATACCGTCATTGATAAATTTCACCGGTTAACTTTTCTGTTCTTGTGAAGAGTAGCCTTTAAATGGGTTTTCGAGATCCTCCAGTAAAAAAAACCAAAACCTATAAAAATCAATTTCCCCTTCTTTACATAATTTGTTGACCATATTCCAGTCACACAATGTATTATTTACCATCACTTACGTTCCCGTTATGCGCCGTTTGTTGACATGCCTTGCTAGGCGTGTTTGTTTACTTATGCTTCCTGCTTTACTTCCCTGCCAACTACATTAACTAGATACATCAGCGCATGCGCTGATAAATCTGTATAAGCCAGCAGGGTACATAGAGAGTACTGTAAGAATATTGTAATAATATATCTGATTAACAGTTCAGATGGTCAAAGATGGAGAGTTGATGTTTGCCATCTAGCTAATGTTTATGGGGCTTTGCGCCAACACTTCCCAGATGGCAGAGGAAGAAGGATCGGGTGTGTTGGATTTCGATCCTTTGCAGTTGTGGGATATAAGCCACTGCCAGAGGGATCTGGTAGTGGCTTATTCCCCTCTCTCCATTGATAAAACATGCACACCGAGCTGAGCTGAGAGTTCATGCAATGCTGCAGTCGGGAGGAATATCTGTTGGTCGAACAAGTGTTCAGCCGAGAGCTACCTATAGCGTATAGCCACCTTAAGAAGGGGAGCAGTGATGAAAACGGGAATCTGATTTAACACTGTAAAAAATAGAAATAGAGGCAGCACTCCAATAGTCGTCTCAAAAAATGATTTATTCACCCGCCAGTGCAGTAGGATGCAACGTTTCAGCTGCTCAATGCAGCCTTTGTCAAGCAATTTAACACTGCAGATGTTACACCTAAAGAGATAATTAGTACATGATATCTCATATCTCCCTAATATCTAATATTAATATTATATACATAAGGAAATAACACATTATTATTGAGTTTTAAGATGAAAATATTGGGAAAAAAGACCTTTGTCTTTAAGACGGTGTGACTGTACTTATGTATTGCGTGGTATCAGTCACATTTTGTGTGCGGTACATAACGTCCACAAACTAATTAGATATTAATGTGGGCGTACATTTTATCTGTTTATTCAGGCTCCAAATGAAACATCAAACAAAAGCAGACTACATGGAGAGGAGTAGGAAGCAAGGGGAGAAATTCTCCAGCTCACCTGACACGAGGGTAGGGTGTCACTGTCAGCGCCTGGATCTTTTTTCGTGTCGGCACACGATACAGGAACAGAAGTAGCAAGAAGGTATGGTCCAGCGCTTGGGTAGAAGTAAAATGGAAAAAAATTTTTTCCAAGTTTAATTGGATTGCATTAAAAAGTCCATTGTAGTATGGTCTCAGTGTGTAGATAGGAGGAAAGGGTGATCCTGTGAGCCTACACTACAGCCAAGTCTAAGGACGTTGCCTCGTCCGAAACGCGTAGGCTCACAGGATCACCCTTTCCTCCTATCTACACACTGAGACCATACTACAATGGACTTTTTAATGCAATCCAATTAAACTTGGAAAAAAATTTTTTCCATTTTACTTCTACCCAAGCGCTGGACCATACCTTCTTGCTACTTCTGTACATGGAGAGGACTCTCATTGCAGGGATTGCACAAGTCCCTGATCTGTGCTCTGCAGACACTGATCACTCATCTTGTCATCCTCTTCCTCAAAGTGCAAAGCAATATATATTTCTCATGGCTCTTGACATAATGTGTATCTTTGAATGAGTAAATGATTGCCTTAAAGTTCCTCTTCACCCATAGTTTATCTACAAAGTTTAAAGAGGCTCTGTCACCAGATTTTGCAACCCCTATCTGCTATTGCAGCAGATAGGCGCTGCAATGTAGATTACAGTAACGTTTTTATTTTTAAAAAACGAGCATTTTTGGCCAAGTTATGACCATTTTTGTAATTATGCAAATGAGGCTTGCAAAAGTCCAAGTGGGTGTGTTTAAAAGTAAAAGTCCAAGTGGGCGTGTATTAGGTGCGTACATCGGGGCGTTTTTAATACTTTTACTAGCTGGGCGCTGTGAAGAGAAGTATCATCCTCTTCTCTTCAGAACGCCCAGCTTGTGACAGTGCAGATCTGTGACGTCACTCACAGGTCCTGCATCGTGTCGGCAGCAGAGGCTACAGTTGATTCTGCAGCAGCATCAGCGTTTGCAGGTAAGATCGACTTACCTGCAAACGCTGATGCTGCTGCAGAATCAACTGTAGCCTCTGGTGCCGATGTGGCCGTCACGATGCAGGACCTGTGAGTGACGTCACAGATCTGCACTGTCACAAGCTGGGCGTTCTGAAGAGAAGAGGATGTTACTTCTCATCAGAGCGCCCAGCTAGTGAAAGTATTAAAAACGCCCCGATGTACGCACATAATACACACCCACTTGGACTTTTACTTTTAAACACACCCACTTGGACTTTTGCAAGCCTCATTTGCATAACTACAAAAATGGTCATAACTTGGCCAAAAATGCTCGTTTTTTTAAAATAAAAACGTTACTGTAATCTACATTGCAGCGCCTATCTGCTGCAATAGCAGATAGGGGTTGCAAAATCTGGTGACAGAGCCTCTTTAAGAGCTACCTAAAGCCCTATAAAATGCAAAAGGCACATAGGAACGTCATGTTATATATTATGTTATGGGTTCATTTGATAAGTTGTAATTACAATATTAGTTTAGGGCAATGTCTATAAGACTTGTTGCTATTATTCATTACCAATTTTTTGTGAACATCAAGTAAACCTACACATATATATTATATAAGGGAACCCCATACCCATCAATTCCCTAGTGTGAGTAAGTTAGCTGAATTTAGGCTGCCATTAACGACATTCTGCATTCAACCTTAGGCAAAGGGAATATAGGCTGTAATAAAACAGCTGGCAAAAAAGCTATAAAAAGTGCTCAATACATATGTCTGTCCTACACAACGAGCTTATCTAAGAAGACAATTAGGGAATGGCTGTAACTCCCCAATACAATACTATTAGTCCATTTTTAAGATTATAGGGTTAATGAGGTAAATGTTAGAAATTAAAGAAACAGATATCTTATGATTGCCACTATTTTCAGAACGATCAATTGTTTCAGCGATTATTTTTTTTAAAAAGTTTAAAAGATACTTACAATTATATTGTAAAAGGCCCCTACAGATATAGCAAAACTTAAGGCTCATATACACTGGCCAATTATCGTTACGATTCTGAGTGATCATACCAATATTTGACCAGTGTAAATGAAGAGAAATACCAGCAGAAAATGAGAAAACAATAGTTTATCCTTGACTTTTATTAATCGTACTGCCGGAATATCAAATTGTTAACTGCGATTTTCATTGAAGATCCTAACTCTTAAATGACAATGTCAGCTCTTCTACCCATTCCAGCCAGATCAGTTCATTCTGTATTGAGATCATAGGAAGAAGCATATTTAAATACATATCCCTCATGGGATTGTGTTTGCTAAACATTATAATTAACCTCCAGTGATGAATTTCTCATCTCGTAAATCCACAATGATACACATTACCATGTTTAGGATAGATGCTATCATTTACATATGACACACAATTATACTTCTTGATTAGGTCAGTATTCCCGGGAGTCTGCTTTTATTAACTAGGATTGGCCCTTGTGCAAATAATGTCACAACTCAGATACTGTAAAGATGAAAAGTCTTAGTATCTGGAATGACATTGGACCACAATCCTCCCCCTTGGCCTTCAATGTCTTTCCTTCACACAAAATGCAGCCAAAATGTCTATTTAGTTAAAGACCACACCTCCGATTAGAATGAGAATTTCAGGATAATTAAATACATAAAGTTCTTTCTTGAATAAATAACTTGGAGGGAAAACATATATTTTCTCTTCCCGGCTGAAAATGATGGAAATAGGAATTGTTTGACAAACAAGATCCCATATAAGATACAGGTAGACTCACTTCACATTGAAGGACCTAGATATGTAGAGCAAGTTTCTTAGAGCCCGTACTCCGCTACATTGATTTCCGGAAAAAGCCGAACAGAAACTAAGCGGCTGAGCGCTCACACAAGTAGTTCTGTCGGTTCATTTTAGCGATTGGTGTGGGTCTCAGTGCTCGGACCCCCACCAATCAAAACTTCTGACATGTCACTATGACATGTGAGAAGTTTCTTGAATGTTTAGTTACCCTGTAACTAGTTCCTGTTTTACTGAAGTTCACCTTTAAATCATTTCAATGAAACCATGGCTAACTTTTCACCCAAAAACACGCTTGCCTGTATGTTTACTTCTATAAAGGGTAGTTGGTTCTGTATTTATTAAGCCAAGACGGATTATTGATTTGATCCACACAGTCTTCTTTTTTTTCTAAATCTTGTCAACTGATATACAAATTATTGTACACAGCATTTTTCTTAGTTCCAAGCATGGGGCAGATCACTATTTCAGCCATATTTTGGTGTGTTCCTATGCACATTTTGTAACAAGAAGTAGACAAGACCAGTGCTATCACCGTTCTTTTTTATGTAATTCAAAGTGGTATTATTAACAGGTATCCTTCAAAATTGTGTGATCAGTAGCTTTGCAACCCTATGGACACATTTTTATAAATAAGCTTACCATACATAGGCCTCTTTCACACGGCAGTATTTTTTTGTCAGTATTTTGTATCAGTATTTGTAAGCCAAAACCAGTAGTGCATCCAAAATGCGGAAGAGGAACAAATCTTTCTATTATACTTTGTCTCTGTGTAGGTTCCACTCCTGGCTTTGGCTTCCAAATAATAAAGCAAAATACTGCCGTGTGAAACTGGCCATAAGAGCAAGATAAATAGATGACATCAAGAGAGTATGGGACTCATTTATCAACCTTTCTATGCCAGTTTACTGGCATAGAAAAGTAGAAAAAAGGAAAGGGGCATGGCTTCAAAAAAGGAAGAATGGCTTGAGAAATTAATTATACTCACCGCTCCTCTTCTCTTCTCCCCCTCTGGCATCCCTAATCACTCGTGCACGGCTCATACAACCTACTGACACCGGGCAGTGTGAGGGCGTTGTATGCGATGCAGCACTGATGACATTGAAGTGCTGTGTTGCATATAACGCTACTCATTGTCAGGACTTGTAAGAGCCACACTGCAATGCTGCATGAACCCGGAGGGGGGAGAAGAGGAGTGATGCGATGAGTATGTGTTTTTTATTGCCATTGTGGGGGGAATGGATGGCGCATGGCCACGGTTGTTGTGTCACAAGTGTGGCGCACTCTCTGGCCGAAAGTTGCGACACACTTATTAAGAGGCTTTCGTCTCTTAAAAAAAAATGTGGTGCAGTTTACTCCAACATTTTTTACTATTAAGACTGCCGTTTGAAACGCCAATCGTAATAAATTGCCCCCTAAGTGCGCACGGTGTGAACTTCTTATCACATATAATGAGTGGAAAATAACTCCCATCTATAAAAATCTATGACTTTTAATTGTTTCTTTCAAGGCAAATTGTCACTGCCGCTTGCGTAAAATAATGTGTTTTTAAAATTAGATTAGACATGAAGGTTTATAGACAATTTTGCTATTCATAATAGACGTAGTGATGTTTACCATAGTATAATTGGTATCATTAAGTCTAGGTGATGTTATTAATATTACTCATTAAGATGTTGTAAACCTCACTAGCACACAGCAACTTTTCTGCTGTTACATTTCTTAGAAGAAGTTGTCAGTTGCCACGGTAACTAGAGTGAATCGTACTAGGATAGTCTAAAATGTGACTACAGGGACAGGGAAGCCTAACAGGTCTGCATTATATTGGTCATCCAGAGTGCAAGATGATGCCATGGTTTCTCGTCATTAAACTCCTACTTATTGGTAGGTAATGAGACATTAGCAGGGCGGTATCATGGAAAGTAGGTAATATGTTACATAGCAGATGGCTTTTATTTCACTAGTGAGTGCTGCAATATTACAATATCCCCTGTAAATCAATAATGTCCCTAAAATTCAAAAACTTTCATAATTCGTAAGAATAGATTTCAAATTTATCAACATAATATGTTGTCTTTTTTCCCATTTAATAATATCCTTTAAAGCATGGAATCAATTTCTTCATAGCATCTTTTCTTTTTAACCAGTTCAATTATGAGGCATATTGATCTTGGTGCACCTTATAGTTGAAGACAATTCATGAAGACATCCCCTTTAATTGTGCGGCGATCAGCTGTTATAAATGTAGAATTAGACGGCCATTGAAATGACGGCCATTGAAATGAATGATCATCCATGGAAGGATCGGCTCCACTACAGCGGGAGCCAATATTACACGGCGGCTCAGTTCTGGCTCATTGAGAGGGTCCCACATAGGACTATCGCAGGTCTGAAAGATAGCTCGCTTTATATAAGTACCTCCCCTCTAAGTCCCTCCTTTCTGTTATGATTTTAGGATTATTAGTTATTAATTGATAAGCCATCATACAGAAACCATAACCTACAGAGAATATGTTCTGATGATGGGTTACCTTTAATAATGTCTGGACACTCAGTAAAATAGATTGATTGTAAGCTTTGTGGCCCAGGGCAATTCTGGAAATCGCTTTATTGTTTTATCAGTTATCAATCATTTTGATTCCTACCTTGTGGACGATTGTAGTTGTGACTATAGAAAATGCTTGTTCAGCTCAGCATGAGAAATCAAGTGTTTGAGACAAAAGGCAAAACCTTTGAAGATTTTTTCCTTATTTCATACAACAGAAAACAAGGACGAACTACAAAAATAGAAAATGTAAGTCCCATGTGTGTTTTCTTGTGACTTCAATGTGATTAAATAAGCAGCCTAAGCCTTACAAGGTGGAACAGCTCCATCATGCATTAGTCTTGCCAGTGTACTCTGTACTTTAATTACGCAATACTGTGGAAATTAACTAGCTAGGGAGCTAATGGAAGTTAAGATCAATGGCATCAATGCATGTCCTCAATCATTTTATTGTCTAAGCTAGGGAAATCAAAATTTTGCAGTAAAATGAACATGTCAGCCTTATTTCTAAGTGTCTTCTGTGCTAGTTATCATTTTTAATAATGTTTTATTTGTTTTATTGTCCTCAACTTAGATGTGAATCCGTTAGTATCCATATTACTGCTAGGGTCTACATTTGATTTAAATTGGCATTTGGCAGCCAGAGTGGTGCAAATAATGTATTACTATTTTTGACATCCTTGACTTCATATTCAATTAGCAGGAAATATGGTTATTTTATATAAGGACAATGACATATACAACAGAGGCTCACAAAGCTAGAAACAAGTAGGTATATAGCATGTCATTGTCACATAAAGAACTAAGAACAATATTAAAATAGATCTACTGTATACATTTGTAATGGAAAAGCCAATTCAATTATATAGCCAACACTTGACATGGTGGAATTCCTGAGCTTGATGTAAAAATAAAAAATGTTGTTAAACATTATAGTCGATTTTACTGAATACATAGGCGTCTAAATTGCAAATATATTAATGCAGTTCAAGGTGAAAGTGAAACAGTAGAGAATATTAATTCTTCTAGCTGTCATGCTATATTACAGTGAAGGCTAAAGTAAGCATTCACACCACATTTGGACAATACAATTAGGGTATGTTCACACGATTAACTAAATACGTCTGAAAATACGGAGCTGTTTTCAAGGCAACTCGCGTTTTTCGTGGCGTTTTCACTGCGTTTTTTACGGCCGTTTTTGGAGCTGTTTTCAATAGAGTCTATGAAAAAACGGCTCCAAAAACGTCCCAAGAAGTGTCCTGCACTTCTTTTGGCGAGCCGTTATTTTCTACGCGCCATATTTTCACAGCGACGTGTAAAATAAGGGCTCGTGGGAACAGAACATCGTAAAACCCATTGCAGGCAATGGGCAGATGTTTGCAGGTGTAATGGTGCCGTCTTTTCAGGCGTAATTCAAGGCGTAAAACGCCTGAATTACGTCTGAAAATAGGTTGTGTGAACATACCCTTAGAGGTATGGAGTAAGGGTTGCATACGGATTTAACTATATGTTTATACAGATGCATATATAAACAATTGATATTTTTATTTTGATATGTGGTTTTGAAGAATACGCTTTTCCCATTGTGTAACAAAAAGGTATCCAGACATAAACCTGCCAAAAATATAGCAGAATAACACTGTGGTGGCATAGGTCAACATAACCGAAGCCAATGGGTACTTTACTCTATAATTCTATATACTTTGCTTTGATACAAACATAAAAATCATCTTGAGATATAGTCACAAAATGTTAATGTCAACTTAGTTCATGTCCAATTTCACATGATCATAATATGGCAGTATTTTATGGTTTGTATTACAATGACGATGCCTGAACCCTCATGGGTTAGTAGAACCTAACATAGATCACTATATGGTTCAATGCTGATGATCTATGTTCGTTCAGTAGAACCGTGGGTGGTCTGTGTGTCAAGGCCGGAATGCAGATCCGTAAATGCTGCCATAAAACAACCATATGAAACTGGTCTAATCCTGTTAAGCAGTCAGAGGCCATGGTGTTTACCGTAACCATGCCAAACTGTTAAAAATAGACAAATAAATGTAAGCCCCAACTACACACTAGAATAGAAACTGTAGGCAAAACAAATTATATATATATATATATATATATATATATATATATACATACATATATATACAGATACAGTATTGTGCTCCAGCTGTATAGACATTAAAATACACACCTAAGATGCTGCAGACCTCCTTTATAAAAAATGATGAGAGTGTTTCATATCAGATCTAATCATAGACAAGAAGTTCCCCGTACTCTTTCAAAAGAGGTTCTGTTGTAGCTGAAGTGGTGTATTAGAAGAAATACTACTCTACTTACTCTAAATGATTAAGAAAAATAGTCACTTTAGAGTTCCTTAACCTGGAAAGAACGCTAGGGGAAGATCGCTGTCACGGTGGGTGTGTGGACCCACTGGGCCGTACCGTCTTAGCAGGATAGCAGCTGGCCAAACAGGATACCAAGGCAAAGTCAATAGTTCGAATAAGGGTATGGCAATACAGACAGTAGCGATGGTAGGCTCGGATGAGACCTTGGCAGCAGGCAGACACCAGGCGTGGTGAAATACAGCAGGCGTAGTATACAACACAACATGACTCCAACTCTCTATGGCACAGGAACAAGGTAGCACAGGATACAGGTAGCAGGAATGGGAACACTGAGAACTGGAAAACACTAAGGGAAGGCACCATTTGCAAAGAAAAACATGGGTAACACAACAAAGCTCAGGCAATGAAGGAAGGGGCAGGGCCCTTCTTATAGTCCAGGGTGATCATGGGAGCAATCAGTCAATCTAAAACATGAGTGTGATCCGGCCCATTGAGGCCAAGAATAAGCTCGAGCATGCACCCTAGTGGTCACTGCAGGACAGAACTGACGCAAGTGCTGGCATCTCTGGGGAGGAAGACGTCTGCAGGATGATAGGAGTCTGCGGTCTGTGACTGCGGACGTTACACTCACCATTTAAGCAGTCCTCTCAAACATTTACCATATGTAGGCTTACATACCTATGCTATAATTAATTTATCATATGAACAAGTGCTGCTGTGCTATACATGACCATACAAATCACAAGGAAAATGCAGATACAAAGTGCAAGCAGTGAAGCAGGATAAAGCAGTGAAATTTTACATCGACAAGAGTGATACTAAAGAGGTTTTCCAGTCCTAAGTAATTGATGGCCTATCCTCAGGATAGGCCATCGATATCTCATCTGTCGGGGTCCGGCTCCTGACACCCCCGCCGATCAGTTGTTTTGAAGGGGCCACTGCGCTCGTACAAGCGCTGTTTCCCCTTCACTTCCTTTACTGCTCACACTGTGAATTGCCAAGACACTTGTAGCAGCGGTTCACAGTATTACAACCTTCTCCCATTCACTTCAATGTAATACTATGAACGGCCGCTACAAGTGTGTCAGCGAGTGACAATGTGAGCAGTAAAGGAAGTGAAGGGGAAGCTGCAGCCCCTTCAAAACAGCTGATCGGCAGAGGTGTGGGGAGTCAGACCCCGACCGATGAGATATTGATATCCTATCCTGAGGATAGGCCATCAATTTCTTAGGACTGGAAAATCGCTACATCTGTATGGTATTCATGCATTGCAGTTGTATCTATGAAAACAGACCCAAGTTTTATATTAAACAGTAATTAAATGCATTGACATACTTAACCCTAATATGTATATTTATCAATGCTTGACTATGTTGACTCCATATTTTTCCCGTCTCTTCTCACCATTGACACGAGTAATATTGTCTAGTTAACAGTGCAGAAAGGGTAGCATTTATGAATAAAGATGATTTGCATATAATTTGCATATAATTTGCATGTCACATTTTAGTTTGGAAAGCATAAAGCTATATAATAACTTTACAGAATGTGTATTGCATATGGTAGATGCTGTGACAACGCTGACTTCATTATGAGAGAAAATGAGAAGGGAAAGCTAAACATATGAAAAAGTGTTTTAGTATGAAGCATAGTTTGGAATATTATAGTGGGTGCGGGAGCATTTACAGTCTGTATGGTTATATTAAAAAATGTCGCATAGGCAAGAATATAAAGCCACACGTACGTCAGACTGCAGACCCTGATAGGAATAGCTCTGTAGTAAATGATAATATCAGAGCTTGTTCAGAGCTACTGTAGGTAATTTTTATTATCCATGGACTGTTCACTAGTGCAGCTGTTTCAGTCCCAAGTGGTGAGAGCTCAGATGAATTTTCATTGTTAATGCCGCTTCTTTATGTTCTCTATGAGCAATATGTTAATCCGAGATGACAATATATGCATGATCTCATCTAATTAAAAATATAATACCAGCCAATTTGAGGTCAGGAGAAACCAAGAATGTTGATGTTGTTACATATTGCAATATCAATTATACATGCATATCTGTTGATACTAATACTATTTTCTTTTGAATGGAAGAAGCAAAATTTGCAATAAAAACAGTTGGAATAACACAAGGCAGAAATGGGAAACAATAAGTCAGTTGTCATGCTGCACCCAAATGCCACTCTTCTCATGTGCAGAACTATATTGAGATGTAGAAGAGTTTATTTTTTAATGCAAGAGATCTGGGTTTGCCATTTGACACAGTTATTGATGCAAATAAGATGGCAAAATTGCATTGACAATATTGACTTTTAGAATGAGCACCTTATTTATTTTGCCCCGCCACTTTTTTACAACTTCTACAACATTATCATTAGTGTCAAGGAAAAGGAAGCACAGCTTTCAACTTGCACTTTGTATAAACTATGACGCCAGGTACAACGGCACCGTATTCCCCAATAGACCTGCACCGCCTTGAGGAATCGTGCGGTTATTACACTAGTATTAGTAAATGTGCCCAAATGTCCTCTGACATCTTAAAGTGTTATATAGGATTTTACTTAGATATACTTATATTTCTAAGAAACCAGCAGCAGAAATAATGTGGAGAAGTTTCTTAATATACTTCATATGACTACGACAACATTTTAACACTGCTACAGCAATTAAATATTCGTGAATGAGTTGTCCACATCTGTTTTTTAAAAAATCTATTTAACCATTTCTTAATTTTATCTGTTTTTGAAGAGAATAAATAGCAACCCATAGGACACTAAAAACTACTCCAAAAACTGCCACACAGGTCACACAGTCTATGGGTGGAATGTGCCCTCAAAAAAACGACAACTGGAGTATGCCACATGGTGAAAAACTGCCAAAAAAGCCACCAACAAAATGCATTACTGTATTTGTAGAGAACTTGAAATTCTCCTGTTGACTACCAACAAATATCTGGCCGCTACAATTTTAGCGAACAAAGATGGCTGAAAAAAATGCCACCCAATAAAGACCAACCACAGCCTTGCAGCTCCAAAAGGTGAACAGATAATCTTCCCAGCTATGTAGTCATTTATGGGTAAAAAATATTCTGCTGGACAGATGTATGAAGTCCTGTATACTGTATACTGTAATCTAAAATCTATTGTATTTACCCAGGGCCAAGATTAATTTGTTGCTTTTTTTTACTGACAGTATTTGACAAGTGAACTGGCTTGTTAAATGGAGTATAAATTAGGGTTTCTAATATAATGCAGATACCTCCTGAAATTAGGGGTGAAAAGCTGATTGGACTTAAATGGAGCTTCTCTAGCCCTTATTCCAATTAAGCATCTTTATTATGCCAGAGTCAATGTATGTCAATCCTAATATAACGTAATAAGACTTAAAATAGAAGCCTGCTATTCAAAGCCACAAGGTTTAATTGAATTTCCAAGATCAGTGTAAGCGTAGTATTATAGAATTATTCCTCTATAAAGTGTTTCTGGTCACTGTGCTTATGGACAAAGAGCATCATCTAAATTTTGTTTTATGCTAATGTTGGCAATTACAATATATTATAAAAAGCAAAGGAAAGAAAAGACATCCATTCCCTTGTACTATTGCTGAAGTATTGCAAATGTTATATATTGCATAAATGTGTTGATACTTGACTGACTTTCTGTGGTTACATTTGGAATGCTTTGTAGGTTTTTCACTATTCTGTATAGTGCGACTTAGAAGAAATGTTCATCCTGAATATCAAATATTTCAGTAAGTGTGCAGTAATGTTGTCCGGTCGCTCCTGGATTCTGTTGATAGTACTGTTACTTCTCACTTGGTTGTCAACAAGGCAATAATGCCTCATGCTCACGACAGTGTGCGCCGGCCGAGTCCCTTCAGTGATCTGTGGAAAGATAGACCCGATTCACCCGCTGAAGACTATCTGGTGCCACTCGGATGCCGTTTAAATGGCCCGAGTGGCACATCAATCGTGTGCAACTGGCATAATGAGTAAAAACTAGGTGGGGTGGCCATGTTGATTATAATTTATAAAGCAGAGATTTTGGGTGGAGCTACCCTTTAAGATTAATATTAAAGATAAAAACGATTGCTAATATTCAGGAATAGATCGACATTTTTAAAAAAATTCTCGGAAATGTTTACCCTTAGAAATTCCCTTCTCTTAATTTTCCATGATGTTACGTAAAGTCAAGTTGATCACTGAAAAAACTTTGGGTATCCCCAGACAAGCTCATCGACATAATGAGATGGAGTATTTCATGTACGTCTGTAGTCATCAGACATTTTAATCTACCTCTAAAAAAAAGGCAGATACCGTAAACCAGAATAGAACAGTAAGGTTAAATTCACATGCAGCAGATTTGTTACACACATTTCTGCGACTAAAGATCTTCTGTATGACTTATTAGGGTTGTTTCTGCAGCAGGTGCATGGATTTCTGCAGGTTCCATTCCGATGTATGGAGCAGTAGCAGAAATGTCTAAAACAAATCTACTGTATGTGACAAATCCCTAAAAGTTCTCTTTATTTGAAAAATGTCCAGGTGGAATTATCATGGTAGCGTGTAGTTGCCATGGAGATATCAAGGTCACATTTGATGCTGGTCTCTGAACAGTTTTCTAGAAATCTTTTTTTATTAAAGGCATAAAGCAAAAGCAGAATAGCCCACCTAGAAAAGCCACAAAGGCAACACATTTCCTTTTTTTTTTTTTTTTTTGTGTCATCCAATTATTCCAAGTGGTGACATGTAGAAAAATGAATTAGATGTAGTTTTCTAACTTCAGTAGTATTTATCTTTGTAAGTTATTCCCAGCCTGCAATTTAATTCAGTTTCATACCTACCATAGAGGCAGAGTACGCCACTGCTATGGGGCCCGTAAGGAGACAATGTATAGCACTAAATGTGGCTTCCGTCCCCCTCTACCCTCCCAAGTAGAATAATTGTGCACTCCGATGAGAGATGACTCCCATCTCAGTAGTAGCCGTGTTCAATATAGAAAGAGCTTCTTATCATCTCCTCCCTCAGCCAGCCCCTCTTGACACCGGAAATAGGAAAGACATGCGGCTCCACTTGAAAGGCTGCCTCTAAAATGGCAAATACATAAGATATAATTTTGTTGCCAGTGTAGCTGGCTCAGTGATGAGGGAAAATGTCTGGCAAAGTTATGGCAGCACTATGACTAGATGGGACTGTTCTGTTATGGATGGTACTGTGTTTGACTGACACTATTATGAGGCATCTTGGCTGGTACTTTTGTGAAGACTCTGTTATGGGGGCACTGATGGTGGATAAAAATGTTATAGAGAACTAAAAATACTGCAACCACCTGTGTTATGTATTTGAATCCACCAGAAATGGGGTACTATAGAGGATGGTGGCACTATATGGCAATATTATGTTAAACTAATAAACTATATGGTGTTATGAATTGTGCTCTTAATTGTACTATAATGGGAGAATTGGGATGCAGTCGACTGGGGCAGATTTTGTAGTAGAAATTTTCTGAAATTCAATTCATATTAATGGTACAGGTTTTCAGTTTGCAAATGATAAGAGCAAGCTATGTGTAGACCATAAATCGGCAAGTAATTATGGAAGATTTCAGCTCTGAAGTCTGCACTATTCTAAATGCAGCTCTGGTCTATATTGTTACTTATTATCTGTTTGTATTGCCATACGCTTTAAGATGAAAAGATGTCAGGAGTCATCCATGACCTGTATGAAAATAATTTGTAAGAGCCTTATAGGGTTTATCCCAGAATTATAAATTATCACCTATCCACAGATGGGCCCCCAACGATTATGAGAACAGAAGTCCCGAACCCCCAGATCCTCCTCACTTCACCCCCCACAGTGAGGATAAGCTTGAATGGAGCATCGGTCGAGCAGGCATCCACTTCCATTCTTACGATCGCAGCGATGGGGCCACAGCTATCAATCAAAAAATTATAATCTATCCTGTAGATAGGTGATCATTTATGATTCAGGAATACTCGGCTCGGTGGTTAGCACTGTTGCCTTGCAGCACTGGGGTCCTAGGTTCAAATCCAACCGAGGACAACATCTGCATGGAGTTTGTATGTTCTCCCTGTGTTTGCGTGGGTTTCCTCCGGGTATTCTGGTTTCCTCCCACACCCTAAAAACATACTGATAGGGAACTTGGATTGTGAGCCCCAATAGGGACAGTAAGTATGTGGACCTTTGTACAGCGCTGCGGAATATGTTGGCGCTATATAAGTAACAGAAATTTGTAAGTAATACTCCTTTAGTACGTTGATCTTCACACATTTATATTCACACTATCATCATTATTATTATAACACCAGGCACAATATTTGTTCTGAAACAAAAGAAGTAGTACTTGTAGTTCTGCCGCATCCAATAGGATTAAGAAGAACAAAAAAGTTTATTATATTATCTTAAAAGAAAATATGGCGTACCCATCCTAGAAAAACTCTGCTTATGCATTTCGAACCTAGTTGTGGTTCTTAGTCATAGACTGTACTTGTTCTAGTACTATGAGAAATTGCATCTTCACTGTGACCATGATGAAAATATAAATACAGTTATGTGTGGAATATAAAGTATGACCGCTCATAACAACGTACATTCACTTTAAAAGGCAAACAGAACAGTTGGCAACACGTGGGATGTGGAGATAGTTTTTTTTTTTCTTTTTGACCTACATTGAAAGTAAAAAGAAAGCAAATAAACAGCCACCATCTATTCACAGCCTATATTCTAACACACCTCTCTGAGGAATTCATATTATGAAGAAAGTAGGACTGAAAACCCAAGAGGATGATAATTCACTTGAACAATACTTTTATTAAATAAGTACTTTGTTGTTTTTTTTTTATAGTACTGTCTATATTTTTTGAGAAGGAAAGGAAGATTAAAGTATAACTTTAGACAAAAAAAAAAAAAATTACACATCACCTTTTGGCCAGACTCTATAAAGTTTTATTTTTCTGAACAGGACCATTATGCAGGTCCGCCACTGCCCTCTACTAGGCCGCAGCACAAGCCTGAATTAGCCATAACAATGTAGCTGCTTGGAAGTCAGCATAGGAAACGTTACAACTGTTAGGGTATGTTCACACGGCGGGGGTCCGTAACGGCTGAAATTACGGGGATGTTTCAGCCTGAAAACATCCCCGTAATTTCAGCCGTACCGGCATGTGCAGGCGCTTGAACGCCGCGTCAATTACGGCCGTAATTAGCGCTGCTATTCATTGGAATCAATGAATAGCGGCTCCAATTACGGCCAAAGAAGTGACAGGTCACTTCTTTGACGCGGGCGTCTATTTACGCGCCGTCATTTGACAGCGGCGCGTAAATATACGCCTCGTGTGAACAGACAAACGTCTGCCCATTGCTTTCAATGGGCAGATGTTTGTCAGCGCTATTGAGGCGCTATTTTCGGGCGTAATTCGGGGCAAAAACGCCCGATTTACGTCCGTAAATAGGCCGTGTGAACATACCCTTAACTGCATCACATGATGACAATATGATAACTTTGATTGTATAGGAAATAATACAACTGCTGCTACCAGTGACCACGGATATTGTGCCTTTTACATGTACAGACAGTGTGTTCACCAATACAGGAAATCATTAGCATTTGGGAAGAAGGAGGCATCAGAATAATCAGAAAGGCAATGTGAGGTGTAGAAGCACAGCCAGATGGGCAAGATATTTTATTGTTATTTGATTATAGAAAATGCAATTTTTCAACTGGAATTAGGCTTTAAAGAGGCTCTGTCACCACATTATAAGTGGCCTATATTGTACATGATGTGATCGGCACTGTAATGTAGATTACAGCAGTGTTTTTTATTCTGAAAAACAATCATTATTTATGTTATGACCTATATTAGCTTTATGCTAATGAGTTTCTCAATGGACAACTGGGAATTTTTTACTATATGACCAAGTGGGCATTGTACAGAGAAGTGTATGACGCTGACCAATCAGTGACCAATCAGCGTCATACACTTCTCCCCATTCATTTACACTGCAGATAGCGATATAGCTATATCGCTATTTGCAGTCACATAAACACACTATAACGCTACTCATGTGTCATGACAATGAATATACATTACCTCCAGCTAGGACATGACGTCTATTCATTCTCCTGACCACTTCTGTAGCGTCTCTGTGATTTACAACACAGCAGGCTTAGTCTCGCGAGATTACGCTGTAAGCTGTCATTCACAGCGAGATCTCGCTGTGCTGTGCTGTAAATCACACAGACGCTACAAAAGGGGTCAGGAGAATGAATACACGTCACGTCCTGGCTGGAGGTAATGTATATTCATTGTCATGACACATGAGTAACATTATAGCGCCGATCATATTATGTACAATATAGGCCACTTATAATGTGGTGACAGAGCCTCTTTAAGTTGGTAACTTACTCAAACTCAAGCATACATACAGTCCAATTTAAAAAAAATGTTATGAAACCAACAGCAAACACGTTTTTAAGAATTGTCCCTGATAATGCTCAGGGACTTTGTTTATTTAGAACAGAGCATTGTTCCTCTTTTCCCAACGCACAATCTTGTACAAATCTTGGCTACTTGTTGTTACCACTAGAAGCTGAACCTTATGCGGCTTGTATTAAAAATGTAAAAGATGCCCTAAATTATTAGATCTAGTGGGCATTAACTGTGGAACATCCATTTAAGCATAAGACTTCACTTCTTAATGCAAAAAAATTATTGGCTTGTATGTTGCCCGCATCACGGATTTACAAGTCAATAATATAGGAAAATAGCCACAGAGACCTTTATTTTTCTTAATCTCTTCTACATCTATTTCTTTACATACCCAGATTTATGTGCTCTAGCATACTCTCTATGCTCTATAATCGGGACATGGCAGAGAGAGCAGTCAATAGTCAATTCTCTCTACCTATTTGCAGTTCCATCTTACAAGTGGATCCACCAACAAACATGTGTCTATCTCTAGAAAACCAGAGGGTTTTGTTGGCAGCTTAAGGTCCACGAGGACTACAAGGAGCTTATAAAAATTCGATATACTGTATGTAATATTTTTGTATTAGTTTCACAAGAGACTAACAGTGGATTTAGGCATCACAACACATAATAGCCTGAATTATTAAGAAACCTGGTCATTGAGTCATTTGGCTTCAGGAATTATAAGCCAGATCACCCACAATGGCTTTATATTTTTCACTAAGACCAGTTATTTGTGAACTTGCCACAATTTATTCAGTCTGCATTTTTACTGCATTGGTTTACAGCTTTGTGTTCCTTCCCGATCCCTCCGGGACAAAGATCAAATGGCAAAAATATAAACATAATGAAAAGCGTAAACACATTAAGAATCACAAATGGAGAATAAAAATTGTTTATAGACATGATAATATAAAACACATTTAACGGTCTATGAACCGAAGTGTCCTGATTAGACATTTCACAATGATAAATGTTACATTTCATTGGTCTAAGAAAATTATACTAACAGTTATACAACAGAGACTACAAGCGGATGAAGTGACCTTTCTGTCCTTGGAGACCCTGACCCTGACTGTTGCTCTCATGGTTGAATATCAGATAGCAAATCTAACAGATGAAGACCTATCAACTTTCACTGCCTCTTCTTTTACTATTGTGTTGTGACATGAGCAATCATAATGTTGTTCTTACGTTACCACCGACAGTAGTTATGTTATTTATTTCTAACATTATGGTTGTAAATAAAATGATTTCAGCATTGTCCTGGGTATAGTATTAGCCTGGGTTTACACAGAGTTTTTTTCAGGAGGAAAATCTGCCTCAAAATTCTGTTTGGAATTTTGAGGCAGATTTTCCTCTGCCTGCACGCCGATTTTCGCTGTGTTTTTCGTGCCGTTTTTTGCCCACGGCTATTGAGCGCCGTGGGCATAAAATGCTGCGAAATATGCTTTCTCTGCCTCCCATTGATGTCAATGGGAGGTCAGAGGCGTAAATGCCCGAAGATAGGGCATGTCCCTACTTTTTCCCACAAGCCTGTTTTTCCGCTCGCGGGAAAAAAACGCCTCCGCCTCCCATTGAAATCAATGGGAGGCATTTTCGGCCGTTTTTTTGCGCGTTTTCTGACGCGGTTTCCGCATCAAAAAACTCGAATGCACTTGACACAAGTATAGTGTGTTTTGCCTTCACCAGTAACTGAAGATATGATTGTTCTATACCGTCTACTATTACCTTGAGCTACAATCATTCATTTCACTGCTTTCATTTCATTTAAAGAAAAATTACAACTACAATCTGATTTGTTCTGTGGGTAACCCTTCCACTTTTGGCTCTTAGCTTGTGCCCCGTATTTGTATGAGTGTTAGTCATAGGCCTTGTTCATTTTGTCCATTAGTATGGCATTTTGTACTTTGTTATTCTACATTTAAAACAACACACCTATCACACTTTATCAACTGGGCACTGCCCCTGCTCTGTAGATTTTAAAACCATGGCATGGTCTTTCATTTGTGTTTTTTAGCGCAGTAGATACAAAAATTGTAAAATACTATATTACCAAAAACCATACAAAAATTTTTTAATACTTGTTTGTATGATTAAATATACCGTTTCCAACTAAACAGCAGTTGCCTAGTGTGTCTTAGCCCATAGTGTTCTAATAGAAAGTAAATCACGGCACTCTGGTTCTCCGTTAGGGTTGCATGAATAGGTTTTCCAACTCAGATCCAATATTTAAAGGAATGTAGACCCTTGAATGCCATTTTTTTTTTTTTAAATAAAAAGGTCAATGTGTGTGATTGGTGCAACTTTAGAAATAGTTTTTATAAAAATTATTTTTACTTTTTGAGTTTCCCTTTGAGATTCTCTATTCTCTATACAGAGCAGCTGTATCTTTCGCTATGACCTGAATCCGTCAGTCCCGTGGACCTGACGGGCTCAGTGTCAGCGGGTCCTGCGTGTCTCTGACACCCAGATTTCACCTGTAATCTATCACATCTAAGTTATAAACTTAAATGTGATAGATTACAGGTGGATGTTGCGTGTCTAAGACACGCAGGACCCGCTTTCACTGAACCCGTCAGTCCCACGGACCTGACGGGAGCAGGATTTAGCGAACAATACAGCTGCTATGTAAAGAGAATACAAAGAAGCCGTATCCCAAAAAGTAAAAATAATTTTTAATAAAAACTGCTTATAAAGTTGCACCAATCACACATGTTTCTTTTATTTAGAGATATAGGACAAGCCAAGCATATAGGTAAACGTTTTCAGTCATCACCTTATTTAACGCCAAAAGGTGAAGTCTAGCAGCACTGGAAATGCTATGCAGAAACCTCCACTTCCAGAGAATGTGCATTCTCTGGAAGTGGAGATTTCCACAAAATATTTCCAGTGCTGCTAGACTTCACCTTATACCTTGAAGGGCTCATTCAGACGTGCGTGTTGCTCGTCCGTGTGCTGTGCATTTAAATAACTGACAGCACACGAACCCATTCATTTCAATGGGGCTATTCAGACATGCATGAGTTTTCACGCAGTGAGTGTCCGTTGCGTGAAACTCACTGCATGTCCTATATTGGTGCGTTTTGCGCACCATTTAAGTCTATGGGAACGTGAAAACGATGGACAGCACACAGACGACATCTGTGTGCTGTCCTGTTTCACGCATCAGTTACAGAGAAATGCAGAGAAAAAAAAAGTGCTTGTACGGATGTGAAAAACGCATGCCACACGCAAAGCACACTAATGCCAATACGCAACGAAACTGATGGCACACTGACATGAAATGTGGGAAAAACGCTGCGTTTTTTTAAGCGCGCAAATTGGACCCGCTCGTCTGAATGTAGCCTTAGTGTGACGTAAGGACGTTCTGAGGTCTGATGAAGGTCTGGCAACAGATAACATTTATCTTATAGGCTTGGATTGTCCTATATCTATTAAAATAAAAATGACATTGACTTGTGGAGCGTGCAGTTTTCTTACATATTGGTCTAATGTACTGTCATTGTTTTTCTGTTTTTCCCTATCCTAGCAGTGTGGAATATTTAAAGTTATTACAACTAACATATGTAGTCTCTCTCCCTCCAGCACATTTAGGGTGGTTAAATAAAACAAGTCATTCTCAGAACAATTAAACACAAGGAAATAATACAATATCTTGTGACCAGATGCTCAAAAATACCAGACAATAGTCTGACACAAATTAAAAGTAAGCTGAGCCAGCTGTGTTTAGGAAGAAAAAACAAGTTTGTTTTAATTACATTTTTAATATGTTATTTATTTGCGTAAATACTCTATTCTCATGGAGAACCCCTGCTAAGGATACTGGGGGCAAACTTAGAAAAACAAATAAATAAATATATATGCTCCCCTTATGCTTTTTAGTTGTGTACCCAATCTTGCTACTCTAAGGTTCATTTACCAAATTCCGCTGTATTTACCCTACAGAATTTACACGTTACGGATTGGAAAATCTGCAGAATGCGCTTATTTTTTTTGCTACATGTGAGTGGTAGATTGATAACTCCATTCACATGCATTGTACTGCAAATTGTCGAAGGTTTTCGGCACGAAAGTCAAAGCCACAACATCTGAAAATGCCTTTAGAATGACAGTTTTTTTCTCGGATTATGGCGGAATATGTGTATTTTCATAAGCACTGTATTTAGTAGCCGTTGACATACATACATAAATATATAAATATGTGTTCCTGTGAAGAAGACACGTGTACACATCTGTTTCATACAAGTTGTACTGCTCTAATCATTGTGAGATATCTGATGTCACCATGCAGTTACAGATAAATAATTAAAGGGCATCTTGTGACTTGTGACCTCTGTTTGCTCGAAGCTATTCCATTTCAGGTCAAGAAGCTGCTCCTAGATTATCCTGTGTCTTCCATTGACATCCAAATCTTCTAATCTTCTGATGCCTTTTCCTTACATCAGTGTCTGCACTTATAAGATGGAGTTATTTGGAATATTTTCTTTCTTCCTTGCTTACTTTCCTACCTTCCATCCTTCTTCCATCCATCCATCCATCCATCCATCCTTCCATCCTTCCTTCCATCTCCTTCCTTCCTTCCATCTTTCCTTCCTTCCTTCCTTCCGTCCTTCCTTCCTTCTTCCTCCCTGCCTTCCTTCCTTCCTTCCTTCCTTACTTCCTTCCTTCCTTCCTTCCTGCCTGCCTTCCTTCCTTCCTGCCTTCCTTCCTTCCTAAAGTACACCCTTCCTAGCTACATGGTCATGTTTATAGGAAGGATGGTTGAGATCTTTTTTGAGTAGTAATAAAATAATGATGATAATCGACAATATCAATCATATATCTGTGTATATTTATTAAATTCTTACTATATTTTAGCAGTAATAGTAGACAAAAAATGGAATTTGACGTTCTCCATAATTTTCAGTCATTTTAGTGTATTTGGAGCTGATGCTCTCCGATTCAACTCAGAATGCCATTGTGGAAGTTGTATACAAAAAAAGGTACCAGTGTAGCATTAAAGAAACACTCCAGCGGGGAGATGACAAGTTCCCTGTTGGTATTCTCATTGACTTTCTTCCACATCATCACATTAAAATAAATAAGGATTCATTTACTTTACAAATCAGACTCCAGCTAATTGTGGTAGCAAGTAACAAACCGGATCCACACAGGAGTGTGGAGAGTAACAGTGCCCCCCACTGGCTCTGGTGTGTGTTGCTAAGCAACGGCCCAAACTTATTCGCGCTGATGCTTAGCAAAAAGTGCAGTGAAAAATGATTCATTAGGAAGAGTCTGAAGGACTTCTTAATGAATAATTACAATAGGAGTAATGGGAGTTCCCCTTCAATGTGGAAAGCAGTGAAGGGGCCGAAGTACCGTAATACAGAGTACATACAATATTGTGTCCTTCATGGACCCTTGTATAAAAATGATATTAAATCATTAAATCCTTTCAACTGCTGTAGAATACCTCTCGCAACATATTTTTCATGACACCGAAGTGACAGAAACACAGAAAGATTATGGTGCTTGGTGTTTGAAGGCACTATAAATTTGAGGAAACGAGGCAGCTGGGACTAGGCCCAGATTTCACCCCGTCTGTAGTGTGAATGTATTTCTATATAATATAAAGAAATTCTAGGAATGACGTGCATGTTTACTCCATGAAATTCTTGTCACTACTGACATTGAGAATACCGTGGAGGATGCTTGTTTGTTCCATGTAGCTTTGGACATGTTAGAATATTTTTTCTAATGTAAAGTAGATGATCCACTTTAAATTGGGCAGGTAAACTACTCATGAAAGGAACTGTACACGGATTCATGGTTTTGCACTAGCAGCACATTGATAGACTTTATAATGATATAATATTTGCAGAACCTATATTTTCAGAATCAAAGAGAAAGGTTATAGCTGAGATCATTGGCATTGGGTATTTATTCATTTTATTTTTTATTTTTCTGATAGTTGGTTGATCACACTATTTACCTTGCTTGAAGAAGGCTTATGTTAGGAGCGGAAACGTTGCTCTGTTGGACATGGGTAAATAAAACGTACATGGTGTCTACTAATTTCTTGGAGTGCGGCCTATCTATTGCTATTTTGTGGAGTAATTGTGGGGCTGAAGAGCCAGGTCCCAGTGGCGTGCACCTGAATGCTATTTTCTGTGGAACTCAGTGCCACTTCTACCTTCTTGCTTTGGCATTAGGCATTAGATGTTGTAGAATTTGTTTATGCTTTGCAAGAATCCATATCTCATGTTAAATAGCACTTTCTCCACCACCTTTACCTGTTATCTATTCTTTTACTGTTCACTAATGGCTGCTTTTTAGCTCTGTTGTTAAGGAACTGCAGCTTCTAGGTCTAAAACACAGCTCCTTTCTCATCAGTGGCTGAGGCTGCTACTTTGCCCCCATTCTTTACACTGCAGCTGTTTGCTCAGATTGGCTGATATATATAAGGGTAAGTCAACATAGACTCACCAGGAAGTCAGGGCATGTTAGGGGGATCTTTGCCGCAAAGATACATTGATTATAAACTGCAAGCAGCTAAACCACCAGTAAGAAAAATAGGATTATCAGGTATTTGCCACACATACAGTATACTGAACCAAAGGAGCCTTAGTAATGCCTTGAAGTTCCTCTACATCTTGAAAGATGGAGTTAGGTTCACGCTCAGGTTCAGCTTCCTCCTATAACTATAACTTTTTGAGGTCCCCTTTAAGAAAACAAAAAATATATATTTTTTCATTTTTTTCATACACTATATAAAATAACTTTGGCTTTTGTTTGTTACTAATAAAAACTGACTTGAAGCAGTACCATTAGAGTTGGCATAGATGAGAAATGTCATTCTCTGTTTCAGGTCCTGCTCAGTATACCGGAGATGCAAAAAAAAAAAAAAAAGAAAGGTGTGATGATGTAGGCAGTTGCTGTGTTGGGTTCTCTTCTTTTCGTGTTTGTAAGGAAGTCTTGGACTGCTCAGTAAATGCATGCATTTGTCATTGTCGGGACGATTTATTGTCACAGCAGAACCATTCAGAGTCCTCTCCACTCCTGCTTTTCAATTAATGCTGCAGTCACAAAATGGACTTAGTCAAGGTCCTTTGGGAATAAAGTGTTACTGTCCCTGATAAACCAGATTTTCGCATTTTCTTGTACAGAATCGTGTGCTAGAAAATGTGTGTAGGTTAGATTAACCATTTCCATGGCTAACGCAAGCTGTACTGCAATACTTGTGGTCGGTTCAGGTTGGTAATGTACATCTATTGTGTTTTGTGTATTCTTCATAAAAAAAGATGCAGTTCAGAGAATATAATAAAGATAAAGGCAGTAGCTATAATGCTAAGCACTCTCTGGCACGTTAAGGGTATATTTTATATCCCCATAAATAGAGATAGCAGCAATATATTCCAACAATAGACATTTAATTACCATATAGCACTGGGACTTAACATGATCCTTTCAGTGTTCGCATAAAATAATCAACTGCAGTCACAAAAACGCATCAATTAAAATATGTGCCAGCAAGCAAAACTGTGGCAGCTCGTGAGCGTCTTCCTCATTATCAGAGTAATGCAAATGCTGTATGTTATTCTTCTGTATATTGGATTTGTATCGAAAAAACGAGCCAATATGTTCTTGTACTTTCATTTTTTATGGAATAATTGAGATGTTTGGCTGATCCAGGGGTGTTTCGAGCTTTGTGGTCAGATGATAAATGCAGAGGACCTCAAAAGATTAAGGACGTCACATTCATTCTGCTGCTAATAACAGCTATCGGTAGTATAGAAATCTCCAATGTAGAAAGAAAGTTAACGTGAGCCCCAATTTTTGGGCATACTTTACAGAAGTTAGTAAGGATTTGTTAAGTGTATTTATTCATTAGAGTGTGTAAACTTTATAGCGTCACTTTTGACCCACCTCTATAAACGAGATCAGAGAGCCTCTAACAAATAGCATCTCTCGCTAACTCGAGCCATCCATGTATCACATAGGCAGGGAGTCATCTGAATGGCCGCCATGTAATACTACATTTGTCCTGCAGCCACAGCGGCCGTCTCTGGCAAAATCAACTATTTTAAAGGCGTAAGGAACTAGCTCCCATTTTAAAGTGGTCGCCTTTGATCAGATAACAACTTCAATGTATTTCCCATTACTTGTATAATGCTGAAATATTCTGCAGCCCAATAGTCATCCACATCAGTCTCTTTTCTCAGTGGGGACCACAATCTAATTTTCTCTTCTTACACATATTAAAGAGGTTCAACAATAAGGGATTGGTTTGACCTCTGGGACCTCCATCATAGATAAGAGCAAAGAGGCAGGGCCGACACTGCTGCTGTATTGATGGCTTGCCCTAAAAATAGGGCATATATTACTATTCGTATGGAACCCCTTTAAATAGCTCAAAGGAGTTGTCTGGTTTAGAAAAAAAAAATTCAAATGGTTTCAATTGGAGGTGTGTAATGCTTAGTTTCTTCTGTGGTGGAGCTGCAGGTTAATTGAACACTTATGATGAACTACGCTCCGTCTGCTCCTGAGAACAATGGATATTTGATAACTGCGCCACTAGTGCTGGAGGTTAGCTGGTGCTCTAGGATGTGATTACTCAACATGACTTCCTCCATTATTTTTATAGAGAACAGAAGTCTGTAAATCAGCAACGAATCTGCAGCAAAAGCTGCATGTGTGACATGGTGAAATTCCACAGCGAATCCGCGACATAATAGGTATGCTGCACAATTGAAAATCTGCAGCTGCAAAATCCGCTATGTGTGATTGGGGTTTGGTAAAACTGTACATTTTTAGTGCGTTATCTGAAACCTACACGTCTGAACTTTTCAATAGTTGGTTACAAAAACCAAAGAGCAAGCAATGAATGAATGCTAGAAGAAGAAACAGAGAACAAACATAGTTCAATTTTTGTGTTGCCCATTATTTTTTGTCGCTCAAGACCCCTGCCCCTATGCTTTTTTGGTAAATGCTCTTTGTATGCAGCAGTACATCATTAGTAGCTGCATCTCCTGCAATGCCGGGTGTGTGGTGACTTTTATGTCTTTATTCCACAGAATTGTATTATTTACAGGACAGGAAACCCTTCCAGCTGCTTTACTGTATGTTGCACAAAGTCACGGTCATGCTGCACTGACGTAATATTCCTAAATCCATCACTATGAAAATATCCACCAGAACACATCAAAGGCTTCTGACTTCCTGGCCTTCGCTAGCACTTCTAATTGGTTTAAAGACATGTAAAAGGCGATTTGTTTCCATGAAATAAATGATTTGATTTAATTTCATGTGTCTGCAGCAGAGGATGGATCAGATGCTTCTCTTAGGGATTGTATGTGCGCCTGAGGGTCAGTGTTATATTCAGCCAGAGACATTAATAGTTTCTCTGCGGCTTTCAAAGAGCGCTGGAGATCACTTAGATTTTCATGAACGGTGACCTTGTTGCAGTTGTGCAGTAATCCTCTGTGACTCAGCCAGGGATATTGCATTAGTATGCTATGGAACTTCAACCTTGTCCTTCTTAAATTCCATCTGAAATGAGAGGTTCAGCTCTAAACAATCATTGTGTGAGATATTAAGAGGGTAAAGGAGGGAAGCTACATATCTGAAGGAAGATCAGAGCGGCAAAGCCTTTGTATTCTTCTTATAGACGCAATTAAGGTTTGCAAGGAATCTTTGCAGGTTGGTGCTTCTCCTTCCTCCAGAAGTGAGCCTGCTGTGAGATAAAACAAAATTGATTTTGGCTGCACAATACAAACAGTGCAAACGCTTCTCATCTATAGAACATACAGCGGTGGAAAACGACTATTAATTGTCTATACTGTCCCACCAGTTTATTCCAAGCTGTTGTTTGCAGGTGGGGAATGGCACAATGGGAATGGATTTATGATTCACTATTCAAAAAGAACTCCACATATTTTCTTTTATATTTTCATACTTCATCAACCTTCTACTTTCAGACCACTATAGTATAATACAAAACAGTAATGCTCTTGATCTTGTCCAGTTACGGTCGTCTATATTGCTCCCAGATCCACACTTTAAAAGAAACCTCACTAACAGGCTACCTTATCTTTGTTTTTTGCTGTGGTTCCATTTTTAACTTTCATCAGTCATTTCTCAGATTCACCATGCCAATACAATCAGAAAACTGAGGATAAATGTGGAACTATATGCTTTTTTATTAAGAAAAAGAGACATTACGGCTACTGGTATCTTTGAATAGCAATGTAGTCACCTAACATATATAATATCATATTAAAAAGGAGACATTTCTCACTTGCTTATTATTCAATTTTGATGTACATACATAGCATCCAATGCAAGGGAAATCAAGGCAATACTTACCATAGCGGCAGCCTGTACAACCGCTATGTGGCCTGACAAGAGTGCCGCCAAAACTCAGTTTAACTCCCTTCCCCATAACTGGTGTAAACCTTTGGAGTCTCCTTTTCCACAGGAACTGCAATGGCAAGGGTAATCGGCCTGAGCATCACAGGTCTTTTTTGTCCCCCCAAAAAAAGGGAACAAATAAGCATCCAGCTCTCCAAGTCTCAAAAAGGGGCTGTTTTGGCATGAACAAAAACCAGAAGGGCTACATTCCAATTTTTACTGATTTTCGCTTTTCCCTCTATATTCAACGCTGAAAATTTTTGTGAAAATAACGTTTCATTTATTCCTAGGTTCCTCTTACTTGCACATGTACAGCTATTATAATTTTTTTTAGTATTATAATATACTTTATCATGTACTTAATACAATAAAAAGATACCCAGAGGAGGACCAGGGCACAGCTCAAGGGCGAAGGGAAAAATTTTGTAAAATTGTTGGGAAATGTTTTATCTCTCCCTTAAGCCAAGTTCTGATACCCCCTTTTAATCTAAAAAGACATACAGAAAAACAGATCTTCTGAAACTGATGTAAAAGGGGCCTTATTCAAGCTTTGGCATTGAATGATCCAACTTGCCTTAACCATCTCAAAAAGGTATCAACTGTTTTTCTATTAGCCATATTGTAACACAGCGTAAACATTTTTGTTGAGCTTACAGTACATGGAAATATGAAAAAAAAACACAGCTCAATGAGAACGAAACAAGGAAAAAGACCCTACTAATAAAAGTTATTACCTGTACCTATATCCTCTTCAGTATTCTGATTTTGCAAGACTATATTGAATAGTAATACTCTATTGTAAAGGTGTGTTAAATTCCCGTCGTCTTTTCACACATGTGCATTCCCTTTGTGCATGTACTGTTTCTGCTCTATTTCTATTTGCCCGCTAAGTTACTACACTTACAGCTCATTGAATGTCAATCGTATGTGTGAATATAGTGTTTTCCTGTTTATTCCTAGTTAGCTGACTCTCTGAATGCCTGATTTCGGTTTACTGCCCATTGTGCCATGTTAAGTGCTCTGCCAGTAGCTTCTGTGCACCTGTGTGTCAGCTATGCCATCTTTGCCTGCTGTGTTTAGTAGGCAATCTGCTTTATGATTAGTAGGATCTTTTCAGCTCCAAATCTTGCCTTTTACTGCCAGCTTGTCCTGGAAGGACGAGCTTGAGAACGCTATAGGTTCAGTCATTGCATATTAATGGCTCCACCAGCCACTTCATTGCAGGCTTCTCTAATGGGCATACACCTGACAAAGAAAGCATGGAAGTCTCTGCTTACTGCAACTATTTAGAGTAGACCCTGTTTACATTACACATGTAAATCATCCATAGAAGGCTATGCCTTTTTAATGCAAGAAAAAATATATTATTATATATTTAGCAAAGACCTTTTAATTCTTGTAGAATTGACACTTCAAATAGTAGGACTGAAAGTGGATATTTCAAAGACAAGTTCACATCCTTGTCAAATGGATCATGTTTTTTTTTTTTTACAATGGAAGGCAACGGCAACAGGATAGATCTATCCAACTTTTGCATTTTCCTAGTTTTCCATGCTTTTTTGATGAAAGTTAAATGGGCAACATATATACAGTATATGTTGCTCGTTATTCAACTCTGACTGACATGGGATCCATGAGAGAGAGAGAGAGAGAGAGAGAGGGAGGGATGGAGGGAGAGAGGGAGAGAGAGAGAGAGAGAGAGAGGGGAAGTCTATAAAGATATATATATATATATATATATATATATATATATATATATATATATAGATTGATTGATTGATTGATTGATTGATTGATTGATCAGATCTAGTAGTGGTGGTACTTTTCCTGACATACAGTGGTTATTAGTCCCCTGCATGTGATTGTATATTATTTTGCTCAAAGTATAATTGCAGATCTTATTTTATTTTCAATGTAAAAGTATATCTATAACTTTATAAAATACAACTGGTTCATCCTATCTCCTATTGATTTGGTTGTTGATGCAAGGATTTCTTATTAATTTTGTAGAGCCTTAAAATGAGCTGTTTCTACAAGAGGAAATCAAAGTATCTCCTTACAACTGCTGAAAATAAATTGTGTTTGTGTCTGCATGGTATGGCTGATATCATTTTATTTGTCAATGCTAAACATTAACCATCTGGGAATTATCAGCTGTTATACAAAGTGTCCTCGTTTTGTTGTGCTCTGTCCTTTTCTGTCTGCAAAAGGCCCTTGCATGAACATTTAATTTAAATTTGCAAAAGAAACACTGAAGAGATACAAAATAACGTCAATTTGAGCAAAGGAAATCAAATATCCATGTATTTTTTGTAATCATGTAAAAAGATGGGATAATGTTTCTGGAAAATCTTTTAATGCCTTTATTATGTCTCGTTCTTTTGATTATTATATTTAAAAGTCATTTAGCTGCATCATAAATGGAACATTGTAATATCACTCAACTGTCCCAAGCTTTTTAATGTTATAAATAAGATTCTTAATTTATACTATTAAAAGGGTTGTAATTAAAGTGGCTTTCTAGCTTTAAAATTCTATTTTAAGTACCCTAGAAGGAAACTAGAGGGGGTCCTCTGTTCGGGATCCTCATCTTTTGACGAGTGTGGAGAGCGGTAAAGAGTGTCTCTCACTCTATAAGACCTTTCCTGTCCTGAAATAAACAGCTAACCTTGTGATGTGAATAGACAGTGTGTAATGCTTAATTTCCCCTGTGGTGGTGCTGCAGGGAAATTAAACCCTTACTGTCAGATTTCCTCACAGATTACAGCTGATCGCTGAGGTCTAAGGTGGGGGATACTTTGAAATCAGCTTATTGTCAATAGACCTTCTAACAAGTAGGGATTGTACAAGAACTGAGAACCCTTTTGAGGTGTAGTGCGGACCTTAAAGATCTTGTGAGATTAGTTCAATTTACTGAAGATTTCCATATGTATAAAGGATGATGTTTTTTCGGCTAGAAGAGTCCTTTGGCGCATTGGATGAATGTACAATGTTTTATATTCTTTTTTTTTTCCCCAAATATCAGAACAGGAAGGAAACATCTACAATTTAAATGGTAATGTGTATTCTGCTGTGGGCAAATGCGTGCTTTGTTCATCCTATAGTAGTACAATAGAGAAACCAATGTAACATCTTTTTTCTTTAACTTTCCCCCTGACACACCAGAACATGAGACGGGTTTTGTGCAAGTTTATTGTGTTATGAGAAAATGTGGAATTTGTAGTTTGCTTTAGGCATATTTGTGTAAAGAATTGATTCTAAATCATAGTGTTAAGTAGAACCATTTGGGATATGCCCTAAATCCTGGTCATTTCTACTGCTTTAGAGACCCCTGCTGTACATATCCAGCCTGAAGTGCATGCTGTATAAATCCCTTAGTCTCAAAAGTATAATTGTCAAGGGACGGCGAACAAGGATTATTTTAAAAAAATCGTATAATTAACGCTTGCTGCATAGTTAAAGAGGATTATATTCCTTGCACATGACTATGATCATTAATAAATTCAGCCTACAGAATAATCCTGTTTTTCACAGCTTGTAATATGTAGGGCTGATCTTACTGTCACACAGCTTTACCATGTTATTAGCACTACTAGTACTCATATTCTAACACGTTGCACCTTTATATTAAATTTTATATTTAACAAAACTGGATAAACAGTGAAAAAATCTATTCCTGAAATAAATTTTAGTTGCTTGTTATGCACAAATCTAACCAAATGTTGGTAGCCATGTCTGTACACTGAGAAGAAAGAGCCCATAAAACAATCTCCCCCCTCCCCCGTGATGCACACTGTTAATGAACTCCAACAAATCCAATAGTGGCGAGTATATACTCAAATAAATGTTTAGATAAGCTTAGATGGCTGATGCAGAGAGAGGAACATCGATCCTTTGAGATACATTTAGCTATTGAAAAAAGGTATAATACTTGTAGAGTTAAATCATGCAATTCTTTATATCAAGAAGATATACTGTGGTTATATTGTAGAAAAATATACCAACAGGTGATCAGAAAAAAATGACTAGCAAATCGTGTTATTCCGCTATAAAACCCTCTTTACAATAGAACTTGTTAAAGTGGGTTTACCCAGGAAGATATGTGCCCATATCAATTGCCGATCGCCGATAATTTCAGGTCAACTGGTGATCATTTAAAGGCCCTTTACACTGACCAATATAAACCGTTTGGGTACAAATAAATCGGTAATACGATCTTTCGGTCACCATACAGTTTACATAATCACAACACTCTACTTACACGGGGAGATGGGCTTATGACAACAATGATTTTCTGGGCAGCGTAGACTATGAAATCAGCTGACGAACGTTTTCTCATTCGTTGGCTGATTGCTGCCCTGTGTACATAGGGCAATGATTGGGAACGAGCAGTCATACAAACGCTCGTTCGCCCGATCATTGACCCATGTATATTGGCCTTTAGTCTCACAGGTACTAAGTTGTCCTCAGGACTTAGACACAGAGCTGTATTTCCAACTGAGACCTGGCGGATATTGGTATTAACAGGCAGTGTAATAAGAGTAACCTAAGGGTAACCTAAGACAATTTAGTATCAAATCATCAGGAGAGGGATTGTCACAGGACACAAATAGGGTCAGAAAAAAAGGTTGGCTAGGCACCAAACAACAGATGACAAGTTTGGCAACTACACAACCAGAGTGATGCAGAATAGAAGTAAGTCAAAGTGGATCATAAACTAGATTCACATGTCAGAGGTCGCAGGACAGACACAAATTTACAGGGAACAAGTTTTAGAATAAGAATGCTACCACAAGCACCATACAGCATACTGGGTCTGCGATTGGTAGGATAGATTTAAGTAATGGTGGCTAAGAATAGATTGGCCATGCAGAACTCTTCACTACTACGTACGCACCGCTCACTATCCTACCCAGCCACAGTCCATGCACATTAATCAGAGTTCAGCATCCTTGGATTGGCCTTACAGATGTTTAATAAACTGCTAATAGTTTCTAAATCAACAAGAGACACCATACAATATACAAGTATTCAGGATATCCTTATTTATTGTCTGCGGTTTTATATAAGGCTGCAGAGGAAATTAGGAAATCCCATTATTATCTTGATTCAAACAGTTAATATAATGTAAAAGAATGCAGCCCCAAAGAGATGAAGTTGTTTTTACATCTGCGTTGAAGGCTCCGTTAAGACCTCTGTCAAAAATCATGAACAAAATAGTGAAGCATGCAGCCCTTTTTGGGTGCCGTTGGTGTCCGTCATGTGACAAATCTGGGACATCTGACATTTTTGCTGTTCTGCTTCTACGAGAAAGCAGGACAAAGGGAATGAACAATGCAGATGTGAACAGAGCCTAACAAATTTGCCTCCGCTCCATTTTACTTCATGAGACACCTAGTACCTCAATATATATCCTATTGTGGCATCACAACAGATTATTAGGATACAGATATTCACAAACAAACACTTTAGTCTAGAGAAGCTGCTGGTTACAGATGTTTTGTGTATTTCCTTGAGACTGGGTAGCCAGCAAAGTACTGAGACGTTACCTGACTTCAAGTAATGTGATTGAGGTATTTCCATTTCATAGCAGTATTACCCTCCACAGATAGTGGGGTCAGGAATGACTGTGCAGAGCTTCTCGCTGTTTGATGATAGGCTTCTACTAGTACTTTTTATCAAATCAGAATTGGCTGGCAGTCTGCCAAGGCATAGCAAATGCTGGCAGAGCTCCAGGAGAAGAGGTTTGATTTATACCACACTCCGGGCAAGCAAACAGAAATATGGAGTGCTACTGATATAATGTAGCAATGCCGAAAGCCATATTGTACAAGGCAATATTTTCTTTTTCACACCGATATGTCCTGGATTTATCCTTTTCTAAAGAAACAATACATATATAATATATAAGACCTTAGATAATTCCTCAATGAAGGAGGCACTGTGCCAGTCCAACTGCAGTTATGGCTGCAATATTTTTTTTGTCTCAGTTCTGCGGCACAGCTGAGCAGTTAAAAAGGACAGAAATAGGACTGAGATTTTCTGTTAAAGTGGCGTTATATGTTGGCATGGAAGCGATACCTAAATCATTTTGGTGTCATGTCTTTTATATGGCGCTTTCACCAATTCATTACAAATGATAACTACATTTTAATGGAACTATGTATTACCAATTCGGCAGATTGCCAAACCTGATTGCACCTCAATACTAGTACAAAATGTGAGAATCTGCTTCCTGTTGGTGATAGGGAATAATTAAAAGTTCCATATACTGTAACAATTTATCATGGATCACCATCACTTACAAACTTGTAGAAGTAAAAAATAGTTGTTGATAGAAAATAAAACTAGCTGATGCCATGTTGTGTAGGGTACATGGATCAGAGGAGTAAATAATAATGGTTTGGATGCAGTAAACCATGTAGCTCTTCTGAAATGCCTGTTTTAGGAAATACTTGTAGTCCCCATAAATGAACAATTCTGGAGCATAATTTCTTAGAACTTTGCCAATCCTACGTTATTCCTATTGACTAAGGTTATAGTAAAACCCAGTTGTCAATTTATTCATACATTTCCAGGAGGAATAACAAAGGAAAGTTCTAAGAAAAATGCTGCAACATTTTTTTTTTAATGGCAATACAAGTATTTACTGAAACAGACATATCGGGAGAGCTGATATGTCCTCTTTAATATACATTGTGAATGTAATTATTGTATAAGGCAATGATAGAAACTGTGCGAGAGAATCAGTCTTGCAGCATGAATAGTATCTGAACACATCCTGCTTAGAATTATGAGCATTTTTTAAAATATTTTCTATGTCTTGTTTTATCTTTTGATGGTCCCATCTGCTGTTGTGTTAGAAAAGGAAGAGTTTTTTTGCCATCTATATATGTGTCTAATATATGTAACTTCCTGAATTGTTCTGCAACTCTTAATTCAAGCATAACCTTCATACAAGCTTCCCTTTGTGATAAGGAAAGACTAAACTATGATGTCATGGAAGATGCAAAAAATAGAGGACTGTAGTATAGTCTGGAGAAGCGTGCCATGATTTAGGAGGAAGGACTTTGGTTACTGACTTTGATAATTCTATGCCTGTGGCTAATATTTCTCTTTGAATATTGGAGTCCATTTATAATTGGAAATCTGAGGGGAAGAACAGTTTTATGCCTTTGTGACCTGGCTGACCCTCTGCCTTAAGGATATATTCTGGAACAAATTGTAGCATTTGGTATGGAGAATATTATTTGTAAATTCAAAAATTCATTCAAGGCAAGAACATTCGGATTGTGTTGTGAAATACTCTTTTTCAAGGGAATATTAACAATTTTAAAATGTTAACATACCGCCTAAAATCAACTCAAGTCAAGTCTGTAAGCCTTTAACTTAGTAGATTGTCAATGGTATTCATAAAGTATAGAGTTTTTCTTTGTTCCGTCATTTTTCCATGTGGGATTCATCAGAATTCGTTGGGCTGATGATTGAAAATAGATCCATTGAATCTTTCATGTGAATAAAGCCTAACACATTAGGCAATAGCACAGAGAGAGAAGTAAGTATCAAGTGCTATATGTATAAAACAGAGTAGACATGGACTTCTGAACTGTGAGGTGATCTCGAACCACAAGATACACTTTTAGGGTGAATCAGGTTTCAAAGTTTTTTGTTAAGGCCCGTGGCCTATACAGCTTCACTCAGAGTGTATCAGACTTTACTATTTCTCTAAATGATTAGCTTGCCTGGTTACTATAGACAACTTCTGCACCATTTGGCAGTAGTACTTTTCATAAATCAGCCATATGTATACCTTAACCTCCTGAATGAACAGCTAGATCATAGAAATGTTGAACCTGATGGATGTGTGTCTTTTTTCAGTAACTGTGTAGCTATGTAACTTTTGTCTCCTATCTTTACATCATTATATGGAACTTTAAAATCCACAACTACACAATCATTATGTGAGTTTCTTCCTCCATGCTTGTTGGCTTATTAAAAAATAATAACTTTGACATTTATATTGTATAAGAGAGTGTTTCCTCCCAACAACTTTCTCCGTTAGTAAATTAGCACTTTAATAATTCCAACAATGACTTACTTTTAAAACTTTTTGTTGTTCTGCTAATAAACTATTTTCTGTTCTCATTTTTCTTCTGTATTTCCACTATTTATTATTGTCTTGAAACGACATTTCATCAACTCCAGGTCATAATTGTGCTGTTTATTTCAGCATTAATCATGCCTGCTAAGTCCTGCTTAGGGAAAAATTTACCATTTTACCAGTTAGTTGATGCCCCCAGATAGATCTGTACCATGGATCAGATTATCACTGATGAGTTTAATATACACTCAACAGATTGCTCTTCTAATCAAATGCCGCTAATTGGGATCATTTTATTTAATTATGTGAAATGTTTTACATATGGGCAAAATTTTATGTTAATCATGGACTACTAAACGGGGGAATATCAGGCAAGATTATAGTAACTTTATATTTTCATATAAATCATATAGTTAATATGGAAATGTAGGCGCATACAGCACATTTTGGTAGCTATCTGCCTCTATTCTATACTTTAGGAAGGTAAACATATGTGGAGGAGGTAAGAGTACATGGAGCATGAGAGTTGTCTCCATGGCGTAGGTGCCAACATTTGCCCGTGCCTCGGCTATATTGTAAAAGGTCTCTCCCTGTGTTCAGCTTATACACTGAATTGTGCTTTAGCACTTCTGGTAATAACCCTGCTTATGTCTAAGAATGGGAATCTTTCACTTACATGTTGGCTTATAATACTGAGATTTAGGGACATTAGCTGAATTTCTGGGGTTGGACCAGCTTTTAGGAATTCAAGCGGAGCCCACAACGGTCTACAAGACTCTAAATGTGCCGACCACTGTGTTTTAAAAATGTTGACTTTTCTTAAATTCTGATATAATAATGTTACATATAAATACTGAAGTATGTTGTATACTGCTAATATAAGTAAGTGTATTTACTATGAAATATGCCACTTGTAACCTTACAGTAGTCCTTTCCAAGTTGTTATTTTTGTAGGACAAGCTATGATATTCCATAATATACGTAATGTAAGTGTCTGATCAGGACCACTGATTAATACGACCTTACTCTGTCCAAAGACTCATTACATTTTTTTTGTATTCACTGTTTAAATCTGTGCGGTTTTTACGTGACCTTGGTGCTAGTACTGGGTTTAGTAAATTATGCTAATAATCACAAAAAGGAAAGTGTGTGGTGCTATTTGAGTTTATACTATTTGTTATTCCCAATTAAAATGGACAAATTGAACACAAGGGAGTAATCAAAGTGTGGATGTTAAAGTTCGGAGATGAAAAATACCCACAATAATCTGCTAAAGTACAACGTTCTGCAAAAAAAACACCATAATTTGGGAAATATTAATAATCCATTAAACTACATTGGGATATTTTTCTCTTATCTCTAGCAATCACCTTTGTTACAAAGTATTGTAATACTTCTTATATACTGTCTCTTATAAAAAAAAAAAGTAGTTAACTGTTCCCATACTGTATGTAAGATGTGATGGTTTTAACCGGGCCAGACCTTTTACATCATAAATGGATTCAAATGCTGTTTAAATTTAGGATCTGAGCTTGTATGCTGTTGTATTCTCTCAACGTGTCATATATAAACATGAAATGATATGCTTTTTATAAAAACTTCGAGACAAACTGGCAAGCAGCCAATTCTATAAATGCTTAACCCTTAAAGGCTGGCAAATTTCTATGTCATTTTCAGCCATAAGGAACAACAACAAAAAAAAACAACAATATCAGTAATTTTAAAACTCTCTCATTGATGCCATCAACACGCTTTCTAGTTTTAACAGAGCGCCTTTTAATCTGTGGATCTGTGGCATAACTATAGGGGTCGCAGCAGTCGGGCCCCAAAGCCAGGGGAGCCCGCTGCCCCCAAGCACCACATCAATGAAAATTTACTATAGTAACTGGGGCCTATGTAATAAACTACACGGGCCCCCGTTACTATAGTAACTGACAGTACCTACGTTCCTCATTCCGGAGCGCAGCGGAGGTCCTGACGTCACAGCGATGTACGCAGCGCATGATGTCACAACGCTATGCGATGCGCACAATATCCTGGCCCTGGATGGAGTCAGGACCTCCGCTGCGGCCAAAGAGGAGGGTAAGTTTAATACCACTGTCTGCTGGAGCTGATAGGTTGGGGTCCGACTCCTACAATCCCTGCCAATCAGCTGTTTTGAAGGTTGGAGCGCTTGTACGAGCGCTACTGCTCCTTCATTCCGGTCACTTTGTCACACTGTCAATCGCCGACACGGACGTGTCAGAGATTCACAGTGTCAGCAAGTAAGGGAAATTAAGGGGAAGCAGCGCTTGTACGAGCACTGCACCCCCTTCAAAACAGCTGATTGTCAGGGGTACCGGGAGTCGGACTCGGCCCATCAGCTATTGATGGCCTATCCTGAGGATAGGCCATCAAGGTTTAGGGACTGGACAACCCCTTTAAGCCCACCATGTGGTAGGCTTAGATACAGCGCCCCAGCAGACAGTAATCTTATACTGTATAAGATTACTGTCTGCTGCACCCTGTATTTAAGCCTACTTGTGGTAGGCTTAGATACAGGGACCAACAAATAGTATCACACATGCACATGGGCCCTGTATCTAAACCTACCATATGTGTTAGGCTGTGTTCACATCACCGTTGCCCTATGGAATGGAAGGGCAAACTGAAACCTCAGCTTCCGTTTCCCTCACCATTGATCTTGATGGTGATGGAAACGTTGCTAAAGGTTTCCGTTTGTCACTGTTGTGACAGGGTTCCGTTATAATTGGTGGCTTAACTTCTATATGGGACACAAACTGGAGTCCTAACTTCTATATGGGGGCACAAACTGGAAGCCTAACTGGGGACCTGACTTCTGTATGGAGGCATAAATCGTGCCCAACTTCTGTATGGGGACATAAACTGAGCCTAACTTCTATATGGGGGGCACAAACTGGGGGCTTAACTTCTGTATGGGGGTATAAAGGTGGCCTATCTTCTATATGAGGGCATAAAGGGGGCCTAACTTCTATATAGGGAACAAACTAGGGGGGGGGGCTAACTTCTTTATGGGACATAAAGGGAGCCTTACTTATATATGGTGGCACAAAGTAAAATGTTTTATATTCGGTGTCTAGTTTTTGCTGTTTTACTGCCGCATGAGTTGCACCGCAAAGGGGCCCACTAAGGCTCTGTCGACCAAGAGCCCACATAAACCTGAAGCCTTCCCTGGTGCTGTGTTATGGGAGTTGGGAATATATCACTGAATAACTTGTCAAATTTGCTATTTAGTAGCCTAGGAAATCTGGGTGACAACAGCTCTAGAAGTTATGACGGCCATAATGACTGAATGAAATTTTTAACTTGACAGGAAAGGACTAAACAAGAACTTCAATTTACTACTGGTGCATTGGTATAGAGGGAAATTAATTGGAGTGTTTAAACCAAATAGGTTTTGAGTACAGCATACAGTAAATTGTATAATACTGTTGGATCATATGAATCCTGAGTTTGGGCCTACACATTCCACTGTCTGTGGAGAACATATCAATTAAAGGGTAATGGAAGCGATAATGCCGGATTTGTCACTGTGTCTCTAGGCATGTAGCATATGTGACAATTTATGGAGAAAACATTATTATAAAACAGTTGGTAATAAAAACACAATGCACTTCACCAATTACAGGTTGTGTGTTATTACTATTATTCCAGAATGTGCCGTGAAGCAGCAGCAATAATAATCGCTCGCAACACCATTATAGTAAACCCACATTTAACTCCATTCAGACATGTATCTCTAAGATCTTTGAAAACACAGGCGACTGGCATCCAGTTGGGAAGAAGGAGTTATATGTTAAACCAGTGACATACATTTTGGAAGCGGCAGTTATCACAGGGGATGCAGGGAATTCTACAGCACAGCGGTGGTGCGAAGGAGAGAAAAACATTTGAACTTGTGTAAATCAATGTTTTAATGTCGTTATTTCAAATTCTAGAAAAGGGAAAAAACAGAAACTTTCTGAGAAATAGATTTAATATGGGAACCTTTGGGTTTTGGATGTGAAATTGATGGTGCAATGTTTGTGATACCTTTCACAGCACAGAGATAAATGAGCTTCATAGATGTTGTGATATATGAGCTTTGGAGGCTGCAAACGCCTCTTCTGAGGATGTGATAAGTTAGGGACAGAAGGCTAGTGAATGGGACCTGTGAATAAATGGTTCCCACAGCATGAGTCTGAATCACTGTCAGCTGATCCCATATATCTCCAGCACAGGCTTTCTATTGATGCCAAGTTATAAATTTCAACGTTGCCAGGTTTTCAATGCTGACTGCGTATTAAGTTTTTACTCACCTTATGGGATAAAGAGATGTGATTATGCCCGGTGTGCCAGCTACAAAAAGCTCTCACATCTGTGATAATGTATTAATTGTTGTTCCAGCCCATTGAAGGATCTCAGCTCCTATGAACTGAAGAGGACAGGAACAAAATGAAGACTGAAATAGATCTGAGAAATATAATGTAGAATTTACTAAAGCATAGTCTGACAAATATACATATATACAATCCCCACATTTGTATGAATATATAATGTGACTAGGGACTATGCAAAATATAGTCTGACTGAAAGATTAGTCTTGCATATAATGTTAGATGATCTGTACGTAGCATTCCCTCTATGAAAAGTGAAAAATTACACCACACACTGCGTACTGCAAGTGTACAGTTAGTTCACTAAGATTAGAGGCTATGGAAACCTTTGAGGGCATTTTTTTTAAATAAATGGATTAGTCAGTGTGCTTAGTGTAACTTTGTAGTTAGTCTTTATTAAAAAATTGTTTTACTTTTGGATGTACTGCTGTTGTGTTTTCTGTATACAGAGCAGCTTTATCTCTCATTTTACGCCGAATCCGTCAGTCCCGCAGACCTGACGGGTTCAGTGTCAGCGGGTCCTTCATGTCTGTGACATGCAGGATCCACCTGTAATTGATCACATCTATATTCATAAATTGTCAGTAACTTGTAAAATAATCAGTATAGTGCCACTGTATTATAGTAGTTTAGCTAAACTGTTGGGGCACATTTAGATGGTAAATCCGCAGCTTCTCCGCAAAAGAGTGAGCATGCTTCGGAAGCGATTTTCTGCACAGATTTTTTTCTGAAACGTTTGCACTAGCTAAAAGAGAAGCTATATAAATTAGTGAAATACAAGTCCTCTGCGGATATCCGATGCAGACTGTCCACAGCAGAAATATCCAGTTTGTCTGCCACGTCTGAATGTGCACTTAGGGGCATGTCTGTCAACAAGATAGTTGACTGTTACCAATAGCAACCAGGAACATTTTCAATATTAAGTATAGACTTCATTTCCTTTTGAGATCACTTACCTTGGTAAATATAGTGAGTTATATGAGTAAAATAAAAAGTAGCCTTAAAAATAAATTTCCACTAAGTTGGCTTCATGGCCTTCAGATCCAACACAAAGATTGAACTGTTAGAGCTTGTTTACCATACTGGCACCCTGGACCTCTACAACAGAAAGCACAGACGTGTCAAGTGCTGCATTTCGATAGGGGCACCATTACATTATTATTAGATTGAGAGAATATCAAATCTTTCCGCTTATACAGCACTATGTGGCCATATGTACATCATTATGAAGATACATTTATTTTCAGACAGTTTTGGTATAAAGAACAATTTCCTGTCTAATTACTTTACCGAATTCTTCATTTATGTTGCGAATAATATGGAAATATTGCAGGCGAGCAACAATACAGCCAAAGCCGCTCTTTCCATAAGTAACATTCCTATTGTGTGCTGGAAGAAGCTTTTTCAAATAAATTTAATTACAAAGCCTTTGATCAATTTATTTAAATCAAAGGGAAGTCGAGGCAATTTAGACCTTTTTGTCTACAATTAATAGTATGCAGCATTACCCAGGCTTTGTGCTTCCTGTGTCTAAGTAAACAAATTGCAGCCGTTTTTTGGATATAAGCACAAACCTGTTCCGTGATAAATACCACTTGATATTTTCACTATTTATTTGCTATAATTATTATTTGTATTAACCTTTTCATGACTTTCTGCCATGAATATTAAAGACATTTTCAATTTTTATGAATATTCATTGTGCAATTTTAAGTTATGCAACTTTCTAGTATACTTTGTATTTAAGAATTTCAAATGCTACTTAAAGCCCATGTTCTTCCGCAAAGGGGTTTTCCATTCCTTACCAATTTTAAGAACTCTGCTTGCTATCAGTGAACATCCAGAAGCTGAAAACATGTCCTGATAATGGCTAAAGACCCTTTTAAACGGGCCAATGATTGGCCAAACATCGGCTGATCAACTCATTTATTAAGCTGATAAAATAAGTCGCTAGTCGGCAGCACATCTTTCTGTTTGAACAGGGAGATACGCTTCTGACAAAATGGACATATAAGAGTGCGAAAGATCATCGTAACGATCGTACGTCCCTATACTTTACTGATTATAGCTTCTTGTACACTGTCTTGTTGATCGGCACTCCTTTTCACGGCCCATTTGGTGCCATGTAAAATGACCTTAACTGATATAAATCCACAGAACACTAAAAAAAGAGAACTCAGATAAACTTAATAAACATAGCATCTGTGTCAGATGGACATAATCAGTGTAGAATTTGTACCTCTGGATGTAAGCAAAAATGTTTCCATGCACTGACAGCAAGATGAGATTTTGATAGTAATGAGAAATTGAAGCTGGAAAACCCTTTTAAGGCAGAAAATATGTTTTTTTAGTAGCCTATGTTCAATACATTCTGCTTGTGTTGATTATTATTCTTTTTGATTGAGCTTAAAATATTATGTTCTTGTGTATACTATGTGTGAACAACTTTTTGTAGGTGGAGGTCAAGATTTTTTTAAATATTTTTATTTTTTATTTTTTGATCCCAATTCATATATTTTATGATGCTTTATTTGCCAATGCAAATTTTATACAGGTTAATAAAGGCTTCAGGTCCAATCGAAATAGTAAAAATATAAAGAACTATATCGAATTGCATTGCTTCAGGCACATGTACACTATAACATGATTTAACTGCACTTCATTAGATGGTACACAGAAAAAATATTGGGCTGGGCAAATATGGGACGACCATATAATCCGTTGATGTAGCCAGGGAATTTTTTTGTGGACAGCTAAGTATTGTATGGTGTCAATTGACAATGAAAGTCAAGGAGCAGAGGGGTCTATTTAAAGCTGAGGTTGGCTGTAATTTATAGAGGGGGGGGGGGGCTTGAGTAGAATATCTCCCTCTATCGACTTAATCTGTGACAAGACGTAAGTGTTTTCTTCACCAGACATCTTCTTTGAGCAATATATGGAATTTCTTTACATCATATTAATGGAGTCTGTTCCTGAGTCTTGGATTGCTGTAGGTTTATAGATTATATAGATTAATGTACTTTACCTCTCTGAGTGTTTACAACAGACACTAAGGCAGTTCATGCAAAGGCTTTACAGTGGGTACACTGAATTAAAAACCCACAAGGCTCCATTGTTTGGCGTTCTGAGATGTACATTTATGGGAAGGAGCTAGACTTCCTAGGAATCATGGTAAATTACAATTCATCTCTGTTAAAAGGTCAAGGATTAAGGATAAAATATGGAAGAGCGAGATCATACTGAACTCTACAACTGTCTCAGAGAAAAAGTAAACTTGTTGCCCATAGAGGTCAATCAGTATTTAAAGGGAGTTTGTCGGGTCTTTTATGCCAACTAAACCAATAACAGCAACAGGGAAAGGGGGCTAAAACATGTGCTCAGACACACAGTACTTTTGTGGCTGCAGATAGACTAAATATTTTGGAGAAATATAACTTTATTTGCATATGCAAATTAGGCTGCAAGTGCCCGAGGGCAGTCCCAGGCCTGACAACTCCTCCAGCTCTTGTTAGTAAACCCTGCCCAATTCCTCCTGGCTTTGAGTGACAGTTCCAGCATTCGGCCGGTGACAGTGACATTGCTGAACGCTGGATCCATGAGTCTAGAACTAGGGCGAGGCATTGGGCAAGGTTTATTCACGAGGGCCGAAGCATTGGTCATGCATGGGACTGCCCTCAGGGCACTTGCGACCTAATTTGGATATGTGAACAAGGATATTTCTCTATAAAATGCTTAGTCTATCTGCGGCTGCAGATTTTACCTACTGTTCAGATTTCGACCTCTAACACAGGAAAGTCACAGTACATTACAATATTACATGCATGCAAAAATAACTTCCTTAGACACAGTAACTTAAATCCACCAATGTCCGTGACCGTAACTTCATTATCTGATAACTAGACAGATGACTAACAAACTATATATACAGAACTAGCTTTTCACTTCAGCTGGACATCTGGCTTGTGTGAGACCTCTAGTGGTCAAAGTTAAGACAAATATTGCATAGACAATAGTGTCTTTTACAGTCATTGCAAATCTCAAGAGAATTACAAATATATATATATATATATATATATATATATATATATATATATATATATATATAGACATGTATAAAAAAAGATATGTGTATCTATTTTTATATATATATATATATATATATATATATATATATATATATATATATAGTCTCGTATTCCTTTGCTGCATTTTATAGTTGTAAACAGTAAAGGCTATGAGGTTAATAATGAGATATATATATATCTAAGTAACGGACAGTACAGTAGCCAGAGAGGTGTTTTTGGCGTGCCCTTAGCTCGTTTAATGCTTAATGCTATGTTGGATGAGTTTGTGGCTGTGTTCCATAATCATTTCGTCCACCTCTATGGTATGTCAATCCTGGAAGAGAACATTATCCATTGCTTTTCAAGCAATTACATAAAAAAAAGGCAAATAGCTGCCAATTTGACAATAGCAGGAAATAATTGGCTGAAGACAAATGTAGAAGTGATGCAATACTATGACTATCTCATCCAATCCGATGTCAACCTCTACAATTTGGCGCATCCTACAGGCTAGTCATTTCCCTGGATATATAGTAATAAGTGTTGTAGTGCAATAAATAATTTTTTAATGACTACCTCTTGTCTGAAAGATCAGTGTCCGGCACTGGTATTAGAATATGGCCACTTGTAAAGTGTAAGTAGAAATTTATTTAATTTGAGTATATTCTAATTCTCTGCTGTAATTGTTCTTCCAACACTTACTAAAGTTGATAACTAAACCTATGTACAAACCCTACAAAGGTTCAGATATAGTGGAGGAACAGCACACGATGCAGCCTAATAAACAAAGAATGAACCGCATGCAGGATATTACATCTTATGTCTCCTTTACATCTGCTCTCACAGTCTGCATTTCAATACGCACTTCAATTGGCAACAATATAATAGTTTTGCACTTATGAACATCTATGTGAGAGTGCTTTTAGGTAGAATACATTATATTTTAGGAAATGCAAAACAGCTTTTTAGAGCAACAATGTGTCATACATAAATGAAGCCTGGCAGGCAGCGTTCATGGACCTGCAATCCTACTGATGAAATCCTGGAAATGCCAGGTAAAGTCTACCAGATAACTTTTTATGGTTTGTTACTCTGTCAGTGAGGGATGTCATCCAAAATAAAGACCGGATCACAATTCCTAAAACCATTAGTTTATAGCAATGTGCTGCATTCAGGAATCAACACAATTGTTAAAACCGTATGGACCCGTTGAACCCCTTAACGACCAGCGTATAATCTTTTTATGTCGGCTGCTCAGGGTAGTTCTTCTGAAGCGCCGCCTTTTCACGGCGGCACTTGAAATTATTTTTGTTGCGAACAGCCTAGGGGCTTCAAGGCAATGATCGGAGACCACTAGCAGTGGTCTCTGATCTTATTTAACCCCATCTGAGTGATTTTAGAAGGAGGGAGCTCCCTCTCTCATCCCACTGGCACCCCGCGTGCATTGCGGGGTGCTGATAGTTTCTATGGCAGACTGGGGACATAACAAAGGCCCCCCAGGTCTGGCTTTAGTGATTGCCAGTTTTACACTGACAGGCAATAATGCCCTGCAATACATAAGTAATGCAGTGTATTATAATAGCAATCAAAATATCGTACAGTAAAGTCCCCTAGTGGGACTTAAAAAAAGTAAAAAAAAAAGTTAAATAAAGTTTGAAATAAATAAATGTCCCAAGTAAAAAAAAATAAAAATAAAAATTTGTTATGAAAAAAAGTAAAAAGTTACTCATATTTGGTATCGCTGCGTCCGTAACAAACGCAACTCTAAATTGATTACATTATGTAACCCGCACGGTGAACACCGTAAAAAATTAAATAAAAGTCAAAGCCAGAATTGCTGTTTTCTGTTCATTCTACCTTCAAAAAATGATGATAAAAAGTGATCAAACAGTCGCATATACTCCAAAATGGTACCAATAAAAACTACAAGTTGTCCCGCAAAAAAAGCCCCATATAGCTTCATCGGTCAAAAAATAAAAAAGTTATGGCTCTTAACATATAATTTTGAAAAAAAAGTGTTTTTACTGTGTAAAAGTAGGAAAACATAAAAAAACCTATATAAATTTGGTATTGCCGCAATCATACTGACCCGCTGAATAAAGTTATTATGTTATTTATACCACACGGTAAACGGCGTAAAATTAAGATGCAAAAAGAGGCAAAATTTCAGGGTTTTTTCCAGTACCCCACTAAAAAAGTTAATAAATAGTTAATCAATAAATTATTTGTACCCCAAAATGGTGCTATTATAAAATACAACTTGTCCCGCAAAAAAGTCCTTATACAGCTATGTTGGCTATGTATACAGCTATGTTGGCGCAAAAATAAAAAAGTTGTAGATCTTTGAATGCGACGATGGAAAAACCTAATAAATTGCTCGGTCATTAAGGTTTAAAAATACCTTCGTTATTAAGTGGTTAAAGACAATTGTAAAGCAATATTAAAGGTATTTATAAATGTGCATACAGTTATAATATAGAAGATTAATTTCTTACAGTATAATTAGAAAAATCTTTTGGAATAATAGTTTTAGCTGAAGAATTTTTAGGTAATGATAATTACGCTAAGCAATATTTTTCATAAATAGGTGACAGTCTTGAGTGTATGGTGCAAAAATATAGAATTTTTATACACATGTATCTAACCCATATCACTGAAAAACTCTTTTCAAGTTGGAGCCAGGGAAGTTGAGGCCAGCCAGACAACCCCCCAGCAGCGGCTGATCAATGGCCATCCATGTAATAGATGGATGGCTCGAGTCCATCAGAGCAAGGTCTGCACTTACAGAGGTGGTCCTAAAAGGCCATATGGATAGAAGTTTTCTTCATGAGACAACCACTTTAAAAGTGATTGGATGATTTATTCCCATAGAATATAGGAGTTAGGCTGGGTTCACACCTGCATTGGTGTGTTCCATTGTTCTGCTCCGTCAGACGAGCAGAACAAAGGAATGACTGTACCAATGGTTCTGTTGCACAACGGATACCGCCGGTTGCCGACGGAATCCGTTGACTTTAATGGGTTCCATTGGTTTTCCGTTGGGGTGTCCGTGATTATACCGGACACAATAGCGCAGCATGCTGCACTATTGTCTCCATTAAACTCTGGCAAAACCTGCCGGATCTGCGACGGAGGCCCCTAACGGAACCTCCTACGCAGATGTGAACATAGTCTGCACACCAGATAGTTTATGTTATCTAAATTCAAAGCACTTATCTTCTGAATTGTTTCATATACTGAGATTATGAACTTCCATTGATTTCCAACACAAAGGGGCCACATATATCTGTAGTCTAATCTTCAGTGCTTTTTTGAGATTTCGATCATCATGTTGATATTAGCACCTTTTATCACTAGTGCAGTATTGGAGATTGTGCCAGAAATTGTAAAGGAGCAGAGAAGGTGGTGTCTCATTGTTAAGCCATGCATGGTTCTAGCTCTCAGTATTCTTGAAATGTAATTACCTATATCCCCTTAAAATAAAGCTGTAGACATTAACCTGAGAATCCCTAGTGAATGATTTTTTTTTTTTAATGAAAAAACTGGGGACATCTTTGTATCATTTTGAAAGCAGCCTTTTCACTTTTATAGCAAAAAGTTTGGTTGCCAGTAGTGATGACATACTAGCATTTTTGCACCCAGCGCTAGTGATGATTGAATTTCCTGAAATTTGTCTCGGGTTTGAAGCGGTCCAACTAAATTTGTTGCAAATCACAAGTCCCCCGATTGCCCTGAAAACTCGTATCTGACTCTCTGATGTCTCCTAGGACTGTATCCAACCATAGCATTTCCTACTCGGGATTTTTATAGTAGATATGATTTATCCATCCATACCCCTCATGATTGGCTGTGCTAGATAGAGAGATAACCGCAGTGCATTTTGGGAAGACTGTCTGCATGGCATTATGAGGAAGCCCACCCAAGGTCATGTGATCCTCTTTATTAATCTGTAAAATTTTGCTACGATTCATATGCCGTGAACCCCAAAAAGTTCCTGTTTTTGCCAAAATCTATAACTGTGGGAAAATTTGTATTTGATTTGTGTAGAATCGATTTGCTTTTCTCTACTCAGCACCTGAGACAGCTGAGATAGAAAGATGACGTTCAGTCTTCAGCGCAGGAGCCAAGACTTTTGGGGAAGCAATCTTTTTTGTGCCAAATTTAAGGAGGGCAGGTGAAATGTTGTATCTCCTTATGTTTTTCATTGTGACATACGTGATCAAAGTTCAAGACTTACATAGTCAAAGTCATATATATTCAGTTGCCATGTGATAAATAGAAAGGGTTACAGTGGATGTCATTTGCAGGCCTTCATAAATGTATTGTAAAAGCCATCCCGTATAGCTGTAATTAATGGATAGTGGCAAAGAGCAGTATAGTAGGTATAATACACATCACAGGAGACTCTGTGTGATCGAGGTAAGGTCAAAGCCACACTATTGGATACATCAATTAGTTTATTTGTCAAGAAACTGCAGACACACATGAAAGCTCCAAACATTTTTCAACGTTTAGCTGAAAATAAAGAGTCGTTTTATAGGAAGCTGCTACAAGTGGCATCTATCTATTATATGGTGAAGCTTAAGAACTTTGCACAAATAAAGACTAACAAGAACCTCTGCCTGTTCATTGGGTCAGTTCATATTGTAATTTTAGTAGTTATTGATATTGAGATATTTGCTTCTATTATAAGGAGCATTATTACTTCTGACTTGAGTCGGCGTATATCAGAACAGAAAATGCTACGCTCTTGAAAGCCTCTGATTCTGAGCTGGCAACATTTGAATTATTGATCATATAAGAAAATTTACAAGAAATGTACAAGAAATTATTGACATGCGCAGACTGGGCACTCATCCATAGACAGATATGTGGTTAACCAGAAACCTGGAGCACAGGTGGGGTCAATCTCTAGCCAAAATCTGACTGGAAATTCAACCTCCTAATACACTCCCCAAGGGGTTCCCCGTTTCCTATAACCTTTTGGGTTAGAATGTTAAGGTAGACAATTAACTCCAATAAAAAAAAAAGAGAGAAAGCTGCAACTCTCCTCTATCCGTTGCAAATACTGGGTCAGCCAAGGAAACCAGCTTTCTCAGTTTTGGCTGGAGATTATATATATATATAAAAGAAAAAAGGGCTGTATCAAGTTGGCACTTTTACATCAGACAATAGCATTATTAGAGAACTACACTTGAATGAATGACCAACTACAACTGGATAACTACAGAAAATTAACATAGAGGGAGCCAACACAACAGTGGGCCATATCCCTGGAATGCCAGGGGGTCCAGGGAAAAAATAAAAAGCGCTGGTATCAGGGAAACAGCACAATTCAGATGAGTAAACCAATTAAACTTATATAGGAATAAACAAGGTTACGCGTTTCGAGACAGAACCAGGCTCTTCATCAGATACAGACACAGTGTTTGTATCTGATAAAGAGACCGGTTCAGGCTCCAAATGCGTAACCTTGTGCACTGCAATTACTTTTTATGCAATAAAACTCTTTTATACATGAAGACAAAAGAGACTTTGCATTTTCCCTGAGGAACAGCGCCACAGAGAGTCTCAGAGTAACTACTCATTTTTATACCTTTTTATTCCTATTGAATTACCGGTTTCCTTCATGAGACCTGGGAACGACTCAAGGCTGACAGTTCCGTGGATGGGACACATTGACTAAAACACACATTGAGTAGTTGTGCCTCACTGCACAACTAAAAAAGGTGAGCATAACTACAAACCACCCCCCCCAAATAACATAAGGTCCCCACACATGAAGCGCTTCTCTTTCTTCTTTTCTCCTTATCTAACAAAGTTAAACTTATATGACCTAGAGACAGGGCCTCTTTAAAGCAAAAGTTCAAGCTTTGTTTTTTTTTATATCAATAGTGCTTAAGGGAATAGGAACTTTGTTTTCTATGAAGAATATACTGCTATTTGACAAAACTCCAGTGGCATCGGTCCACGGTTGCCAGTCGGTCTGTGTTTACATTGGCTTAAGCTGTCACATGCCAGTTCAATATTAAGTGCAGATGGCAAACTTAGTAAGTATGACACATGACCTATGTGGCCAGTAATTGGCTGGGTCAGTCAGCTGTCACAACTTCAGCCAATGTAGATACAGCCTGGCAGGGAATCATGGACTGGGGGCGATGGAGTGGCAGAGGATTAAAACAATGAGTATGGGCTCTTTTGTTAAGTTATGCCAAGTATCAAAAAATCTTCTTTACAGCTTTACAGAAAAATAGTAATTAAAAAATGGTTAGATCTTGCTATAAAGTAACAGTTTTGATGCTTGTTTTAGGATTTATATCCCTATTCATAGATTAGCGGGGACCTGCAGAAATGTGAGAGTGTAGGTGTTACTTGTTACAATAAGTGAAAGCTACCTTCTGGAGTGTTACACCGAGCGCTGATTTATGATGTTGTGTTCTCGAGCTGCAAGTGCCTGGGGCAACCGAAACACACATTTACTGTGACACGTTACATAGGATCATTGTTTATGGTACGCAGCGTACACCATAGTAAATGAGTTGTAAGGCGGGTACAGACAACTCTTTAAAGAGACCACTGCATACATTTTAGGGATCAGGGGCGGACATACCGCATGTGCAGCCGGTGCAGCTGCACAAGGGCCCCGCGTGGGAAGGGGGCCCGTTCCTCTGCTGGCCGACTCAGTTCTCAGCTGCGCGATGCTGAGGACTGAGACAGAGGCCCGTGGACCACTGGCGTAGCTATAGGGGTCGCAGCGGTCGCAATTGCGACCGGGCCCCGAAGCCAGGGGGGCCCACGGCCCCCCGCACCACATCAATAAAAAGTTACTATAGTAACTCGGGCCGCGGGCCCCTGTTACTATAGTAACATACTTTACTTACCTTCCTGGTTCCGGATCGCAGCGGAGGTCCTGACGTCAGGCGCTGTGCGCAGCACATGACGTCACAGCGCTATGCGCCGCGCACAGCATCGAGACGACAGAACTCCCGCCGCGGCCGAAGAGGAAGGTAAGATAGCCCTGACTGGCGGGGTCCGACTCCTGGGACCCGCCAATCAGCTGTTTTGAAGGGGCCGCAGCACTCGTACGAGAGCTGCTCCCCTTCATTCCTGTCACTTCATTCCGGTCACACTGTGAATCGGTTTCGGCGATTCACAGTGTGGGCGAGTAGTGAAATGAAGGGGAAGCAGCTCTCGTACGAGTGCTGCGGCCCCTTCAAAACAGCTGATTTGCGGGTCCCGGGCGACACATCAGCTATTGATGGCCTATCCTGAGGATAGGCCATCAATGTTTAGGGACTGCACAACCCCTAAGCCTACGATGTAGCAGGCTTAGGGGGCCCATGAGACAGGATCACAGATTGTGTGATGCTGTCTGCTGGGCCCTGTATCTAAGCCAATCACATGGTAGGCTTAGATACATGGCCCATGCGTGATCCTGTCTGCTGGGCCCTGTATCTAAGCCTACCACACTGTAGGTTTAGATACAGGGCCCCAGCACACAGTAATCTTATACTGTATAAGATTACTGTCTGCTGGACCCTGTATCTAAGCCTACCTTGTGGTAGGCTTAGATACAGGGTCCCACAGACAGTATCACACATGGGCCCTGTATCTAAGCCTTAGGGTATGTGCACAGACACTAATTACGTCCGTAAGTGACGGATGTATTTCGGCCGCAAGTACCGGACCGAACACACTGCAGGGAGCCGGGCTCCTAGCGTCGTACTTATGTACGACGCTAGGAGTCCCTGCCTCGCTGTGGGACAACTGTCCTGTACTGTAATCATGTTTTCAGTACCGGACAGTTGTCCGGCAGCGAGGCAGGGACTCCTAGCGTCGTACATAACTATGATGCTAGGAGCCCGGCTCCCTGCAGTGTGTTCGGTCCGGTACTTGCGGCCGAAATACGTCCGTCAATTCCGGACGTAATTAGTGTGTGTGCACATACCCTAACACATGTGTTACTAATCATTTTTTGTGTGTTTTCTTACAGGTTCGGTCGTTGGACTACGGCGGATTCCAGGACTACTTCGATGACAGCTTTTTTTTTTATTAATAAAATGGTTAATGAGGGTTGTGTTTTTTTTTTTTATTTCAATAAAATATTTTTTCTATGTCTTTGTGGTTTTTTTTAAACTATATTACTACCGCCTTAGTAATGGCCGCCGGCTGATTGACAGCATCCATTGCTAAGGCAGGGCTTAGTGTTAGCCGGTGCAGAGGCTAACACTAACCCCCTTTATTACCCCGGTACCCACCGCCACCAGGGGTGCTGGGAAGAGCCGGGTACGATCCAGTACCTGACCATCTGTAGTGATGGTCGGCCACTGGGGTGGCCGCAGGCTGGTATTATCAGGAGGGGAAAGGCCAGATACAGTGGCCCTTCCTACCCTGGTGATGCTAGGCTGCTGCTGCTTTATTGTATCTGGCTGGTTATGAAAATGGGGGGGACGCCACGTCATTTAAAAAATAATTGGAAAGAACGATGTCGGGTCCCCCCCAATTTTCATAACCAGCCAGATACAACACAGCAGCAGCAGGCAGCATTACAAGGGTGGGAAGGGCCACTGTTTTTGGCCTTCCCCAGCCTAATACTACCAGCCTGCGGCCACCCCGGTGCCTGCCCGTCACTACAGCTGGTCGGGTACTGGTTTGTACCCGGCTCTTCCCAGTACCCCTGGTGGCGGTGGGTACCGGGGTAATAATGGGGGTTAGTGTAGACTCTGCACCGGCTAACATTAAGCCTCGCCTTAGTAATGGAGGTTGTCAATCAGCCAGCGGCCATTACTAAGGCGGTGATAATAAAGTTTAAAAAGATACAAGCACATAGAAATTTTTTTTATTGAAATAAAAACACAACCCTCATTAACCATTTTATTGAGAATAAAAAAAACGCCGTCATTGAAGTCCTCGTATCCGAAGTCCAACAACCGAACCTGTAAAAAAAACACAAACACACAAAAATAATCAGTAACACATAAAGAAGCAAAATTATTATTCTTACCTTTCCTGGGTCCAGCGCTGGAGCCGCAATGTCAGCGAGCTGGGCCCTGTATCTAATCCTATCATGTGTGATACAGTCTGCTGAGCTGTGTATCTAATCCAATCATGTATGATACTGTGCTGGGCCCTATATCTAATCCGATCATGTGTGATACTGTCTGCTGAGCCACTGTATCTAATCCTATCATGTGTGATACTGTCTGCTGAGCCACTGTATCTAATCCTATAATGTGTGGTACTGTCTGCTGAGCCACTGTATCTAATCCTATCATGTGTGATACTGTCTGCTGAGCCACTGTATCTAATCCTATCATGTGTGGTACTGTCTGCTGAGCCACTGTATCTAATCCTATCATGTGTGGTACTGTCTGCTGAGCCACTGTATCTAATCCTATCATGTGTGATACTGTCTGCTGGGCCACTGTATCTAATCCTATCATGTGTGATACTGTCTGCTGAGCTGTGTATCTAATCCTATCATGTGTGATACTGCCTTCTGAGCCACTGTATCTAATCCTATCATGTGTGATACTGTCTGCTCAGCCACTGTATCTAATCCTATCCATAGTTTATAGGGTCGTAGTGCTATAGATATGCTATGCTGTCTCCTATACACACACTTTTTTTTGGGGCGGACACATATGTATTGGGGCTATTTCCCGGACATTTTAAGCCCTGAGGGTATGTTCACACGGCAGCGTCTGTTACGGCTGAAATTACTGTGCTGTTTTCAGGAGAAAACAGCACCGTAATTTCAGCCGTAATGGCATGTGCAGGCGTCTTTTGCTGCGTCCACTACGGAAGTAATTGAAGCTGGTTTTCCATGGAGTCCATGGAAAACGGCTCCATTTACATCTGAAGAAGTGACAGGCAGTTTTTTACGCGCCGCCTTTCGACAGCGGCGCGTAAAAAAAAATGACCATCGGCACAGAACATCGTAAGACCCATTCAAATGAATGGGCAGATGTTTTCCGACGCTTTTGAGCCGCATTTTCGGATGTAATTCAATGCTAAAACGCCCAAATTACGTCCGTAAATAGTGTGTGTGTGAACCCAGCCTTAGTGACGCCCCGGCTGCTAGTGCTGCATTGTTGGGTCACTTAGGAGACCCAGCGATGCAGCTGAAAGCGGACCGTCGGCCATGAGAAGTTTGCGGGGTGGGGGGGGGGGCCCTGGCACATTATCTGCACAGGGGCCTTTTGCAGTCTGTGTCCGCCACTGTTAGGGATATTTAGAAAGCCTGCATGATGGCTTTGAAAATCTCTTGTGGTAACAGTCAGCCATTAGGTGTAAGAACCTTTTAAGTCGTAGGCATCATTTGATAGGTGTATTCAATCCTCAGCCTTTGTACAATAGACACTTGTATTGTCTCTGAACTTCTAACCTTGCCTTGTCTGTCTCTGACCTCCTGTTGAAACCGCTTTGTCTTCAGTTACACTGACCGGGTTACCGCGGCTCCCTGACAGAGGATCGCTGCCTCCGCCAGAGTTCACTTTGTAACATATACTTCACTGGCAATAAGGTGAAAGCATCGGGATATTTAACACTTTCTCCTGCAGAGTTAATTGATGCAAGTGTAAAATGTCACATTGCTATTAACAGAATTATACATTAACTATGAAATGTAGACAACATTCATTGCTTGTTGTTGATATAATATAATATACGCCTATTCTCTAAATTGCTTCCTTTATGAGCGGGAATAATCTGACAATAGATCAAGACAGTAGCAGGGAAATACATCTCCTTACAGCCCATCAGTAGACACATTTTTATTTTTTACAACGACTATTCACGTTCCTACTGTTAAGCATGGCCTGTATTCTGCTGATGATCTTCCCACGTCCTGGACCCATCCATGCCCTGCCCAATTATTAGACTGCTGTTTTTAAACACAGGGTGACATTTTTATAGTAAAAATGTATTTTAATCTACTTAAAAAGATGAGTAACTTTGTAAATACATTACATTACATAACTTGTCTTGCACTGTATCCCGTAATATAGATTAGCAGTCACAATTCTTCTGGTCGCCATTAGGAACAGTCAACATGCTTGTTGACAGACACATCCCTTTTAACTTCACTAAGCTACTATAATGAAGTGGATCAGTCAGGTTTTTTCTACATCATGTTACTTTGCAGTGCCTGTTGTAAAAGCTACACTAAATTTTTTAATAATCAAATAAACTTCTGTGCAAACATTGATCTAGAAAAGAGTGCTGGAAGATTTTAGTTCTGAAGTATTATGAATACAGCTCTGAACTATACTACTAGCTGTAATGCAGGATCAGCACGAGATAAGTAATGTAGTGTTTTTATTAAATTATACAACTTTTTATGTAGAATAATTCTATATGTAATCAGACAAATGTTGTATGAAGGGGGATATATTCTTTAAATAGTGTCCAAAAAGCATCTTCATCTCATGCTACTTATTTGTTCTCTATAGGACTCTAAGCACAGCATATTCTATTTGACTTCTATCTATCTATCTATCTATCTATCTATCTATCTATCTATCTATCTATCTATCTATCTATCTATCTATCTATCTATCTATCTATCTATCTATCTATCTATCTATCTATCTATCATCTATCTATCTATCTATCTATCTATCTATCTATCTATCTATCTATCTATCTATCTATCTATCTATCTATCTATCTATCTATCTATCTATCTATCCAATATCTATCTATCTATCTATCTATCTATCTATCTATCTATCTATCTATCTATCTATCTATCTATCTATCTATCTATCTATCTATCTATCTATCTAATATCTATCTATCTATCCAATATCTAGCAGTCTATTTATCACTTAAAACTAATAAATTGTTATAGTCACAAGTCAATTAGAATTTAAAACTAAAGTCATGTAACGTAAAGTAGCATTTCAGTAAACTGAGATTCTTTTGGTTTCTCATTCAGGTTTGTGTCACCATTAATTAGCTGAGGCTAGATTGTGACATCATGCTATCCTGCTTGTATAAATTTCCTAAGACAAGGGCAACGAGGGAGAAACATTATGCTTGTATGCTAGCCTCTGAAGACGTCTTTTGTTTTGAGATTTGGATTGAGTGACTGAAACATGATCCCACTCTCACTGTACCCCACAAAGTATCAGTCAACAGAACAGCTTGAGAATACTTAGGATACGCCATTTCTTCTTACATAGAACCCTATATATGAGCTATACACATAGTAACAAATTAAATATGTCATTTTACACACCATTCCGTTTTATAACAATGCATATTAGCAAGGCAAGCAATACCACCAGAGAATCAATCTGTAAATAGTACCGCAAATGCATGAATCGCTTGACTATATTCCCATGTTACTTTGGCCATACATTTTGGCATAACTGGCAAGATGATATTCCACGCACAATCACATATTTATGCGTATGTTGAAAAGCATTACAATGTATTATTTGTTATTTGTGTGATTGTGTATTGGTTTTATATTGTGTATATTTGTGTGGTCATTGTGCCATCCTAAGAGGAACTGTCCAGTCCCATGCCTACTATGCCTATATGGTAAAACAGTATGCCTTGCCCGCACATTCTTATATTTTTTATTTGCTGCCATGGTAGAGTCGAGTTGTTTACATTGCCCTTCAGCTATATCTTCTAATAAGAATTTCTGTAAAAGGTTTGACTTTCATTCTAAAAAAATGATGTACCTGAAACCAAGCAATATGAGTACATTCTTTAGAAATTGTATGAGGAGCTTTGTCCCAATTTTGTAGCCAGGTGACATTTTCTAATTAACCCCTAAGGTATTAATTAAACTACAGAGTACATCAGAAGCTTTTTCTATCTTCTCTAAATATACTAAAGTAATGCCCAGTGTTCTCCAGCCTGTGACCTGCAGGGAAATGTAACTCAAGAATAAAATGCTAAGACCAAAACAAATTAAATAGACAAAGGTTCAAGTGCGATATTACTATACTGAAAAAATGAAATTTGTAAAAGTATATGTCAATGGCACAGACAGTTTATAAGACAATACATTGTGAAGTATTTTAAGACCATACAATATTGTGATAGATACAGGATTTATTTAAGCTACAAATATCTTATTTGGCCTCATGTCTATAAACTAGTTCAGACAAGCATCAGAGAAGTTACCCAAAGAACTGATTCATATGTCATTATGACTGTCATACGATGATTGGTTGCTACATGTATCCTTCACGTATTGACGACAACCCCTTTCCATCTGCCTTATTAGTGCATACAGGAATCATTGAGAGGAATCCAGATCAAGGGACCCCTACCGTTTACTAGCCACTAAGAAAGAGCAGTTCTCCCTCTTGCCAACCTGGTTAGTCCATGTATTACATTGTCGGGCATTCATTTGAATGACTGGCATGTAATTCTACTGCAGCAACCAGCCGAAAATTGTAGAAACTGGACTTAAAATTTTAAGCTGGCTTTATTTGAAAAAGGGGTTTTAATGATGAGACAATTCCATGAAACATGAAACCTCTGCTCATTCTATCCTTATCGCCGGGTTCATAGAAAAGTCCAAGAGTTTGGGTTATAAATGGGAAGAGTTCTATGGAGGATGTGTTAATATAGTTATGATATATAAAATGTCTTAATATAAACAACCATGGTAAGGTATAATAATTCAGAGGCGGTCATATCTTTCAGCGTTCAGTATATATGTTTAAAAATGTGAAATATTCAAGTTTTAGTAAAGGGATTTCTCAGGAATTGGGGAGATTCTTACAGCTCTTTCAGGGTACTAGATGAGTAAATAAAAACTGTTTCCTTGTGGTGGTCTTTACTGATGTATGTAATATGCAGAAAAAAAATCCTATTTGGTGTAATGTCACATACATTTTTGCTGCAGTCATACCCATTGCAGCAGAAAGAGCTTAACTTGTCTGAATTTGGAGAAATCATTCTGAAAAAGAAAATACTATATCATGATTAGGACATGGCCAAAAATAATCTTGTGTCTGTAGTAATTTTTGTTCATGAGAGATCTTGTACCTGCATAAAAGCTCTTGGTTTTCATTGTCATACTGAGATCTGGAGTTATAGGTTAGATTATGGTTATTATCATTATTTACCATATCTTGTTTTAAAAATCAATTACGTAGGATACTATCTGGTTATTTTTGTAACTAAAAGTTCTTCTTTAAAATCCAGTTCTATTATTGCATATACAAGTGAAGCTTATCTCATTTAGTGCCTATGTCTGTCTTCTTTATAATATATTATTTTCTCTGTGTGCTGAGAAGCTTAGCACTTCAGCTGACGATGCAATGAGCTAAATGATAAGCAAGGCAGATGTATGTGGAAGTACGAGGTCAGCATTGACTGTAGGCTCCAGGCAGAAATTCCCCACTTTCCACTTCATTTGTGATGTTTACATTAGTTGGTGTAGAGGACATTTGCTGACTTGGGTCCCTCGGCTCTTAACTGTCTTTTTTGTCTTAAACACAATACTAAAGAGATAAGCCCTTTGCTAACAGTGGCTAAGCATAGACTACAAAAAGGTTAGAAATACTTCAGGAGATTTTTTTTTTCTCAAGACCTGATATTTAATGATAGTAATAGGTCACCCTGTGCTAGTTATTTCAGTTCATGGGAGCTTTTGGGGATAGGATCACATTTAACCTTTCTTTTATTTGAGGTTGAACAAAGGTTCCTTTATCCTTTTCATACCCAATGATAGATACAATGGTATATCCATGTACTATATTTGTTGGTCTTTGGATTCATCAAAATGTGATATGTTAAAATATATATGGAACATCTGTAGCCTATGTCTATACAGTGCCGATCATAAATGGTAGTTACTGTCTTGTGTACTTAATATTGAATGTCAATATTTGCAATACATCATGAAGATTCTAGAAATAAACATTAAGTTTGATACCCTCCATGTGGTCTTATTAAAATTACATAGAACCCAGAATGCTTGAAAAATGTCAATATTGCTATAAGTAGTGAAACTGTGAAAATTTGCTTTACTGGGGATTTACCACCTGGAAAAATCTACTATTAAGGAACCATATTCAGCTCATTTATGATAATGGAGTTGTTATAAAGTTTAACCTCCATAAAAGGAGATTCCACGCTTGGCATATTACAAGCAAAGCAAATTTTTAAAGTGGCACTCATCTCTAGTCTTCAAAGCAACATTTAGGCCCAATTATTTTTAATCTCTGTATTAATGACATTGTCGATAATCATGATAGTAAGGTGACAGTTTTGTTGACAATACAAAACTTTGTAGGACATTTAAAACTCAGCTTACAAAAAAAAAACATGGGTGATGATTTAACATTGATAAATGTAAAGTAATGCACCTAGGACACAATAATTGAATTAATGCATATACATTAAACAGAATAAAACTGGGGGTAATGGAACAAGAGAAGGACCTGGCTATTCTGGTTACAAATAAGCTAAGCAGCACTCAATGTCAAGCAGCAGCTGCAAAAGTAAATAGGATTTTAGGGTGTATAAAAAGAGAGATAAAAACCTGCGATTCAAATGTAATATTACCCCTCTATAAATCCCCTGTAAGGCCACATCTTGAGAATATGTAATTCAGTTTAGGCTGCAAATTCTAAAAAGGAGAATTGGAGAGGGCTTAAAGGTGGGCAACTAGATTATTAAATAGAATGGGAGGTGTCGCTTACAATAGAAGGCTAGAGAAATTTGGCTTGTTCGGCTTGGAAAAAAGAAGCCTTAGGCTACATTCACACGAGCAAATTAGATTTGCGCACGTGAAAAACGCGCGTGAATCTGGTTCGTATGTGTACCGTTATGCATCAGTGTGCTTTGCGAGTGGCATGTGTTATTCACACACTCACAAAGCACATGTGCATCTGTGTGTGGTGCGTGATTTCCACGCACCCATTGACTTCAATGGGCGCATAGGTGTGTGAAAACGCACCAATGTAGGACATGCAGTGAGTTTCACACAGCGGACTCTCGCTGCGTGAAAACTCACGCATGTGTGAACGGCCCCATTGAAATCAATGAGTCCGTGTGCTGCGTGTGATTTCATGTGCAGCACGCGGACGTTGTTCACGTTCATGTGAATGGGCCCTTAGAGGTGATCTTATTTACATGTATTGTGTGTTGTCAATACAAAGAACTAGCACATAATCTGTTCTTTCCGAGGACTTTACAAAGGACCAGGGGACATTCATTGCATGTAGAAGAAAGACGGTTCAGACCTCAATATAGGAAAGGGTTCTTTACAGTTAGAGTAATCAAACTATGGAATGCCCTACCCCGAAAGGTAGTGATGGTAGATACTATGTCAGCATTTAAAAAAAGGCTAGATGCTTATTTACTGACAAATGGCATTGAAGGTTATAACTAGTCTAACATTGAAAGACGTGTAATTGATTGAGAAAAGTTGAACTTGATGGACTTGTGTCTTTTTTTCAACCTATGTTAGGCTTCGTTCACATCTGCGCTAGGGCTCCGGAAGGGATCTGATGCCAATGGTTTCCATTTGTCTCGTTGTGTAAGGGTTCTGTTGTTTTGATGGAACCAATATCGTAGTCGACTATGCTATTGATTCCGTCAAAATAACGGAACCCTTGCACAACTGAGACAAACGGAAACCATTGGCACCGGATCCTTCACCATTAAAATCAATGGTGATGGAAACGGAAACCTATGGTTTCCATTTGTGTCTGTCAGGGCTCCGTTCCAACGGAAAGCTCTGACGTAACATCAGAACAGAGCCCTAGCGCAGATGTGAACGAAGCCTAACTATGTGTTGGAATGGCATGCAGCCAATGGTAGCTTATTAGGGAAGGCTTCATGGTAGACTTTGGTGCTCTGTTACCTTGACCATCAATAAGTACACCGCTTGCTTCATCTTTATTTGATAGGCTTGTCTGCGAAAACCCCCCGCAATGGTTTGCTGACCCATCTCTTCTCCAACAATGAATGTGGGTTTTATGTTTAGTAATTGTAGGACATGTAAAACTATAAATGATTGGTTGATATAGCATACTGTAATAAATTAATAAGTGTATCATCATTCAGGAGTAAAAATTTAATTGGTTGAAAGAAAAGAAAGAATACTGGAACGGAACTCCAAAACTGTAAGGGAACATCTAGCTTTATAAGTTAATGGTTTTAGCTACCTCATTTGGAGACATAAATATGAAAAATTGAAAAAAAGATCCCATACTGTTCAATTGTTTCTGAATATGAGAACATTTTGGGCAGAATAATTTTAGCAGGCTTTTTGCATAATAATCTCCGACTGAGGAAGAAAATTGGGTATAATGTTAGATCAATAGTAAAAGAAAATGGAACTGAAATCAATGAAACAGCATGAATTCATCATCATAATAATAACGTTCTGACATTAGATTAGAACACAGTTTTGTTTCTCCTAGCCCAATATTCACCTGCTCTGAGACATGTGTGCCAAGACAATAGCCATACATATTAGTAAGGAAATTGATATGGAGGTAATTAACTGTAGACTGCCTTACATTCACATAGGGCTACACGATGTAAGTGGGAGTTAGTGACCGACGTTCTTACCAAAGTATTGTACATTATGTGAGGAAATAACAAATGTCCTGTAAAATTATGGACAACCTTCTCAATTGTTTTGATTGTTCATGTATTATTTTAAGCCTAATTTATCTAAAAAAAAAAACAAAGTCAGGTGTGACTACAATTAACCCCAATATCTCTATTTCCCCCCATGTCGCATTCACAAGCGCCCCTTTAGCTGAGATATGAGGAGTTTTTTTTGGTGGGATCCACACAATTAAAAGCTGCTTTATTCGTCCCTTTGTCTGCTTATGACATGGAGGAAACACTGTGGTTTAAATCAATTGTTATTTTTTTTCTTTGCTTTCTAATAAAATCATGGTTCTGCAAAATAAAAAAAACACCTTTTTTTTCACCCTTGATGAAGCTAATACCCTATTTTTATACCATATGCATAATGTTAATCTTTTGAGTGAAACTTCCTATATATCTCAATCCATAAAAGCTGTTTTCGGGGGTGTTGGGTTGTACTTTTTGTCACTATATTATACCGACCGATGTCCCCCAAAGCTATTTTTGGCTGAAGACTGCCTAAAATATCTTTCTTTAATCAATAAGTCAATTACTCAGCAACTACATTTGTTTTTATTGATTGACAATTAGTTGCATCCAATACATTACCTTTTAGATGTCAGCAAACAATAGAAATATTTTTAGGTTTTAATTACTACCTGGAGAAATTCCACCAGTAAACAGAGGACGCATACAAATTTCTTGCAAAGCAGCTGTGCCCACCCTGCCCCTGTGCTAGGAGCTTATGTGAAGGCACTACTTGGATGACAAGTGGCCCACTTAATAAAACCCAACTCTTTTTTATTGAACTAATTTCTTTTGTATCCTTATCTTAAACACAAAACAAATAAAAGGGCAAATGCCCTTCCATTTTTTCGGAAAGGACATATTGAAGCATGAGCACTGTTCTGTCACAATACCTTCTAATCTCTGTCTTGAGTGACACATGATAAGGAGCGTGCTTTGATGCATAAACACAGAGAAAGGGAATTATTGGCATTAAAGCAACGCTATCTCTTCCAACTCTGGAGTTCAATTACAAGAAAATAGACAGACAGAACTGTTAACTTTTTGAATGGCCTTTTCTATCATGACACATTTAATTAACAGGCATATTAACCTTTTATAAATCATGAAATAGCTATAAAACAGCAATACTACTTAGGCAAGTGATTTCATACATGGAAATGTTCATTTATGGAAAGTCTGGCTGTCGCTTTTATTATATACAGTGAATCAGTATATAACAAATTAATTCGTTGTCACTTCAGCACAATCGCTACAATATTTCTTTATTAATTATTTAAGAAACATGAGTTGATTTTGAAGCATGCGGACAAATGTTATGTTATCTAAGAGTAATTGTATAAAAGGTAATCCTAATAAATAATCCTACTAAAAAGCAGGTACTTTAAGTTCAGTTATTGCATCCGTTTTCCAAGCTTCTGAGATTTTAACAGAAAAGGATAGGACAGAATGAAGCAGCTAGCAGTTAAGCATTTTAGAATTCTATTTTTTGGAGGAATGAAGGGTTAAAGGGATTTTCCTACTATCAACATTGATCACCTATCCACAGGTGATATATGTTGCACGCACTGGTTGGATATCCACCATCACTAGGACTTGTCACAGCTGAGTGAGCAAGTATGGATGTTTCTGTATCTCTCATGGAGCTGTATGGATTGAAAGCATGCATGCTTGACCACCATTTCATACAACTCCTCCTCACCTGCGATATATTGGTGAGGAGGAACAGGGGACTGAAATCCCCAATACTAGGGATCATGAGGGTCCCGTCTGTGAATAGGTAATAATTATTGTTCTTGAAAACATCCCTTTAAATGATGAGCATTAGTTATATCTCCATATACCACAAATGCCATACATATTCTGATACCATTTATGCAAAAAATTTTCAGAGCATGACTCAAATCATAAACTAAAATTATATTGTGCCATGACATATCAACATGCACTTTAGAACAGTGGTTACACATCCAGAGAACAAACAAGTTTATAATTCATTTGGATTTTTGGATTAATCGTCCATGTATGTCATTATATTATATATAAACTGAGGTTGTCACTTCTTGGTATACTTCTAAAAAACCATGCTGCTACTTCTAAGTGGAATATTAGGAACTACCGCCTCTACTTCTAGCTTTGTACCTATAACATAAAAGAAACTTTTATCCTAGACTTCAGAAAGATATTTTTCAGCAGATATTGGGATCATCCACAAAACAAAGCTGTGACTGGCAGCAGTGAAGCGGATTTCGGGTTAAAGACCCAAGTCAAGTTGACTTGTGGCAACTTGAGAACACAAAGCTAGACGCAGAGCAGATGTTCTCTCAATAGGCACCTTACGTTCTGTTCTGCTTTGATAAAGCTTTCAGTGTTTCTCACCTGCTAACATAGCTTGCATTTTCATGTATTATTACACTGCAGATAGCATGTCACATTTCTGTTAATATATATCTCTTGCAGGACAATTATGACCCACATACTATTTAATGTTGAGGCAGATTTGGCTTCAAATAATAAAAAGTGATGCTGTAATTTTTATTATAATTGGTATCTAAATATAGATAGATAGATAGATAGATAGATAGATAGATAGATATGAGATAGATATGAGATAGATACATAGATAGAGAGAGAGAGAGAGAGATAGATGGATGGACGGACAGACAGACAGCCATGAGATAGACAGACAGACAGACAGACATGAGACAGACATGAGATAGACAGACATGAGATAGACAGACATGAGATAGATAGACATGAGATAGATAGATAGATAGATAGATAGATAGATAGATAGATAGATAGATAGATAGATAGATAGATAGATAGATAGATAGATAGATAGATAGATAGATAGATTAGATAGATAGATATGAGATAGATAGATATGAGATAGATAGATAGATAGATAGATAGATAGATAGATAGATAGATAGATAGATAGATAGATAGATAGATAGATAGATAGATAGATATTGGATAGATAGATATTGGATAGATAGATAGATAGATAGATAGATAGATAGATAGATAGATAGATAGATAGATAGAAGTCAAATAGATTATGCTGTGCTTAGAGTGCTATAGAGAACAAATAAGTAGCATGAGATGAAGGTGCTTTTTGGACACTATTTAAAGCATATATCCCCCTTCATACAACATTTGTCTAGATAGATAGATAGATAGATAGATATGAGATAGATAGATATGAGATAGATAGATAGATAGATAGATAGATAGATAGATAGATAGATAGATAGATAGATAGATAGATAGATAGATAGATAGATAGATAGATAGATAGATATGAGATAGATATGAGATAGATATGAGATAGATATGAGATAGATAGATAGATAGATAGATAGATAGATAGATAGATAGATAGATAGATAGATAGATAGATAGAAATGAGATAGATAGATAGATAGATAGATAGATAGATAGATAGATAGATAGATAGATAGATAGATAGATAGATAGATATTAACGTGGTTAAATTACCTTATAATCTCAGTACTGCAGATAATATAAGGGTATGTGCACACGATAGCAGGCATTTACGTCTGAAAAGACAGACTGTTTTCAGGAGAAAACAGCTGCCTCGTTTCAGACGCAAATGCTCCTCCTCGCATTTTGCGAGGCTTCTCTGACAGCCGTAAATTTTGAGTTCAATGAAGAACGGCTCAAATTACGTCTGAAAGAAGTGTCCTGCACTTCTTTTGACGAGGCTGTATTTTTATGCGTCGTCGTTTGACAGCTGTCAAACGACGACGCGTAAATTACAGGTTGTCTGCACAGTACGTCGGCAAACACATTCAAATGAATGGGCAGATGTTTGCCGACGTATTGTAGCCCTATTTTCAGGCGTAAAACGAGGCATAATACGCCTCGTTTACGTCTGAGAATAGGTCGTGTGAACCCAGCCTAAGAATCCACTCAGAAGTAATTTTTTCATCCCTTGTGATTGTTTAACTGAATATGTGTGTGATTGTGTGTGTGTGTGTGTGTGTGTGTGTGTGGTGTGTAATGTTCACTCTACTTATTAGAATTCCTGCAAGGTTTATTATATGAATATAATGCTTTGTAACTTCTGTGTGACTCCACGTCAAATAAAAAATAAACGTAATGATTTATACTAAAATAGTTTAAAATAGTCTCTTGATTTTACATTACCAACCTTAACAGAATGTACAAGCCAAAATTTTCCTCTTCCTGGATCTGTCTTTGTACTTTGACCACAATAATTTATAGGGTCATTTCTATGTGTAACCTTCTGTCAATCAAATAGTTTTACCTGCTGAGATCAATTTGTATGACTTTCAGATTTTGCTCTTTATAAACTGATCAGAGACTATGAGGCATTTTTGGCAAGTTAAGCTTTTAAAAGTGCTGACAACTTATTTTGGCTTTAACATTAAGAAGTGAGTGACCTCTGTAACTGTTAAGAGTCAATATGAATATGACAGTAACTTTCATTATATGGCACAAGTCTAGCCAATCCGGACTCAGTGCAGTGACAATGCAGTACTTATTACATATTCTAAAAGTGTTATCAGGTTTAATTTATGCACCTAATATAAAATAGTGTGGTAAAAATGTATTTTGGAAAGGAGCAGGATCACTGTCACCTCTCAACAGTCACAAAATATCTTAATTTCTTATACAAAATCTGCTAGAACATAAAGGAATAGGTGAGCACAATCCCTGGTTACGTCTATTGGGGCTTAAAAATTAACCATGGACAGTGCTTTAAATACATTATATGTCTTAAGTGGCACTAAGTGGGCGAAAGGAATTATGTCATTTGATATTTAACAAAAAAAAAGTAATGTGTACTATACCTTGTATCTTCCCATTGTTTATCTTTTGTTAAAGAAATTATTACTACAATAATAATAAATCTACAAAGCAATGTATTATTAACTTATTAATTTATTATTATTTTTGTAATTTGTTAGGCTAAAAACCCCATCTATCTTTTTCATTTCAGATTCGAGTTGATGGCCCCATCAGTGGAGCGTTACAATATGAAACCATCCAGGTGGTGGACTCCGGCACTATTTTAAGGGATATGGCCTTTACAAAGAATGAGGAACAGCTTTTTGTCATGTCGGAGAAGCAGGTTGGTTCCTTTTAATGTGTCTCTGTGTTGACTATTGCTCATTAAAGAAACATAGCCTGGAAAAACAATGCCAGCAAACACAGTTAATGCCAGCTATAACCAATACCATCATTATCATGGTCTTTAAAAGAACATCTCCAGGTTCAGAATTCTGAGAAATGTTCAGTATACGTTATAACAATTACCCAATGATGACCCCTATGCTTCATGTTTCCTTTGTAAGTCTTTTGTAGTTAGGTTGTCCTTTGCCAGATGCCCGTGGTTAAACAAAACATAACACCATGTGCTCTGGGAAGTGTGAAGCTGGCAAGACTCCAGTCATGCCTTCTGTACCAGGACATAAACACATGGTTTTACTCCCATCATCTGCTTAAAACTTCAAACAAACATGACAGCTGATCTCTGTGCACCAAAAGAGTTGCCCTTGATGGAAGTTGCTGGGTAGGACATCTATGATCCAACCAGTACAGGCAGGTTTAACTGCAACTTCGAAAACCTGATTTGGGAATATTGTGGACACTATTGCTAATGAGATTTTCCGAGCATATGTTCAGAAGGCTATTTCCTAGTGCACAATAAAGCCTGATTCTCCTATGAGAGCAACAACTCTTCAAGCATTGCCATGGTTACTACATGAATTGTGGTGAAAGGAACGATGAGGTGTCAGAAATGGGAAGGACACAGTGGTGTGAACAGTAGGGAAATGTAGCAGAATGTGTTGCATCCAAAGAAGTTTTAAAATTAATGAGGACCTCAGAGCGGAATAATTGCTGTTCTGTATTCTGGCTTATGTTTCGTTTTCTCTTGATAATTAATAATGAAGGGACCTTTTCTACCTGTGATATACAAAGTGCATTGATGGCTCACTGTGAGCCCCTTCCACACATGATCAAGGAAAAAAATGTTGTTAGTGATTTGCAAACAGCATTAAACATTGTAAAAGCAAATTCCTAATTTCTAATGGTTTAGTTCATTTTTGGAGTCTAGCTGTTTACTGTTTTGTTTCATACAAGGCAAAGCATTAAAAATCTCTTCCAGAGGCACTTTTGTTTTATCTCAAATTCTTAAGGTTATTTTACCTAAAAAATTAAAACTGCTAGGGTGACTGTTATAGTCTATATGTTAGGTGTAAAAATATCGTTTTGTTTTTTTTTATTTTATTTGACAATTTGTGAATTAGACTAAATGCATTGTGAAAAAAAAAAAGGAAAGTGTGATTTACCTTGAAGGATAATTTTAAATGTATAAGCTGATTTTACCAAAAATTGCAGAGCCAAATACTTCAGTCAATGTAACTTATAAAATGCTGCTGGTGGATTTTTGGTAAGAGTATCTGTGACTCACTAAAAATGTTGATGTTCCTGATTTATAAAATCTGATGTTTCGGATCTTAGTGCTTTGAATGTCCCCCATTTAACACAATGCTATTTTTAGGTCCAACTTTCTGTGCAGACAAATTTCTTATTATATATTTTGGACAATTAGAGCTCAGTTGTTTTGTTTTTTTCAGAGCTCCAAATCCCCTGCATAGACTCAACAAATAAGTAATGAATTGCAGCCACCACTAGGGTGAGTTTACTGCATACTTCTTTATTATTGAGTTCAATGTATAAATCGTATGCAGAAAGTTCCTAAGCTCCACCAAGTGGTGGCGGAAGCAAGTCTACATTTCATAATTTTACTTTTTTTCATATAAATCTATGCAGGGGATTTAGGCTTCTGTATCAGATAAAACAGAGCTTGCTATAAAGATATTTGAAGAAAATAATCAAAACATTTGGATTGCTGAAGATAACAAAAAATTGTATTTAAGGGTGGGCATTCACTTTAAACAACAGTAATCAATTATAGTGGAGTTAGTTTCCTTGTGCAGTTTAATATTGAAAGGTAAATCTATAAAAAAAAATCAGAATACTGCATTTATCTCCAATGTTCTTGTACACATTCATATAGCATCTATTTCTCATACACCCTTAAGGTTCTAGTGCACTTTTTTATTTTGTCTCAAAATACATAAGTGGAAAAACATCCTGGCCCTCCCCAGTTATTGATAATAAAAGGTACATGTCACTGTTTCCCTATTAGGAATTACATAGCGGGTGCACTTCCAATTGTATAATGTCTGGCCAAAACCTAGCGCCGCCTCCCATATTCAGCCAGTCAGAGGCACAATGGTGGCTCACACAATTTCTAATTTCCCATTCTAATGAGTCTAAAGGAACATAAGCCCTTGTAGCATCTTGAATTGCTTAGTAAGGCCAATTGAATGGTAATTCATTATTTGCATATAGAGAAATATGTCCTACCCCTATACTGGGAAGTAGTTTTAGCAGTGCTAGATAAGGAAAGCATTGATGTATGGAGTACACCTTGATATTGATTCCGTTAAGTTCTACTCAGCCAACCATACAGGTTTCTTTTAGCAGAAATATAGGTCCCATGCATTTACTATTATTGATGCAGTAGACTACAGTATTTGTGTTGTAGAAGTAGAGGAGAAACTACATCTCTTTATCATTGTTCCCATCTTTAGAGATATTTGTTTTGAACTTGAATTGTATTGTCAGGAAACAAATTTCTAACCACACAGTGAGAATTGTCATTTCTATTCTTCTCCTGTTATGTTATGGGTTCATGTCGTAGATTATTGTCCAAGATAAGCAGGCATTTCCCCGACAGAATCCTAGAAACTAATCATCTTTGACATTGTTTGTTCTGCCCTCAGGATTAGTTGATGTTCCAGATAGTCTTATAAAGTAAAACATAAAATATATTTAAGTATGTTGAGAAGATTTACTGTTAAACCTCAAGGAAGAACAGCAGCAACAATCCAAAGTCTCACATGGTTTTGGTTTTTAATATAATTGTTATTTATAGTAATGTGATTTCAGTCCAGCCAATCAGGAAACCGTCAAGAGAATGTCTATCATCCTTTGCTTGTCTTTTTAGCTGATTTAGATTGTTTTTTGTTATTTTTAATAACCTGGAATGGAACAGAAATGTTCTTTTGTGCTTCCTAGATTAGTTACAGCTGCAGAAGTCTTCATTATATCATCAGCCAAAACAAAATCTGACTGGTGAATTAAATGACTTAATTTGTTAGAACTTTCTGATTTTGGGTCTTCTCTACAATATTTCTATATGTTAAATGATAATTATTTCTGCACATATTTAGCAACATATAGACATTTACAGGTCTAGGTTAAAACTGCCCACATAAAGTTGACACTTGCTAAAGCTGAGAAAGGCACAATTAGGGTATGTTCACACGGCCTATTTACGGACGTAATTCGGGCGTTTTTGCCCCGAATTACGTCTGAAAATAGCGCCTCAATAGCGTTGACAAACATCTGGCCATTGAAAGCAATGGGCAGAAGTTTGTCTGTTCACACGAGGCGTAATTTACGCGCCGCTGTCAAATGACGGCGCGTAAATAGACGCCCGCGTCAAAGAAGTGACCTGTCACTTCTTTGGCCCTAATTGGAGCCGTTATTCATTGACTCCAATGAATAGCAGCGCCAATTACGTCCGTAATTGACGCGGCGTTCAAGCGCCTGCACATGCCGTTACGGCTGAAATTACGGGGATGTTTTCAGGCTGAAACATCTCCGTAATTTCAGCCGTTACGGACGCCCTCGTGTGAACATACCCTTACATGTAAAGTTCAACTCCGCCAAAAACGTAAGTTTAACTTGTGTACTATTAAGGAACTACATGTGTCAATTGCATACCTGTTTTTTTTGTTCTTGCTGCTTCCAAAACTAGATATCAGATCCACCACACTGGGGTTACTGCATAGTAACAGTCCAAACTAGGTTTGGTGACAAATTGTCTCTACTTAAGTCAATGGGGATACATATGTCACTTATAAGCAACAGAACTTCCTGTATGATGTTAATGCAATCTTTACATAGACTGTTCCACACAGGATTCCCACCGGGGAAGGCACAAACTCATATTATAGTCACTGATGATTATGGTTATAATAAGGAAGATTAAAGTTCAGTCTCACTGTACTTTATAATCTCTGCTTTAAGAGAATATTAAGGGAAGCAGGGAGTGGACCATCTGTCTAAGTGCTCAATGCAGGGATTTCAAAGTGAGTCCCTGAAGTTCAGAATGATCACTGCTGGGTTGACAATCATTTAGCCCACAACTATTGGTCCTGATTAATGCAGTAATATGTATGCTTGGCTCTGCTGAACATGCATAGTATATTGTGCGTGTAACTTGCATATATGTATGGTTGTGCCGCCTACCCTTTATCCTCCTAAAACAGAACCAGCAGGCAAAAATGGTACTAACTCCAGCTGGTTATGTGATTTTAAGGCAACATGGGGCATTGGTAGCATAGTACAGGGGAAGGGAAAGCAGGGTGAAATCTAAAATTCAGGATGGTGTCTGATCATAGGCAGACAGGAGGCTGGACTGCAGAGAAGTCAGTACAATAAATATAAAATAAGCACAGAAGCTGGATAGACAATCAGGTGAGGGGTGCTATGATGGAAAGTTGTGTTTCTTCTTGGGATTCTATTTAACCCGTTAATGACGAGCAATGAATATATCAGTCACAAGCAGGTGCTTGTTCCTTCATAGCGACGGATATATCCGTCGTTTTGATCTCGTGGATACTGAAAGTGTCACACCAAGGAGATAAGCAGCAGGAGCATGGCTGTTATACACAGCCTGGCTCCTGCCCCAACTGCCGGAATCGAAGCGCTCTCTGATTCCGGCAGTTTAACCCATTAGATGCCCCTGTCAATAATGACAGTGGCATCTAATGTGTTTGACAGAGGGAGGGAGCTCCCTCCGTCACCCAAAAGGCAGCCCTGCAACGATATTGCAGGGCGCTGATCAGTTTCCAAGGCAGCCGGGGGCCTAACAAAGGCCCCCAGGTCTGCCTTCGGCAACTGCCTATTAGATTGCCTGTAAGTTTTACACTGACAGGCAATAATGCTGTGGTATACTAAGTATACCAAAGCATTATATAAGCAATCAGCAGATCGCATAGTGAAGTCACCTAGTGGGACTACAAAAAAATAAGTAAAATAGTTAAATAAAGTTTATGAACAAAAAAATTACAGTACAAATAAAATAAAAACACTTTTTTCATCAAAAATTTGTTTTATTTAGAAAAGGTGTAACAAAAAAATAATAACATACACATATATGGTATCGTAACAACTAAAACAATAAAGTTAAGACATTAATTAAACCGCCGGGTGAACGGCGTAAAAAGAAACCAGCAAAAAACCATGGCAACTGTCACAATGCGGGGTGTGGACCCACTGGGCCGTACCGCGTAGCGGGATGGCAGCTGGCCAAACAGGTAAATACAGAGTTCAATAAGTTCAGCGAGGGTACCTGAGGCAATCGTAGGCAGTATCGAGACAGGCATGTCCAGGATCAGGCGGCGGGAAGTCGTCAGGTGAGGCGTAGCAGATCAAGCGTAGACTGTAGCACAGCACGGCAATAGCACAGCACGGCAATAGCACTAGGTAGCACGGAGACAGGATACGGGATACAGGAGCAAGGTACACTGGGAAACTGGAAGACACTGGGAGACCATAAGCACGACAAACGAAGGGTAACAAACAACGCTCTGGCAAAGAGCAAGAGGACAGAGCCCTTTTTATAGCCCAGGGCATCCTGGGCTAGATTGCAGACTTCCTGCAAAAATGCGCGCACTGGAACTTTAAGAGCGTGCACACGCGGGCGCGCGCGCCCGCCGGAGACACTCGAGGTCCGGAAGTGAGTGCCGGCACCTCACAGGAGGACGACGCTGCAGCGAGGTAAGATGTCCATGGCCACGGCCGTCAAGGTTAATGACCGAAACGACGGACCGTGGCCATAGACGTTACAGCAACATTCCTTTTTTCCTCCCATTCCCCCCATAAATAAATGAAATCCAAGTTAATCAATAAGCCCCATGTACCCTAAAATACTACCAATGAAAAGTACAATTGTCCCACAAAAACAAGCCCACATTATGGCTACATCGACGGAAAAACAAAAAACTTACGGCTCTTGGAATGCGGCGATGCAAAAACAAGTAATTTATTTTTAAAAGCGTTTTTATTTTGCAAACGTATATAAAACCTATACATATTTGGTATCCCTGTAATCGTGCCAACTCATAGAATAAAGGCAACATTTTATTTATGCCGCATAGCGGACGGCGTAAATTTCTAACGCAAAAATCAATGCTGGAATAGCTGTTTGTTTTCAATTCTTTCCTAAAATAAAGTTTATAAAAGTTAATCAATATATTATATGCACCCAAAAATGGTGCAATTGAAAAATACAACTTGTCCCGCAAAAAACAAGCCCTTATTGGGCTACGTAGATGGAACAAAATAAAAAGTTATGTCTGCGACAGTGAAAAAAAAATAAAAAATTTTGGTCATTAATGCGCAAAAGGGCCTGGTCATTAAGGGGTTAACTTGGTCATCGGTTTCTTTACATGATGATGGGGCATTATGATGGAGGCATTTCCCTTGCAACCTGGTCTGCCAGAGGGAGAGAGATGCTCTTTGTGCATTGAAAGATATCTGCACCACCGTTGCAAATATCTTTCATGTTCATTGCTGTATATATAATTGCTTCTTTGAGAGCTTATTAATCTCCATCTCCATGACTGAAGCATTGTCAGGAAGAGAGGTAGGCGCAGTTGGTTTCTACCTAGGATGCCAATGAAGAGGAGATGAGGGGGCATGATTAATTAATTAAAAACAACATTCTGCTTTTACATTTCTTTATACAACAAATAGAATACTTTGTCCGAGCTGCTAACAATAATGTAGGTGCCAGGGAATGATAAACCCCTCTCTTTAGTGAATCCCTGTAAATCAAAGCAGCTGATGGAAATGAGTGAATGTCAAGTGGCAGTGTACATATAGTTACATAGTTAGTACCAACAGGTTCCCTATTTTGCGGACAAAGACATATGCGCGCATGCAGGGGGGGGTGGTCACAGTGTTTTGCAGTGTATTGCTATTTTAATAATAACATAAAACACTTTTGATATACCAAATACACCCTATATTATAGTGGACTCTAAATAAAAAGATTCCCTGTCCAGAATGTTTAACTGGATTTCCACACTATGTATATAATTACATGAGCATACATACCTACCTACCCACACTCATTATATTAAACGCACCAATTTCGTATAGACCTATATGAGCAAATTCAATATCTTAAGAGTGATCAGCCTGTTTAGTTAGGCTGCACACTGTAAAAAGGGTGGAGAACAGTGTGGCGTGCGCAGTAAGCTGCAACAAATCTCCCGGCTAATGCACAGATGTGGTGCCAAAAACAAGCTCAGTACATATATACAGCACCAGAACGAAGCTCAGTACATAAATACAGCACCAGATCAAAGATCAGTACATAAATACAGAACCAAGCTCAGTACCTAAATACAGTACCAGAACCAAGCTCAGTGAAAATATACAACACCAGAACCAAGCTCAGTACATACAGTGAAGGAAATAAGTATTTGATCCGTTGCTGATTTTGTAAGTTTGGCCACTGTCAAAGACATGAACAGTCTAGAATTTTTAGGCTAGGTTAATTTTACCAGTGAGAGATAGATTATATTTAAAAAAAAAACAGAAAATCACATTGTCAAAATTATATATATTTATTTGCATTGTGCACAGAGAAATAAGTATTTGATCCCTTTGGCAAACAAGACTTAATACTTGGTGGCAAAACCCTTGTTGGCAAGCACAGCAGTCAGACGTTTTTTTGTAGTTGATGATGAGGTTTGCACACATGTTAGATGGAATTTTGGCCCACTCCTCTTTGCAGATCATCTGTAAATCATTAAGATTTCGAGGCTGTCGCTTGGCAACTCGGACCTTCAGCTCCCTCCATAAGTTTTCGATGGGATTAAGGTCTGGAGACTGGCTAGGCCACTCCATGACCTTAATGTGCTTCTTTTTGAGCCACTCCTCGGTTGCCGTGGCTGTATGTTTCGGGTCATTGTCGTGCTGGAAGACCCAGCCACGAGCCATTTTTAATGTCCTGGTGGAGGGAAGGAGGTTGTCACTCAGGATTTGACGGTACATGGCTCCATCCATACTCCCATTGATGCGGTGAAGTAGTCCTGTGCCCTTAGCAGAGAAACACCCCCAAAACATAATGTTTCCACCTCCATGCTTGACAGTGGGGACGGTGTTCTTTGGGTCATAGGCAGCATTTCTCTTCCTCCAAACACGGCGAGTTGAGTTAATGCCAAAGAGCTCAATTTTAGTCTCATCTGACCACAGCACCTTCTCCCAATCACTCTCAGAATTATCCAGATGTTCACTTGCAAACTTCAGATGGGCCTGTAAATGTGCCTTCTTGAGCAGGGGGACCTTGCGGGCACTGCAGGATTTTAATCCATTACGGCGTAATGTGTTACCAATGGTTTTCTTGATGACTGTGGTCCCAGCTGCCTTGAGATCATTAACAAGTTCTCCCCGTGTAGTTTTTGGCTGAGCTCTCACCTTCCTCAGGATGAAGGATACCCCACGAGGTGAGATTTTGCATGGAGCCCCAGATCGATGTCGATTGACAGTCATTTTGTATGTCTTCCATTTTTTTACTATTGCACCAACAGTTGTCTCCTTCTCACCCAGCGTCTTACTTATGGTTTTGTAGCCCATTCCAGCCTTATGCAGGTCTATGATCTTGTCCCTGACATCCTTAGAAAGCTCTTTGGTCTTGCCCATGTTGTAGAGGTTAGAGTCAGACTGATTAATTGAGTCTGTGGGCAGGAGTCTTTTATACAGGTGACCATGTAAGACAGCTATCTTTAATGCAGGCACCAAGTTGATTTGGAGCGTGTAACTGGTCTGGAGGAGGCTGAACTCTTAATGGTTGGTAAGGGATCAAATACTTATTTCTCTGTGCACAATGCAAATAAATATATATAATTTTGACAATGTGATTTTCTTTTTTTTTATTTATATAATCTATCTCTCACTGGTAAAATTAACCTTGCCTAAAAATTCTAGACTGTTCATGTCTTTGACAGTGGGCAAACTTACAAAATCAGCAAGGGATCAAATACTTATTTCCTTCACTGTATATGCAGCACCCGAACCAAGCTCAGTATATAAATAAAGCACCAGAACCAAGTTCAGTACATATATACAGCACTAGGACCTGGCTCAGTACATATATACAGCATTAGAACCAAGCTCAGTACATAAATACAACACCAGAACCAAACTCAGAACATATATACAGCACCAGAACCATACATAAATACGTCACCAGAACTAAGCTCCTCAGATAAATACAGCACCAGAATCAAGCTCAGTACATATAATACATCACCAGAACAAAGCTCAGTACATATATACAGCACTAGGACCTGGCTCAGTACATATATACAGCACTAGAACCAAGCACAGTACATAAATACAACACCAGAACCAAACTCAGTATATATATACAGCACCAGAACCATACATAAATACGTCACCAGAACTAAGCTCCGCAGATAAATACAGCACCAGAATCAAGCTCAGTAAATATATACATCACCAGAACCAAACTCAGTACATAAATAAAGCACCAGAAACAATCTCAGTACATATATACACCACGAGAACAAAGCTCAGTACATAAATACAGCACCAGAATTAAGCTCAGTACATATATACAGCACCAGAACAAAGCATACTACATATATACAGCACTAGGACAAAGCTCAGTACATATATACAGCACTAGAACCAAGCTCAGCACATATATACAACACCAGAACCAAGCTCAGTACATATATATAGCACCAGAACAAAATTTAGTACATAAATACATCACCAGAACTAAGCTCAGCACATAAATGCAGCACCAGAACAAAGCTCAGTACATATATACAGTACCAGCACCAAGCTCAGTACATATATACAACACCAGCACCAAGCTCAGTACATATATACAGCACCAGAATAAACCACAGTACATATATAGAGCCCCAGAACAAACCTCAGTGTATAGATACAGCAACAGAACCAAGCTCAGTAGTTATATACAGCACCAAAGAGAAGCTCAGTACATATATACACAACTCCAGTACCAAGCTCAGTACATAAATAAAACACCAGATCCAAGCTCAGTATATAAACACAGCACTAGAACCAAGCTCATTACATATATACAGCACCAGAACAAAGCTCAGTACATAAATAAAGCACCAGAACCAAGCTCAGTACATATATACAGCACCAGAACAAAGCTCAGTACATAAATACAGCAACAGAAACAAGAACAGTAGATATATATACAGCACTAAAGAGAAGCTCATTACATATATACACAACTTCAGTACCAAGCTCAGTACATATATACAGAACCAGAACCAAGCTCAACATATAAATACAGCTCAGTACATATATACAGTACCAGAACAAAGCTCAGTACATAAATACAGCACCAAACCCAAACTCAGTACATGTATATATGTTTTTGACCTTGGTTGTAATGCTGTATATATGTAATGATCTTGGTTCTGGTACTGCATATTTGTACTGAGCTTGGTTCTGATGTTATATTTATGTACTGACCTTGGTTCTGATGCTGTTTATATGTACTGAGCTTCGTTCTGGTGTTGTATTTATGTACAGTGCTTTGTTCTGGTTCTGTATATATGTACTGAGCTTGGTTCTGATGCTCTATATAAGTACTAAGCTTTGTTGTGGTGCTGTATATGTACTGAGCTTGTATCTGGTGCTGTATTTATATGCTGAGTTTGGTTCTGGAGTTGTATATATGTGCTGAGCTTCTCTTTGGTGCTGTATATATGTATTGAGCTTGGTTGTTATGATGTATATAACTCCAGAACCAAGCTCAGAACATATATACAGCACCAGAACAAAGCCCAGTACATAAATACAGCTCAGTACAGAGATCAATTGCAAATTCAGTTTAACCCCTGTCATATAAGTTTATACGGTATAAAACTACAGCTCCCAGTATAGCCAGAACAATGGTAAGGATATGCTGGGAGTTGCTGATTCACAAATAAGAACAATACACCCATCATCTCACAGCAGATCATACAGTGACTACAACACTGATCAGTCACAGGGAGAATAAACATTTACATTTAGTGACCCACCGGTGGCATCTTCTCAGATTGGAGTCGTTCTTTTTCTCTTTTCTTTTCCATCTGGTCCAGACCTTTATGATGACGTCTCCTGGTCTCGACCCATTTCTGCAGAGTTTGCCGCTCAGATGGCTTCAAAAGCTCACTTTTCCAGCATTTCCACACCTATAAAGAAGATAAAATTCTCATAGTGCCACACTCTATGCCACTAAATATAATAATATCATACACTTTGCTCATGAATATAATAGTGTCATACACTGTGCCCTGAATATAATAGCACCATACACTGTGCCCCTGAATATAATAGTGCCATACACTGTGCCCCTGAATATAATAGCACCATAAACTGTGCCCTGAATATAATAGCGCTACACATTGTGCCCCTGAATGTAATAGTACCATAAACTGTGTCCCTGAATATAATAGTGCTACACACTTTGCCCCTGAATATAATAGTACCATACACTGTGCCCATGAATATAGTAGCACCATAAACTGTGCCCATGAATATAATAGTGCTACACACTGTGCCCCTGAATATAAAAGTACTATACACTTTGTCCCTTTATATAATAGTACAATACACTGTGCCTCTGAATATAATAGTACTATACACTGTGCCCCTGAATAAAATCGTGTCAAGATAGTGCCCCTCACAGAGCCCCCTGTAGACAGTGCCCCTCATACAGCCCTCTGTAGATAGTGCTTCCCATAGAGCCCTCGGTAGATAGTGCTCCCCATAGAGCCCTCTGTAGATCGTAGCGTTCCCTATAGATAGTGGCCCCTGTAGCGTTCCCTGCAGATAGGGCCCCCTGTAGCATCCCCTGTAAATAGGGCCCCCTGTAACGTCTTCTGTAGATAGGGTCCCCTGTAGCGTTCCCTGTAGATGGTGGCCCCTGTAGCGTTCCCTGTAGATAGGGATCCCTGTAGCATTCCCTGGAGATAGGGCCCCCTGTACCATTCCCTGTAGATAGGGCCCTCTGTGGCAGTCCCTATAGTGCCCCCTGTTGCTTTCCCTGTAGATAATGCCCCTTTTTAGCATTCCTTGTACATAGTGCCCCTGTAGTGTTCCCTGTATAGTGCCCCCGGTATCGTTCCCTGTATAGTGCCCCTTTGGCATTCTCTGTAGATAGTTCCCCCTGTGGCGTTCCCTGTAGATAGGGCCCCCTGTGGCATTCCCTGTATAGTGCACCTGTAGCATTCTCGGTAGATAAGGCCCCCTGTGGTGTTCCCTGTAAATAGGGTCCCCTGTAGCGTTCCCTGTCAATAGGGCCCCCTGTAGTGTTCCCTGTAGATTGTGCCCTCTGAGGTGCTTCCTGTAGATAGGGCCCCCTGTAGCATTCCATGTCGATAGGGGACCTTCAGTGTACCCTGTAGATAGTGGCCCCTGAGGTGTTCCCTGTAGATAGCAGCCTCTGAGGTATTCCCTGTAGATAGTGCCCCCTGTGGTGTTTCCTGTAGATAGTGCCCCCTGAGGCATTTCCTGTAAATAGTGCCCCCTGTGGCATTCCCAGTAGTTAGTGCCCCCTATAGTTAGTGTCCCCTATATAGTCCCCTGTAGTTAGTGCATCCTATATAGTCCCCCATAGTTAGTGCCCTATATAGTCCCCTGTAGTTAGTGACCCCTATATAGTCCCCTGTAGTTAGTGTTAGTGTCCCCTATATAGTCCCCCTGTTGTTAGTGCCCCTATATAGTTCACCGTAGTTAGTGTCCCCTATAGATAAGGCCCCCATCACTGCACTCAGTAAAAGGGGAATAAAAACCATTATATGCATACCTGTCCCGTTCCTGTGCCGTCCTTCAGTGATGCCAGTCCTCCAACGGAGTGATGCAGCTGTGCGATGATGAGTGGCATAATTACGTCATAGCTCCGACTGCATCATCGTTAAAGCGCCGAATGGTGAGGCATCCTATGCCTGGCCAGGGCAGCGCTAGGCAACTCAATTTTTTCCGCATCCTAAGTACGTGGATACAATTGCGTGCAGGGGACCTGTTCCGGTTTCACGCTTCACCCTGGTTCTGCGAATCGGCTGTAATTTTAACAACCGGCTCAGGAAGTCCGGGGCGAACCGGCCAGATCCCACCGCTGGTTAGTGGTTGATAAAAGGCATATGGACATATGTAGAAACCTAGGTACAAGCCAAAAAGCTTAACTAAGGGATGAGAGAGCTTGTGAAAAAAAAAGAAGGGAGTAGGGTAAACTTTAGAACTTTGTTTTACCCCTATTGATACAGAGAATGGTAATAAATCCATAACGAATGAACCAATCTGTCCTAAAAAGAAAAAATGGCCCTCCTGATCCCAAGTGACGATCAGACTGGATCAACATTTAACTTGGTATACATATTTATACATACATCGATCAGCCATAATATTAAAACCATCTGCCTAATATTGTGTAGTCCCCTTCTCTGGTCTGATTTCTGAAGGTGTCCTGTGATATCTGTCACCAATACTTTAGCAGCAGATGCTTTAAAGAGGCTCTGACACCAGATTTATGCTAATTAGTTTCTTAATAGACAACTGGGCGTGTTTTTACTTTTTACCAACTGGGCATTGTGGTACCAACTGGCCAATCAGTGTCATACACTTCTCATTGTTCCAGCCCAGCTTCTTACTGTGCACAATCACGCTGGAACAATGAGAAGTGTATGACACTGATTGGTCAGTGTCATACACTTCTCTTCACAACGCCCTGTTGATAAAAAGTAAAAACACGCCCAGTTGTCTATTAAAAAACGAACTAGCATAAATCTAAAATTGCTCATAACTTGCTCCAAAAAGATTGTTTTTCAAAATAAAAACCACTGCTGTTATCTACATTACAGCGCCGATCAGATAATGTAGGAGATAGGTCACTTATAATCTGGTGACAGAGTCTCTTTAAGCTCTGTAAATTGCTAGGTACGGCCCCCATGGAATTAACTTGTGTTTTCATAACATTCCACAGATGCTTTATCAGATTGAGATCTAGGTAATTTGAAGGCCAAGTCAACACCTTGAACTCTTTGTCATGTTCCTCAAACTGTTCTTCAGCAATTTTTGTATTATGTCAGGGTGCATTATCCTGCTAAAAGACGTCACTTCCATTAGGGAATACTGCTGCCATTAAGGGGTGCTTGGTTGCAGTAATGTTTAAGTAGGTGTTACGTGTCAAATCAAAATCCGCACGATGACAGGATCCAAGGTTTCCCAGCAGAACATTGCCCGGAACATTACACTGCCTTTGTCAGCTTGCCTTCTTCCAATAGTGCCTCCTGGTGTCATCTCTTCCCTAGAAAAGCAACACTCACGCATCCGGACATCTAGATTATGTACTCGTTTTTGGTGGTAGACAGGGGTCAGCAGGAAGAACTCTGTTCAATCTGTGTCTATGCAGCCCTTAAAGCAGCAAGCCATGATGCACTGTGTGTTTTGACACCTTTCTATCATATCCATTATTAACGTTTTTAGCAGTTAGTGCTACAGTAGCTTTTCTGTGTTTTAGGACAAGATGGGCTAGCCTTTGCTCTCCACACTCATCGATGATTCTTGGATGCCTATAACCCTTGTTGCCATTTGAGCAGTTGTCCTTCCTTGGACTTCTTCTGGTAGATATTTACATATATGAGAGAAGAGACTGAAGGAGCGTGAAAAGAAGCAGCAGCATCCAGATATGTCATATAGTGGAAAGTCAGCCCTGCACTGAGAATTGTATATGCATGGAAGGTGTAGGGGTTGGGGCAAATGGTAAGTATGTGTTATACTAGAACACTAGGAAATGGTGAGGTAAACATTAATTAAATGAATAATCATCCATCTAAAATTGTTTTAGTAAAATTATGACATTATCATGATTGCAATCCTTACCTTCCCTTCCAACATCAGTGTCTGACCTCACAAAATATATTTTGGCTGAATGGGCAAAAATTCCCATATACACAATCCAAAATCTTGTGGGAAAACCTTCCCAGTAGAGTGTAGGCTGTTAGAACTGCAAAAAGGTGTCCAACTCCATATTAACCTCCATGGTTTTGGAAAGAAATGCCCAACATTCTCATATAGGCGTGATGGTTCACATACTTTTGGCCATTTAGCATATATAATGTAATACAGTTTGTCTCATCATCCGTCTTAGCAGACTTGTACCTAAACGGTATAATTTAAAAACGTCTGTGTGCTTGAAAATGTATTTAATAAAAGGTATAAGAACAGAGCGTTTATGTTAATGTATTATCCCTATAAACATTATTTATTTATTATGTTAGTACCTAATACTTATATAGCTCTAATATATTCCGCAGCACCCTACAGATTCTTATCATTTGCATCAATACCTCACAATCTATTTACTTATTTCATAGTTACTGGTAGCTATAGTATTTCATGGATTAATTAACATATCAGTATTTTTTTTTTTTTAATCGGAGGAAACTGGAGTGCCTGGAGAAAGCCCACAAATATGTGGGTCAGATTTAAACCCAGGACTTTAGTGCTACAACAAAATAGTATTAACCACTGAGCTGCTTTGCAAAAACAACAATAGAGTAAAATAAGCTTTAAGTCTAAGCTTGGTAACTCTGAACAACAGTTCTACCATTGTGGTTGAACAGATATAGACATAGGACTATGTGTGTCCGTGGGGTATCTGTGCTTGTATACATCTGCCAATATACATCCTTACTACACAAACTATATTTTAGAACATATTGACTATTAATCAATACTGCTTATATAGGAAAAGGTCTACACAAGGATACAGACCACCATACCCTCTTAAGTTAAGACTAATATCTGCACTAGTTTCGTGATTTAGCATAGAATACAATATTTACTTTTTGTAATAAAGTAAATCTTCACTTTAGGTGACCAGATGTCAGAGTTAAGTTAAATGTCGACTTTTCCTTCACGTTTTTGTGTTACCGTATGTCACATTTATTGTTTCTCTGGCTGTGTCTAATATATTTTTGTTTTCATGCATGCTTTAACAGTCTCATCTTCCCAACAACATAAAGATGGTTGACCTTGATATTTTAGCATGTTTGTGACTTTATAGACATCACAACTACTTAGCACCAATTTGACTTTAACACAGTTTATCACAAGCCCCCATATTTCTTTATTTCTGGCAGACAATTATCTCCTCACACGTTTTAGGATGAGATAATCCTGATTCTCAGCAGAAAATTCCCCTCTTCACCTTTTTTTATTTGCCCTCAGAGAGCCATCACAAGGGGCAGTGCAAAATTGATTTATCATATTGAATGGTCATGGTGTGATAAGATATGCCTGATTAATCTCGTAGAGGCAAAATCTAATAATTAAGCTACAGCGTTTCAATCTCATTCAGAGAAATATGCTAATGGCTATTGATTTCAGGAAGGGTTTTTCCTTTTATTAGCACACAGAGTTGAGGATATGGAATTTTAATTGATGGGAAGGCTTCTTTATGAAATGGCTAGGACAATGGGCATGGGTAAAAGCAGACATAAATGAAGACACTTTTGCAATCACTTGCTACTTCTAACACTATTACTATGTCTACTGAATTAATATGGGTTATTCATTGCCAATTCTGCTTTTATACATCAAAGGTTAAGCTGTTCACATTTATATAGAATGCTAAATGCATAATTGGTAAGGCTCTTATGTATCTGAATCTGATTGTTTTCTTTTTGATTCTGGTAAACATTCACAGCACTTTTAACTTGACATTCCAGCCTGTAAAGTAGCTAGGTGCATAAAGGTTTCAGTGTCACTTAATATTATTTACAGTAACTATGTGATTATGGGGCAAAACCAGAGAAAAGCCCTGAAAATGTTTGATTGTTCAAAAATGGAAAAAAACACTGGATGAATCCTCTATATACCACCATCACCACCCAAGTTAAAATGTATTACAGATGATGGTGTTTTGCATAGTTTAGTATTTATTGGCAATGTAAGAAGTTGTTTGGTTGTCTACTACCACTGCATAATGAAACAATAGGAAGGACTGGTTTGCGAAAACACAAATTAAATTTGACTGTAAAATTTACAAACATATACATTTCATATACAGCTGTGTCCTTCCTTACCTTTCCTCTTTTCTCAACATATCCAGAGATGTGTGGTGCGAGATGGCCAGCTTTAAAAAATAACCCCCCCCCCAAAAAAAAACAAAACATGATTTTGCAATACTCTGTCATAAACTATCTATAACATATGCGTCTATGTGTGACCACTCATTGGTTGTGATGTGTATTGCAACTTTTCTAGGGTTTTGATAGCATGAGCATGTCGCAATACTCTATTACATTTATTTCATGGGAAATTGGAGTCCCCAACCAAATTCAAGCAACAGTAAGGGTGGACACATATGTATTGTATAAAATATCGACAATGGTAGCCTCTAACATTTTTAGCTAAATGCTACTTGTATTTCACTCATGAAAAACAGGTGGTCTTTTCTTTGAAATATACAAATAACCAAAAAATTACAATTCCTCAAATCAACCATTGTATTTGAATATTGAGTAGCATGCTGTAACTTATTATTTAAATAGTCTTCAGCCAAATACAATACAAAGAACATGTACAGATGTAGCCATGTTTATCTTGACAACTTGCTCCAGGGTAATATCACACAACAAAAGCCATTGAAAAGCCATTGAAAAAGTCAAGTTTAAGTTTCTTGACACTGTATTTAATGCGTTAAAAGTCAAGATAAAGATGGCTATATTTTTTATATATTATCTGAACTAATTCAATGACAGTTCAATGTAGGCATTTGGACAATAAGTCAGGTCAGAGATTTTACAATAATACTTATCATTCATCTATGGATGTAAATATGAACAAGTGTCTATTTGAAATAATCAGAAAATGGAAAAATTCATCACATCCCCAAGAGAGGAATACCTTCAAAAGTTCAGCTTGATGGTCAGAGTTAAAAAAAGCTAACTCATTCAATGTTTACCTAGCAGCGGTTTTCCATTACCATTTTAGTATATAAATGTTTTGTGGGTAATATTAATGTACAATAGTATCACTACCTATAGATTTAAACATACATAATAATACAGTTTATTGTACCCCATAACAGTAGACAGGTATTTCTACATATCTCACACTAAATATCAATAGTACATCATAATACTATATCTGTGTGTGTGTGTGTGTGTGTATATATATATATATATATATATATATATATATATATATATATATATCTTAATTAAAAGGTGTTAGATAATTTTAAGAATATATTTAAATTATCTAGAACTTTTTAATTAAAAATGTAACATATTTCTGGCATCAAGCAGCAGAAACAGAAATAGATTACTTACATAAAGAGCAAAGTAATAAAGATTATTTTTTTTACCCGGGACATTACTCTGAAAAAAGTTTTGTAGCAGAGCGTCCTTAACAGCTCCAATGTTTTGCTCATGTTTTAGATAATGTCACACTACTGTGTCCAGGGTTTAGAAGGATTGGTATTGTGTTTGTCATTTGTCACCCCATCGTAAAAACGTATACAAAGAAGTAAGACTCGGCTAATATAGGATGAGATTGGCTCACCCTTTACACTAGTTATTGAATTAAGTTGTATAAAGTACATGTTGCATCCTGTCTTACTGGAAAATGCATACACAGAATGTATGTACATTACAGAAATCTTTTCAGCACCTTACCCTGTGGACAGCTCCTGCAAGTACTGATATTTACTGCCTTTGTACTAAAGCAATCCACGTCCATTGGGTACTTTCATAACATTATGAACTGAGTTGATGATAACAGATAAGAAGGTCTCTTACATGACCACTACTGTGGTATAACAGACTTCATCACAGATGACATGATTGTAAAGAAGTCTAAAATCTTCCTGCGTTGAACCCTGAATATTATTCACAGACACGTCTGCTGCTCAAGGCCATCATTATTTGTTTAGATTCTACACATCCCTACAGGCTGTTCTCTGGATGTTTGCTGATTTTCTCTTCCTTATACCACCTCTTGGTTGGCTTCGTTTACACTAGTTTTTGGCACCAAAATGTTTGCAAATGTTGGTGCATTTTTAGACAAATCCCTTCCCGCTATGGCACTCCCCCTTTCAAAAAGTGTCTAGTGCGGCACAAACATCTGTTCTCAATATATCAATAATAAATTTGTCTGATTTGTGTAAAAAAACTAAAACAAAAACACAACGTAGGCCAGAATACCGGCTCAACAACACCAGTAGATCTGCCCCATTGTGTATTGTGAAGGTAGAGCAACCTTCCATTTCAGTCAGAACCAGCACGATAAAGGGGTTGTCCATTTCATATAGAAACAAACATGATAGTTGGGGGGGTACAGTGATCTTGTGCTATCTAGCGCCTTCCACCTGGTGCTGCAATATAAATACTGATCTTAATGGATGATTTAAAAACTTGCTGATAGCTGGACAGGAGCAGGTGCACTGAGCGTTTTCTTATTACAGAATTTCACTGTCCGTTTGGTAATGCAGTGGGGAGTGGGGCTCATCAGTAATGCTATTCATTATAAGTAACCATGCCATCTGCAAACACTTTTCATAGATTGTAAGTTCTTTTGAGCAATGTTACCTTTTTATTTTAATTTTCTATTTGCTCATATTATAGCTCCCTGCTCTATAACCCTCTGATAACATAATACCCTGCTAATATCTTGAAGCCATAAAACCATCCCAGTATTGTGTTGAGAAGTCTCTGCCACCGCAAGCGTAGAGGCTAAATTCAGTCTATTTATTGATTGGTAATACAAACCTGTAAATGTCTGAGGTGCAAGAAACCCTATGCTTCGTGTATGATTTTAATTGATTTTCAGTTAACATTATGTAATGTGAAAGAATCACAAAATAAAGAGCCTTTTTTTTTTGTTTTGAAAAATAAGCCAAATGCCCTGGGGAGAGATATCATTGGCTGCTGTCACACTCTATTGTTATATCAACACAATACCATGCACGCTTCTTACAGGTTATATGGAGGAGCAATGCTTTATTCTTTTGTTAGGCATGGTCGTGCACTATATTCAGAGAAACGGCAGTAATGGAAGGAACAATTCACTGTGTTGTGTCTATTTAAATGCACTTCAGGAAGGTGATTCATGCGTGTATACATAGGGAGAAAGTAATAAGTGAATCAGGGTACACATTACAAAAGTGGCATTATTAGGACAATAAGTGTCGCTCCAGACTATAAGGAACAGGTTGCGCTATTTCTGGCTTTGTTCTTTTCTGTTCCATTTTACCTGGGGGAAACAGCAGCAGATTCTATTGAATATAATTGTTTCAAAATAAGGATGTGATGAGCCCAGCGCTGCTACTTATACCGTGATCAAATTATTTCTACATGAAGTTTGCCGCATTACACTATAGAACATTGCTTAGTGTTTTATAGTTTTTGTGTTATTTGTGAGCATTTACACAATAAATGTGCATATTATGGTATATTAGAACAGTTTATATATAGTTATACAATGATGTGGTCAGGTTATTAATGCTAAAAAAAAAAAAGTATTAGCTTTCAAAAGCAGTAATTTCTTTATGATGTCAAATAATGATTGTTGGTAGATGAAAAACGTTATACAATATAAAGGACATTAATCCCTTCCCTGCCAGGGGTCTGTACCCAAATTGCGTGGCAGAAATATTGACCATTTTGTTTTCCATTTTTCTGTTGTCCAACTTTTGTAGCATAACTGGTGTTTTTACTTTAGAAATAATTACCTGAAAGTGGAGTCCCTTCTAGATGGCTGAAGCTTTAGATCTGTGCTACATGGTAATATGCTGGCTGTTGTAACAAAAGACAAGATGATGCCCGTCCGAATGGGGACACTCCTACATTAAGGCTGAGTTAGGTTGTCTCAGTCACAATATTAGGCTGAGTTCACACGTCGCAGATTTGTCACAGATTTTCATTGCAGATTTTACACTTTGCAATACAAAATGGTGAAATCTGCAACACATCCGCAATGTGTGAAGTGAAGTTTTGCAGCTGGATTTTGCTGAATATGCTGCGATGGACCTGCACTGATCACACTTAGGGCATGACCAGACGTGGCAGAATTGCTCTGGAATTCCGCTGCGGACAGTCCGCAGCGGAAATCCGCAGCATACACGTTTCTCCATTGCCTTCCACAGCTTTTTAGTTGGGTTCGTTTACACGTTGCGGACAATTCCGCTGTGGAGCATAGGCTGCGGTGCAGAATTTGGTGTCCGCAGCATACACTGGTTGTTGCGGACGTGTAGCGGACTTGTTGCGGACTCATTGCAGAATTTCTCCATCGACTTCAATGGAGAGTCAAAATTCTGCAATGAAGTCCGCAGATGTTATGTGTGCTGCGGAGCGTATTGGTTTTACTACCATGACATTTCTTCATTCTGGCTGGACCTATGTATTTCTACGTCTACATCCAGACTAAGGAAGTTAATGGGGCTCCCGTAATTACGGGTGACTACGTGTGTGCACCCGTAATTACGGGAGCGTTGCTAGGCGACGTCAGTAAATAGTCACTGTCCAGGGTGCTGAAAGAGTTAAGCGATCGGTAGTAACTGTTTCAGCACCCTGGACAGTGACTTCCGATCACAATATACATCAACCTGTAAAAAAAATAGAAGTTCATAATTACCGAGAACTCCCTGCTTCTTCCTCCAGTCCGGCCTCCCAGGATGACGTTTCAGTCCAAGTGACGGCTGCAGCCAATCACAGACCAATCCCAGGCTGCAGAGGTCACATGGACTGCCGCGTCATCCAGGGAGGTCGGGCTGGATGGTGAAAGAGGGACGCATCACCAAGACAACGGCCGGGTAAGTATGAATTTCTTTTTACTTTTACTAGGGAAAGGGCTGTCCCTTCCCTCTATCCTGCACTGATAGAGAGAAGGGAAGCCCTCTTCCCCTCAATACGCAACGGCTAGTCCGCATCAACTTAATGCCCATTTTAGGCAAAGCCGCAACAGAATCTGCAACGCAGATTCTGTACGGCATTGATGCGGACAGTGGCGGAATAACTCCGCCACGTTTGGGCATGCCCTTAGGGCATGTTCAGTCGTGGCGGAATATTTCAGCTGCATATGTTGCTGCAAATTCGCGGCAATTATGCAACTAATCTGCAGCAACAGATAATTGGCCTCTGTTATCAGATGCGAGCACACTCCTGTGCATGTACAAACAAATGTACTGTTGAATTGTATTATCGCTGACACGTGTAGTCAGCTTAATCTAATCTTGAGCAGACCACTGATGAAATCTGTGTGTTTGGAAACGCGTAGGGTCATAATAGAAGGGGAATGAGTGCAGGTTACATCTCTTCATAGATCACAAAGCAACTGCATCGGGGCGCTGAGGGAATTCCTGGTTGCTTTAGCAGTCTGAGAAAGTGACTACCTGTAACAATTGTCAAACACACCAACCTCATGCATCATGATGATTACGTTCGTCCCTTAGGATTCATAACTTATCAGTGATGAATCACAGTTTTGTTTTTTGCTATAATATTTGAGCACAGTGGGTTATTTTCACATTGGTGATTGTACCCCTAATTTTCGCGAGTTTTGAATTAAAGTATTTTTGCGCTTTAGTCACATTCAGTTAATTGCAAATTGAAGTTGTGGGAGCACAATTAAAATCTAAAAATATAAGATACACTGAAATAATCTGCAGCAACATTTGCATATTTGACAGGTAATTCAGATGTTGCAGATATTTCTGCGGACTTGCCGCAGATTTCAGTTTTTGCATTGCAAAGGCTGAAATCCGCAGTGAAAATCCGCTGCTTCTCCGCAACAGACAGTGCACACTACGGTGTAAAAATTCTCTTCAAATCCACAGGTAACATCCTCATGCAAAGAAAAGGTGTATAAAGCGCCCAAATAACCATATAATTATATCAGCAATAGTTCCCATAAGAAATAATGAGGTATAATGCCTATATAATTCCAACTATATAGTCATGTATCAATTTGCAGGACAGCCCATGCATTAGTGTGTGACTGGGCATGCTGGGAAAACCCTGTTAACCTTATTTTAGCTCTTACATATTCCTTTAAACCATACACTGCACTAAACACTTTTCTCTATTATTTAATGTACTTTTAGGCATTTATTTTTATTTAGACGCTTTAGTAAGCATCTTAAATAGTCTCCAATAAAGTCGGACTGCCATAAATGTGTTCTAATATGATTCTAATATGTTTTCTAAATGCGTCAGTCACATCATGGTTTATTATATTGATTTCAAAATGACTTCATTCTATATCTTCCATTGAATGTATTAAGTTCTTTCATCTTGTTAAAATAATGAAGATTAATGGCCAGTATCATATTAAGTATATTTCCAAGGTAATAATAGGGGGAGACAATCCATGACTGGCGTAATGCAAATGTAGCCACATTTATTAACATGTATGTTTATTAGCTATTTAGTTCATATTTTGTCTTTGTTTTCCCAATTCACTGTCTTGATAATGAGAATTCAGTGCAGAAAACAGACATTATATGGTTTCACCATAAAAATCAATCAAAGAAGCCAAACTTCTATTACTTGGCCCCCATAAATGAATACACAATCCGTTACTTGAATGACCTAACTGCCAATATTTTGTTAAATAGAGAAGTCGTCCTTAGTGTCAAACCAGAAACAAACATCTGTCTTATATGTTTCAGGAAAGCAGTCGCGGTTCTTAGTGGCCACACTGTAACTACAAGATATGTTAGAATGCACTGACAGATACTGTCAATTTTTATTTAATTGCTGAAAAAGGTCAAGTAGGTCATAAATGATTCTTTCGTCAGCCGTGTAACAATTCTTGTTTTCATCCCAATGTATCCTTTTTTATAGGGAGAGAGGCTTCATTTTATTATGATACAGGTAATAAGAAAAGGGGAGCTTTGCAAGTTAGCTTTGGTTTCTCAACTCAAGAAGTGAATGAGTGTGAGATAAAATGCTGTCACCAATGATGTGCTGTCAAATACTGTTCCAGTTCAAACATAGTTCTTTAGCAGATATGTGGCACTTCAGGTAGCATTTCATTGCCTGACTTGTGTCTTTTTATTGAATAGGAATTATACAAAAATAATCTGTAGGGTGTATTTGAATTATGTCTTGAATAGTTATTGCACAAAAATAATCTGTAGGGTGTATTTTCCATTTAAATAAAATAGTAATATTGTTAACGCCACAATAATAAATCAATACATTTTACATTGTTAGAATGAAGCTTAAGGATATTTAAAGGGTAACAAAACATTCAACAAACTTCTTACATGTCTTAGTGACATGTCAGTAGTTTTAAATGGTGGGATCCGAGCACTGAGACCCCCACCAATCGCTAAAACAAAGCAGTGTGAGCGCTGAGCCGCTCAGTTTCTGTTCGTCTTTTTCCGGAAAGTTGGTGTATCGGAGTACGGGCTCAGAATTTTTATTGAGCCCGTACACCGCTACATCGATTTCCGTAAAAAGCCGAACAGAAACTAAGCACCTGAGCACTCACACGAGCACTTCTGCCGATTCGATTTAGCGATTGGTGGGGGTCTCAGTGCTCGGACCCCCACCAAGCAAAACTTCTGACATGTCACTTTAACATGTCAGAATTTTGTTGAACGTTTAGTTACTCTTTAATACTTATGGTAATTATTTACAGCTCTGAAATGGCCTCAAAGTTTACAAATGGAAAACTTTCTACATACTGAATTTGTTGCTTTAGCATGTGATATTTGGCCTTTGTTTTTGTTGGTTCTAGCCTTTGCATAGTTGGGAAACAGATCAATTGGGTAATTTCCCTGGATTAAATGAACCCTGTAATATCTCCTTAATAATTAAAACTTCTAATATTATTAATGCAATAAACATCTAGTCCTTTATAAATTCTGTTACTGATTGTAACTGCCGTTTCAGTAAACAACCCCCTATTGATGGAAACACCACTCCTAAATGTGCAAATTATGGCATAATGTGTGAATGAGTCACAATTCTATTTACTGCCCCTGCAAATATTTATTTTGCAGCCAATCATTGCAAGAGAGTCCTTCCATTAATTATTTTTTTCGTCTAGGTGACTTTGAATTCTCTTAGCTTTCCTATATCCTTTCTACATTGTGGTGACCATACCTCTAATCCATATTAAAGATATGGCCTTCTTAAAATTGCAATAATATATTTGATTCACATATTTGTATTTTTAACTAAACGTTTGGCCACTATCAGATTGTGCTTCCCATTTCACATGACGAAGATTCAATCAATCATGTTGCCTTACAGTTAAAGAGATGGCAGAATTCTCTCATGACAATTGACTACCAGGAAGAACTGAGCGAGGGAGGGGGAAGTTCCTTCTGCATAAGAGGGTTATAGAAGTTAAATTAACAAAAGTGCCACATTTTTTCCATCAATTTATGAATTTACTATCAGGAATTGATTAAGGTAGAGCACGATTTCAAATGGAGAGCCGACATGACATATTTAGGGGTTGATATTGCCACCAATATGAACCAAATGGTAGATCTGAATGCAAAAACAAATTATTAATTTCAATAAGAGATTTGTGCAGATATGAAAAGGGGAAATAGTCTTGGATTGCAAGGTTAAACGCTGTCAAGATGATTTCGCTCCCGAAAATATTATATAGAATTCCATCTTTTGGGTAATTACATTAAGCTGTTACAAAGTTTATTATAGAGGTAAATATGGGGAGGGAAACTTTCATGGCTAGCCAAGGAGATCATGTACTTGCCCCGTGTAAATGGAGAGTTTGGAGTACCGGATTTATTATCTATTATTATTCTGCCACTCTGGAATTATCTTTTACTAGTGGAAGCAAGGGGATGGTATACCATGGATAGAATTAGAGAGGGGGTTGTTAGGGGATGGTTGGTCACTGAAAGAATACAACTTTGCATGTAAGCTGGACCTCCCTTCACATAAGTGTAAATCGCACATAAAAGGTGATGCAGATAGAATAAGGAGGAGTACCAGTCATGGGGATAGCTGGCTGTCATTGAACGGCTCAGAGATAAGTCTATCTTGGCTTCATCATTATATTTCTGTTTTACTGCTGAGGGGATGGGCTGAAGCAGGTATTGTTACACTTGCTGGCATTCTGAGTAACACTCGCTTACATGATTTCAAGGAGCTTCCGATTTTTAGTACTACTTACAAATCAAAAGTTGTCTTAGTAAATAGAAATTTGTAGAAAAGCTGATCAAAATGAAGGATGGATCGCTTTGCAAAGAGCATTATAAAGGCCCAAAGAATTCCCTCGGGTGCCTACAGAGAAGTTCTTAATGGTGGCTGCAAGAAGAAGTTGCTGTATATTAGGAAATGGGTACTAGACTTAAAGCGAGTATTTCCAATGGAGGTATAGCAGTCAACTCAGCTCTACACAATACATACTGTATAAATCATATTGCAACTCTAAGAAAGATTTAATCAAGATGGCATTATGATCCGTTAAAGTGGGGAAATTCAAGGTGGGGCAATCAACACGATGTTGGAAGGGTTGTGGAGAAGAAAGTGATTACACAATTCTGATTAGATATATTTGCATTGATTTCTAGACTGTATAAAAGAATCATTATCCCCTCATCAGAGTTAGCCCTAATTAATATCGGCATAGAAGTTGTCCCTAGTTGGGCACATTGCCATATAATAGAATTTTAAGTGTGGCTAGATGTGTTATTAAATTTATAGAACTGTTCGGAACCCCCGACGGTAGGGGAGGCGATCCATGGGTCAATACCTACTTTCCGTATGAGTATAGGTTGGGGATCAATGGGAAAGGAGGTATGAACACTGATAACAGATGGCAAGTATGGATGAAGGATGATACGCTAATTAAGGGCTATGCCATTGTACTGTGGTAGTCAGCATAGGGGTTGGGAGCTTAGTTTCTTAACAGGGGTCAGACCCGGAGGTTCACCCCCGTAACTACTATATTATTTAATTGGTATTTCTCTTCTCCCATGTTTTTTTTTGTTTTGCGAGTGTTCTTGCACATTTTTTAATCTGGATTGAAATTAAATGTAGTGGATTTGGTTTTTGTATTGAAGTTTTGTAAGACGGTAAAGATAAAAAATATAATTATATGTATATATAAAAGAGGGTTATAGCAAAAGCAGCTTTATGAAAGCTAATATAAAGGGAAATTGCAGAAATTGAAGGGAGGAGAAGTCTGGGGTCCAAAAAGTTGGGTATACATGTAAAATATTGCATACAGTTACTAGGCATAAAGACGAAGAAATTCTCTTTTCAAGTTTAGCAGTAAGTACACTTTAATTTTGCAATAAACAAAAAGAAAACAGCACTCTGTCCACAGGAATAAGGTGCAGGCCTCAGGCCCCTGACACTATGTCCCCCTGGAGTTCCTAAAAATGAAAAGTAGCAAAGTTGTACGAAACTGGACATTTTATTCACCTATTACTTGGACATGGGTCAATAAAATATCCAATTTCTTCACTACAACTTCAGGATGTATTTTTAATTTTGCAATAGATAAATGTCAGGTTAACTGTTTGTTCATATAACATCTTTTATGGCTGATACTGTTGGTATAAACATAAAATGTTTCCCTCAGAGCTCTGTTATTTTCATCCAGACAACCTGTGTGGACAACCACTTTGTATGAACTATTTTATTAAAGCAAATTGTAATGCAACAATCCACAAAATATGTCCCTGAAAGCATTCAGCTTTAATTTCTTAGCTTTTACAGATAACCCATGTTCTATTCTGAGTCACAGTGCACTTATTCTAATCACAAATATAAAAGTTTTTTCCCTGCACACTTACCAATAAAGTAACAGATGAATTTACAGTGGTTATAGTAAAGAGCCATTCCCATTTATGCAAAACTCCCACCCCACAACATTCAACTAAAGTTCTGATAAATGTTCTTAGGAAAGAGACTGTAACGGCTGCGGTCGCAGACCGCAGACCCCTTTCATCCTGCTGACATCTTCCTCCCCGAGGATGCCAGCACATGCGGCCGTCCTGTCCTGCAGTGACCACTAAGGTGCGCGCACAAGCTCATTCCCGGCCTTAAAGGGCTAGCGTGCACACATGTTAAGAATTGACTAATTACTCCCAGATCACCCTGCACTATGAGAAGGGCCCTGCCCCTTCACTCCTTGCTTGAGCGTTGTTAGTAATTCCCATGTTAGTCTTTGCAAATGGTCCCTTAGTGTTTACCCTGTTCCCAGTGTTCCCGTACCCTGCTGCCTTTATCCTGTATTCCGTGCTGTGCTATTGTTCCTGAGCCTGTTAGTGATTGGAGTTGTGTCCTGCTGCTCCTGTTGTCATCCGCCATGTCTGGCGCAACCTGCTGTCATCCGCCACGTCTGGCGCAACTTGCTGCACCTGCTGTCATCCACCATGTCTGGCGCAACCTGCTGCACCTGCTGTCATCTGTAATGTCTGGTGCAACCTGCTGCGCCCACCTCCATCCCTGCTAAAGCCTCTGCCACTGTCTGGACTACTCAGGTACCCTTGTGTTGGGCACTGTATAGATTGGGTGCTCTGTTGTTTGAGCAGCTGCCTCCCCGGTAAGGCGGTGCTGCCTAGTGGGTCCACATACCCTCAGACCGTGACAGAGACTAATGCAAAAAAAAAAAACTTAAGATATTGCATTTTATTTTCTGTTATCATCTTTAAGCAATGTGCTGTGTTGTTTGAAGCATGTCTTTGTGAACATTTTAAGGTATTGTCCACACGAAACAATCGCTGTGGAAAATTTCCGCAGCATTTACGCATCAACTAGCAGACAATCCTCTACAGAAAATCTGCACCATTTCATGCGTTTTTTTAATGTGGAAAATAGTGCTTTTTTGCTGCGTTTTTTTGGTGCGTTTTTCAAGGGCTGTGTGATGATGATATTTCTTTTTCCCGTGATGTCAATTCCACCTCCTGTAAGAAATTCTGCAGCGTTTCCAAAGCAAATTACACAGTACATTGTAGTTTGCTGCAGAATTGTTGTTCCTTTTTGATATCTATGGGGGAAAAAAACCCAGAAAATCAGTCCACTTTCCGCAGCAATAACTAAAATGCTACAGAAATAAAATTACGCACCGCAGGTGAGTTTCTGGATGGAATTTTTCCGCAGCATGTCGATGACATTTGTTAAATCACACCCACTTTGCTGATACTGTATTATGCTGGGTATTTTCCGTCTGCAATTCCTCTGGAAAATACGCAGCAATTCTGTTATAAATTAGTTGATTATAAAAAATGGAAAGCTAATTATTATTATTATTCATACTACTATAATAACAATAATGTCATGTTTTATGTATGGTATGTGAATTGGTAAAGTCAAGAACATTCCTGTTTATGGTATCCTGCATATGAACAATAATACTCAATAAGGTCTGCAGCTACAGGCCCATACGAGACGGACCAGAGAGGGGGCTTCACTTCACAGTGATTGGTTGCCAGAGTGAACTAAGAGAGACGAAAAGACAAAGGAGTAACAACCAACAGACAACATATTTTAGGGCTAATAGAAAGGATAAAAATAAGTCTGCATAAAATATTTAAATATCAAACTTTAAAGTATAGGTTCACTTTTGGGTGCTGGGGTGGTGTGTTCTGAGGGTTGGGCTAGTGCAGACATGGGCAAACTACGGCCCGCGGGCCACATACGGCCCGTTAGGCTTTTTAATCCGGCCCGCCGAACTTGTCCAAATTATAGTAAAAACCTCCTTTTTTTTCCCCTTTCCCTGCAATGCCCACGTTTTCCAAATAGATGGCGCACTCAAAACACATTGACCGTTGTTAATGTGGCGCGTATTTCTCTTTATTTCACTTTAATTTTCACTTCGTTTCACGTCACCATTAAGCCCTTCTGTGAAAATGAGCGGACCAAAGAGAAGGAAAGTGGACAGCGAATGCCGAGTGTTTAATAAGGAGTGGACAACAAAATACTTCTTCACTGAAGTCCGATCAACGGCTGTATGTCTGATATGCCAAGAAGATGTTGCGGTTTTGAATGTTGAAAGTGATTCCATTTTTCAATAAATGTTGATTTCTTTAACTTTGCACCTTCGATTGAAACTTATTAAAAACAGACGCAATCTTGATAAATCACAGTGCGTATGTTATTTTAATCTATTTACATTTCCTCCTCCCAGTATCTGCGAAATAGTATGTAAATGCCATATCTTGCATATTCCTTGAGACAAATTTATTAACTGATAAGGGCTATTTTTCACATTTGAAAGACAGTTAATAAATTGGGTTGTAGTGTTCTTACTGTGCTATGAGGTTTGCACACACTACATTTAATGCTTTAGTATATCCGGCCCAAACACTCCCTCCAAATGCTCCTGGCCCGGCCCCTCTGTCAAATTTTAGAACCCATTGTGGCCCGCGAGTCAAAAAGTTTGCCCACCCCTGGGCTAGTGTGTTACCTTGAACCATTGATATAATTTCATGAAATCATCATTCATTGCTCTATATTTAGTGTAAGTCTACAGATTTTACATCTATTGTAATTTGAAGATACCGGATTATAATAATTGCCATACTTTTCTGATATGTCAGATCTTTTACACTGATCGATCTATTATTTATGGATTGAAAACTGAAGGGATGATCAGAATTTAAAAAAAAATATCTACTTTTTTTTAGAAGCAGTACTACTTTTGCCCATGGACTGAGATTGGTATTTCAGCTCATTCTCTTTGAAGTGAATGAGGATGAGCTGGAATACCAGACGCAACCCATGGACAGATAATTTATTGTTTCTAGAAAAAGCAGAATATATTTTGTAATCCAGGACAATATCTTAAAAAAAGCTTTAAGCTATTTACTGGTGAGACTGTTGCTGGTTTTACCAGTAATGTTGTAGGTGAAATATTAAAGCTCTATTTATTAAACCCTTCCCACACCTGGATGGAACTGGGGTTGAAGTATAAAGCTCAATAGCGACCCCGGCATCTAAGCTGATTGAAAGAGGGGGATGGCCCCCTTCGACAGCCTATCGGCTCTCCGCGACGCAATCGCAAATGTAAAAAATAAAAAAATGAACTAAATTGGTATCGTGTCAGTAAAAGTCTGAACCATTACAATATAACATTATTTTAACTCGAATGGGGTACACCTTAAGAAATAAAAACTGGAAAACACCAGAATCGCTGTTTTTTGGTCACCTTAGCGCTAAAAAAAAACCTGTAATAAAAATTTATCAAAAAGTTGCATGTAACAAATAAAAACTACAGCTCATCCTGGAATAAAAGCCCTCACACCACTCAATCAATGGAAAAATAAAACATTTATAACTCTTAAAGTGTGGTGACACAATTTTTATTTATTTTTTTTACAAATATTTTTTTCTTTATAAAAGTAAAAAAAAAACTAAATTAATTCGGTATCACCATAATCGTATTGAGCCTCAGAATAAAGTTAAGCTGTTTTTAGCACACGGTGAAAGCTGTAAAAACTAAACCCAAAAAACAATGGTGGGATCACAGTTTTTCCAATTCCAATCCTCAAATAATTTTTTGTCATTTTCCCAGTACATTATATGGTATCTTAAATAGATCCAAAAGAAACTATAACTCTTCCCATGAAAAATGAGCCTTCACACCACTCCATTGACAGAAAAATAAAAAAAAGTTATGGCTCTTGGAAAGCAGGGAGTAAAAAACAAAAATGGCTTAGTCCTTAAAGTGATTGAATTAAATAAATTAAATTATTTAGATTAATTGAAATGCAACTATAAATAATCCATACAGGCATATATACAGCTTTATATAAAAACGCTCAAACCTCTTAATAGTAATAATAATAGTCAAATAACGGAGTAGTGAAAATTGAAAAATCTTAGTTATGCCTGAATTCTAGTTATATCTATTCCTACTGTTGGTGTGAGTCTATCTTCTTCTTTTTTTCCCCTCCTTTATTATATTTGATTTTCTGCCTTTGCACAATAGTCCATAAATAATTGTTTTAGTGGAAAATATGTATTGTATGACGAAAAAATGGTAAAGGTAAAAATAATCAAAAAGAATGAAACATCAGTAAAATGGTATTTAACGAAAAGTTTTTCCAAGGTACCATTTGAATATTCTTGATCCAGTTACAGTGTGTGTCTAATTTTATTTCATTGGTAGGTGCATTAAGGGCTTATCTTATCTCATACACTCTACAATTTTGACTTTTTCATATTTTTGTTTAGTTTATTTTTTACCATTTTTCTATTACATACACAGTAGGATATAAGTAAATATCTTAAAATGTTTTTGAGAACATAAAATTGAATTCAATGTGCTTGTTAGCTCTTATGGTCATAGCTTTTCATGATATTGTTTCCACTTAAGACTCTCAAAACTCTTTAAAGCCTTGAAGATTTTGCTTTAAGATTGGAGAAGTACTTCAGTTTTATTTTTCCTTCCTTTCTGTTTGATAATATGAGTAGACTGATATTGTAATATGTTCCGAACATCGACAGAACTGATGAAATACTGGAAATTCACCACTTGCTGCAAAATATTGCTTGCCCAGAATGAACCTTGAAATCAATAAAATCTTGAACTGGCTTTTATTGATTTTTTGATCATCCGTCAGTTACTAGCAAGTGCTAGAGAAGAGAAATGATGTATAGTTCCCCTTGCTCTTGTAAAAGTTGTATGCAAAGTGAAAAGATGATGTAAACATATAAGAAAGTTTATAGAAGTATGAGGGAAATGCAAAGATGTTACATTTCACTGGGAAATATAAGAATTTTTTGTAATCAATTCCATAAACACAGTAATATAAAGGCTCCACATTCAATTCTGTAGAATAAAAAGTTTTTTTTCAAGCTTGATTCTTCTACCGTCTAAGAGAAGTCACTGTAAAGCATCAACCATTGCACGATTAAGCCTATTAACTATTAAAGTCTTAACTTTTGATACATACAAAGAAAAATTCCATATTAAAACTTTCTGATTACTCAAAAGTCCTACTTTAGTTCTTTGAAATTGTATTTACTTTCATAGTCAGGGCCGGCCTTAGGGATGTGTGAACTGTGCAGTCGCATAGAGTACATCCCCTATCCCTCCTGAAAAAGAACTGCCTAACACCTCGGGCTTGTGTCTTACATGTATATTAATATTAATTTTATGGCAGTATTATTTAAACATTGTATGGCACTGTACTTATATTACTTTATGTATGGAGCTGTTTTTGGTCCCTGAATGTGTATATTGTTTGAGCCCTGTATAGTGGAATGTACTTAAGCATTGTGTAATACTGCTGCTGTACTGCACTGTATATTATTTTGTTGTGCAGTGTATGGTGGTCGCACTGTATTGCATTGTTATTTAGGCAACCATATAGAAGTGTTAGTTGGCCAAAAAAGGACTCTTGTTTGGGCGCCATACTGTATGGCGCTAATAATAATAATAATTAGGTGCTGTATTGGTATAGTTCTTTGTACACTGTATGACATTACATCAGAGAATGTACCATATAGAGCACCATCCAAGCTAAGGCTGGCCCTGTTCAAAGTGATATGACGTGTAGAGCCCCGGGAAACATATGTGGTCCATAGTATTCTATTTTTAGTTGCATGTTTGCAATAATGTAATATGGGAATTTACAGTGCATTCGGAAAGTCTTCAGACTCTTTCACATTTTTCACATTTTGTTAAGTTGAGGCCTTGGGCTAAAATAAAAAAAATCAGGTTTTCCCCCATGTTTTTGTACTTAATATCCCATAATGACTAAGTGGAAACAGAATTTTAGAAATTTTTGCAAATTTATTAAAAATAAAAACCTCAAAGTTTGCATGGATATAAGTATTCAGACCATTTGCTATAACACTTGAAACTTAGCTCTGGGGGGTCTCCCATTTTTCTAGATCATCTTTCAACTGTTTCTACACCTTTATTGTAGTTCACCTGTGGTAAATTAATTTAATTGGACATGATTTGGAAAGACACACCCCTGTCTATATAAGGTCTCACAGCTCACAATACATATCAGAGCAAAAACCAAGCCCTGAGGAGTAAGAAGTTCCTGTAGAGCTGAGAGACAGGATTGCGTGGAGGCACAGATCTGGAGAAGGGTACAAAAAAATTCTGCTTCACTGAAATTTCCCAGGAGCACAGTGGCCTCCATAATTCCTAAATAGAAGAAGTTTACAACAAATAGGAGTCTTCCTAGAGCTATCCGCCCCACCAAATTAAGTAATCAGGGGAGAAGGGCCTTGGTAAGAGAGGTGAACAAGAGCCCAATGGTCACTCTGGCTGAGCTCCAAAGATCCTGTGTGAAGATGGGAGAATTTTCAGAAGGTCAACCATCACTGCAGCACTCCACCAATCCGGGCTTTATGTCTCTTCTCATTAAAAGACACATGAAAGTCCGCCTGGAGTTTGCAAAAAAGCATTTAAAGGACTTTCAGACTGCGAGAAACAAGATTCTGTGGTCTGATTAAACCAATATTGAGCGTCATGTTTGGAGGAAACCAGGCACTACATATCACCTGCCCAATACCATCCCTGCAATGAAGCATGGTGGTGGCAGCATCATGCTATGTGGGTGTTTTTCAGTGGCTGGGACAGGGAGACACGTCAGGGTTGAGGGAAAGATGAATGAAGAAATGTACAAAGATATTCTTAATGAAAACCTGATCCAGAATGCTCTAGACCTCAGACTGGATGACAGGATCTCCTTCGAACAAGACAATGACTCTAAGCACACAGGCGAGACAACACAGAAGTAGTTTAGGGACAACATTGTGAATGACCTTCAGTGGCCCAGCCAGAGCCCTGACTTGAACCAAATCAAAAATCTCTGGAGACGCTTGAAAATGGCTTTCCACCGACGGTCCCCATTCAACCTGACAGAGTTTGAGAGGATCTGCAGAGAAGAATGGCAGAAAATCCAGGTGTTCAAACCTTGTGGCATAATACCCAAGAAGACTGGAGGCGATTATCGCTGCCAAAGGTGCTTCAACTATGTACTGAGTAAAGGGTCTGAATACTTATGTCCATGCCATATTTTAGTATTTCCTTTTCAATAATTTAGCAAAGATTACTAACATTCTGTTTTAATGTTGTCATTGAGGTATTGAGTGCAGAATAACAAAATGTAAAAAAAATTGAAAGGGTCTGAAGACTTTCCGAATGCATTGTAGATGTTGCCAGATGTAAAGCACTTTTGATTGTATTTTTCAGTACAATAGTCATGTCTATATATCTGTACTAGGCAGAGATGAACATTGGTAATACTGTAAAAGTTCCCAACTTTCCAATTTTAGCTCTCATCTATAAAATGAAGGCAAGTCTACAGGTTAACTGCTGCCCCTTGTTTCTCACCAGCTATTATTGCAGATCTTTCTCTGAGACATCATTTAATAGAGTGTCTTTAACTGGGATAGAAATAATTATCTATTGGCCTGTTAAAAATCCCCATATAGCTTGCAATACCTCTATGGTAATACATGGACAACAACAATGGGACTGAACTCTTTATATTGTGTCTGTATACATAATTATTCATTGTTTTTTACTTATCACACTACTGAGGTTCTCCAAGGATCTTCTACCTCAGCCACTTTTGCTCTAGCTGACTTAAGTCATTTTAAAAAACATGAACCTGAGACGCATAAGGAATAATTTATACAGCATACAATGCTACTGCACTTGAATAATGTGCTGACCTTGCTGGTATATGTTATTCTAATTCTAAAACTTTGTGAATTATTCTTACTTTTTAGATCGGACAATGGTTGCCTTTATAGGTGCAAAAACGACATCCGCTGTATTTCTGTCACTATTTTTTCACGTAGTTTAACAATCATAATATGCAGAGAATCTTAGAATAAATGGTGCACATGAACTTATCCAAAAATGTAGTTGAAAGGAATAAGAATGCATTTATAACCATCGCACATTGTACTAGGTCCAAATATTTTGTGCTATTACATGGTAAATTCAATCTACAGTAGATGACAAGGGCAACTTCATTCACATTCACAGCAGAAATCAGTTTAGCAACCCGGCAATCATCGGAAAACAATATATCTGCAGCCTTTACTGATTTGTAATAAACCCTTCCAGGGAAAAGTCTATTTTTTTTAGACGGTTTTAAGGAATACATTGTTGATAACAGGCAGGACAGTGTTACCACATTTCTAAATAAAAATATCAATGCATTTATCGTTAAAGCATTTTTCTGGATGGTTTGGTGTCCAGGAGCTTGGATCAAAGTTCCATAGCCATGCAGATCAGCCTGCGGGGATTAGCTATGTTATGCTGCCTTTTTTTATGTTTTGCAGCGTTTGCACAATAAAATCACTTGTTTATAAAATAATTTTTTGTGTCACCATATTCTGAAAGCCATAATTTTTTTCTTTTTCAGTCAAAAAAGCTGTGGGAGGTCTTGTTTTTTGCGGGACAGGTTTTTTTTTGGTACTATTTTGAGGTACATGTGACTTTTTGATCATTTTTTATTCTATATTCAGGGAGGAGTGGTGACCAAAAAAATTGTGATTCAAACCCCCTAAATATGGCGATCGCAATCGAGCACCGCATTTAATGGGTTAATTGCTGAAATCAGCGGCGATGAGCCACTGATCGGCAACAGTGGAGTGTCAGCTGTTGGGGACAGCTGACCTCCCAGTTCCCGATGCACGCTGTCACCGACACTGTCATCGACAATGTGCATCGCGAACGACAATGACGTCCTGTCACTCTGACAGGAAGTCTATCAGGAGGCTGGTCCCGATAGGCTTTCGTACATGGCAAACATGGAGGCCATTATATGGCCTCTGGTCGCCATGCTAGCCATCTGCAAAACTCACTATTTCATTGTGAGGTCTGCCGATGTGCTAGAAACCCCTAAAATGCGGCGATTGCAATAGATCGCCGCATTTAAGGTGTTAATTGCCGAAATCAGCGGAAATTAGCTGCTGATCGGCAACATTGGAGTGTCAGCTGTCGGGGACCGCTGGTCTCCCGGCTCCCGGTGCACACTGTCGCCGACAGTGTGCACCGGGAACCACGCAGTAACTGTACGTCCTGGTGCGCTAAGGCACTGGCAAGCGGGATGTACAGTTGCGTCGTGGTGCGCCTAGAGGTTAATACAATTTTTGCAATGCCAATTTCTTATACTAGGTCTATTTAACCTATTGAAAATATAGAACCCGTTGGAATTACGATAAGTTATAGTAACCAATGTATTCCCTGGATCTGGTAAATATTTTGTTGCTGAATATTAGAGGATCAAGTCAAAAGAAGAACAACTAGGAAAAGAGAAACTTTATCTATTAAGACCAGTCCGTTTAAATATCACTGCCAGGTTGGCCACCAGTGCAAAGAGCACCCAGCAGCTAATGTAGCCATCCTCTTTCTTTTACGTACTCTGTAATAAGTAATGGATTTCTGATGCCTCATATTTCACTATTACACTCATAATACAATATACTGTACAACTATCACTTCTATATAATCTATTCAAATTTCCTAATGGATATTCATTCTCTGGTCTGTATTAATGTGTCTTACATATGAAAAGAATTGGAGATAATCCACTTCTGCACATGTAGTAAAAGAATATCAACTATTACTTGATTTTAATTAGAAAGAATAAAATGTCGGCTCAAGGTTTTTCATAGTAATTCTCAGGTACGTTGACTCTTGATTAACCTGTTTTCCAAGTGTACTGGGCATACTGTTCAACGCAATGGGGTGTAGATAATCTCATATATCACATAATTGCTATGATCGGTCTTGATATCCCTGTCACTCATAAAAAAAAAGCATGATTTACGATCTTTGTAATTTCTCCGTTAGAAAATAAAACTCCCCAATCTCTATGTGCCACCTGGGAGTACATTAATTTGCCTGGCATTGATTTATTATCAAGACGTTAGAGAGCAAGAGAGCTGTGGGAGATGTAACATTATAAGACTATGTAGGTGAGGGAAGGAGGAGACGAACAATTGAAAGAGGTAGGAAATTACTATAGCTGAATGTCACTCTGCTGCATAAAAATGGAGAAAAATTAGGGACAGGTAACCAAGAATTGTAAAGGTTTTATTCAATGTAAGTGTTAATCTACATATAAGAAAAGAAGAAAGAAAGCAATTTAAACTCACTATTTACACAATGTAAAATAATAGTAGTACCTAATAATATTTCATTCATTGAGAATGCTTTATAGCCCATGAAAGAAGGAATTCCATACAGGTGTAAATCTGCCATTTTCAACTTAATCGCTGTTCTTAAATGTGTCACAAACCAGTCTGAACTCCGGATAACCTTAGAGCTAGACAAGCAGATAATATTGGAATGGTAGAGTACTGATTGAGTAATAAAAATGCAGCTTTTAATAATGTCTCGGATAAATAATAAAAAGCCAGTCCTGCATACTCATTAAATAGCTAGTTACTTACATTGATATCAGTTTTCATGATGGCCAGTAGTTCTTCCTCTGTCATCCAACGTGCAATGGACTCAGTAGGTGTTAAATAAAAGATAGTGCGTTGTTTTCTCTATTAAAAATACATGTACTACAACGTAGGTTAAGTCTTTAGGGGGGCTGACAGACGAAGGCAGTCTCTAAAGTATTTCCAGTAGTATACCACTACAATATGTATAAAGGGGGAAGCTTTGTGGAGTGCATGCATTTTCAACTTGGTTTTTAAAAAATAAGCAAAAATTGAATTTTCCATAGACACATGGCTTGTGATATATTTTACATAGTTACATAGTTACATAGTTAGTACGGCTGAAAAAAGACACATGTCCATCAAGTTCAACCAAGGGAAGGGAAAAGGGAAGGAAAAATTTCTACACATAGGAGCTAATATTTTTTTGTTCTAGGAAATTATCTAACCCTTTTTTAAAGCCATCTACTGTCTCTGCTGTGACCAGCTCCTGCGGTAGGCTATTCCATAGATTCACCGTTCTCACTGTAAAGAAGGCTTGTCGCCCTTGAAGCTTGAACCTTTTTTTCTCCAGACGGAGGGAGTGCCCCCTTGTTTTTTGAGGGGGTTTTACAAGGAACAGGATTTCACCATATTTTTTGTATGTGCCATTAATATATTTATATAAGTTAATCATGTCCCCCCTTAGTCGTCTTTTTTCAAGGCTAAATAGGTTTAATTCTTTCAATCTTTCCTCATAACTTAAATTCTACATGCCCCTAATTAGCTTCGTTGCTCTTCTTTGTATTTTTTCCAACTCCAGGGCATCCTTTCTATGAACTGGAGCCCAGAACTGGACTGCATATTCTAGATGAGGCCTCACTAATGCTTTGTAAAGTGGTAATATTACATCCCTGTCCCGCGAGTCCATGCCTCTTTTAATACACCACAATATCCTGCTGGCCTTTGAAGCAGCTGATTGACACTGCATGCTGTTATTGAGTTTATGATTTTCAAGTACACCCAGATCCTTCTCAACAAGTGAATCTGCCAGTGTAGCTCCCCCTAGGACATATGATGCATGCAGGTTGTTGGTACCCAGATGCATAACTTTACATTTATCTACATTAAACTTCATCTGCCAAGTGGACGCCCAAACACTTAGTTTGTTTAAATCTGCCTGTAATTCATGAACATCTTCCATAGTCTGAACTATATTACATAGCATGGTGTCATCTGCAAAAATAGAAAAAGTGGTATTAATCCCATCCTCTATATCATTAATAAATAAGTTGAATAATAGTGGTCCCAGCACTGAACCCTGGGGTACACCACTTATTACCGGGGACCATTCAGAGTAGGAATCATTGACCACAACTCTCTGGATACGGTCCTTGAGCCAATTCTCAATCCAATACAAACTATATTTTCTAAACCTATAGTCCTTAATTTACCCATTAGGCGTCTATGGGGGACAGTGTCAAATGCCTTTGCAAAGTCCAAAAACACTAAATCCACAGCGGCCCCTCTGTCTAGACTTCTGCTCACCTCTTCATAAAAACAGATTAGGTTAGTTTGACAACTTCTGTCCTTAGTAAAACCGTGCTGGCTGTCACTTATAATGCTATTTATTGTCACATAATCCTGTATATAGTCCCTCAATAGCCCCTCAAACATTTTCCCCACGATGGATGTTAAGCTTACTGGTCTATAGTTACCTGGGGAAGACCTAGAGCCCTTTTTGAAAATAGGCACCACATTTGCCCTGCGCCAGTCCCTTGGCACTATACCAGTCACTAGAGATTCTCTGAATATTATGAAAAGGGGGACAGAAATAACTGAACTAAGCTCTTTAAGAATTCTAGGGTGTAACCCATCTGGTCCCGGGGCCTTGTGCACATTTATTTTATTTAATATAGCTTGGACCATCTCTACATTCATCCAATTCAGTATATCAACTGATATATTAACAGCACTGGCACCGGCTACATCAGCTGCTCCTTCTTCAGTTGTATATACAGAGCTAAAGAACCCATTTAGTAACTCTGCCTTCTCTTGATCCCCTGTGATCAGCTCCCCATTACCACTATCTAGGGGTCCTACATGTTCAGACCTGGGCTTTTTTGCATTTATATGCTTGAAGAATTTTTTAGGATTTGTTTTACTATCCTTGGCCACCTGCCTTTCATTTTGTATTTTTGCTAATTTTATTACATTTTTACAGATTTTATTAAGCTCTTTATATTTTACAAAGGCTACAGCTGTACCCTCAGATTTGTATTTTTTAAATGCCCTTTTTTTGTCATGTATTGCCCCTTTCACAGAAGGTGTAAGCCATGTGGGGTTTAATTTGAGTCGTTTATACTTGTTACCTATAGGAATACATTTTGCACTATAATAACTCAAAGTAGATTTGAAAATCTCCCATTTATCATTTGTTCCATTATTTGACATTAGTTCTTCCCAGTCCATATCCTGAATTGCCGCCCTCATCCTGGGGAAATTGGCTTTCTTAAAATTAAATGTTTTTGCCCTCCCAGCCTGCGTTTGTTTTTTACAGTATAGGTAAAATGTAACTATATTGTGATCACTGTTACCGAGGTTTTCACAAACATTGACATTCCCAACAAGATCTGCATTATTAGAAATGACCAGATCCAACAGAGCTTCACCTCTAGTCGGGTCTTCCACAAACTGGCCCATAAAATTTTCCTGCAACAGGTTGAGGAAATGTCTCCCCTTTGCAGTTGAAGCCGAACCATGACACCAATTAATATCCCGGAAATTAAAATCTCCCATTATCACTACAGTACCCGCCTGTGCAGCCTGCTCCATCTGTTTATATATCTGACCTTCCATCTCCTCAGTTATATTGGGGGGTCTATAGATTACACCAAAAGTAATTTTTTCAGTGTTTACCTCACTTTCTAGTTCCACCCACAAGATTTCAACCTCCTCACAGTATTCACCCACTATTGTCTCTTTCACACTCGCCTTCATATCACTTCTCAAATACAGACATACACCACCACCTTTCCTATTTGTCCTGTCTTTCCGAAAAAGTGTAAAACCCTGTAGATTTACAGCCCAGTCATGTGAAGAGTCCAGCCATGTTTCAGCAACACCAACTATATCTATATTTTCTTCCAGTATCAAGGCCTCCAGCTCCCCCATTTTGCTTGCTAGACTTCTGGCATTTGTGAACATACACTTTAACTTGCCTGTCAGTTTTTCACTTTTATTATCAGAAATGTGATTTGACATTAATTGGGCCTTTTTATTTACACTGATGTTTTGTAACGAAAGGATCTCCTTATCTTGTTGTCTAGTCCTCTCCCCACATTCTGTTTCTCCCCCCACCAATATAGTCTGACCCCTCTCTAACCTGGCCACCCCTTTTTTTTCTACATTGACCTCCCTCCTCAGCCCTAGTTTAAATACTCCGCCACCCCAGCTAGAATTCTCTCCCCCAGCACAGCGGACCCCCTTCCATTTAGGTGCAAATCATCTGCAGAATACAGTTTGTACCCCAATGAAAAGTCAGCCCAGTGCTCTAGGAACCCAAATCCTTCTCCTCTACACCAAGACTTCAGCCATGCATTTAACTCCCTGAGCTCCCGCTGTCTTTCCTGTGATGCGCATGGCACAGGCAGTATTCCTGAGAATACAACATTGGAGGTCCTTCCCTTCAGCTTGTAGCCTAGTTCTTTAAAATTATTCTTAAGGCTCCTCCACCTACCATTTATTCTGTCGTTGGTACCGACATGGACCACGACAGCTGGATCATCACCAGCCCCTCCCAGCAATTTGTCCACCCGTTCCACCACATGCCGAACCCTGGCACCAGGGAGACAGCAAACCATTCGGTTGAGGTGGTCTTGGCGACAAATTATTCTATCCGTCTTCCTGATTATAGAATCCCCTACGACTATCAATTGTCTTGGCTTACCTGCATTACCATCCCGCCGACTACTAGCTGGGCTGTTCTCCCGGCTGTTAGGGAGATCAGTATCCACTAGGGCTGCCATTTCTGAGACTGACACCCTCGCATCATCACCCAACTTGGCAATTTTGCCTGGAATGTCAGAAACCGGATCGGCCTTCCTTTTCTTTGACCCCTTTCTACTGCCCCTAACTACATTAACCCAGCTACTTACCTGATCCTGCTCACCCATGTCTTCACCCTCCAGTTCTAACCCACTAACTGCATGCTCTGTGAGCAGCAAGCTCCGCTCAAAATTGTCTATCCTCCTCAGTGTTGCATTCTGCTCCTCCAGATCTCTAATACGAGCTTCCAGGTGAACAACATGCTCACATCTGCCACAGAGATATTCACCCTGGAACTCCGGCTCCAGTCGTGCATACATATGGCAAACTGTGAACTGAAGAAAACCTCCAATCTTGCTATCCATTATCCAAGTTACAAAAAAAAAAAACAGCGAACAGGTGTTAATCAAAAAGAAAAAGAAGTAGAAGAGCACTTACTTGGGCTTTAACTCCTCTTTTCAACTCCGGTTTTTGGAACTCCACTTGATCTACAACCCACTTGTTTTTTCAATCCACAGAGCAGGCTCTACAGAGTAGTGAGGCCTGATTTATAGCACCTGGGACCAGCTAACCCCTCCCCCTTACTCAGCTACTCAGGAAGGAAACTGCAAGGGAAAAATGGTTTTAAATAATGTCACTTTTGCAAACTTTGTAGCAAGCAAGCAATCAATACATATATCACATACAATGGCACCCCACTTTGTCACACACAACACAGTAAATCAATCCGGTTTTTGGAACTCCACTTGATATACAAACCACTTGTTGTTTCAAGCCACAGAGCAGAATTGATTCCATTTATGTGAAGCTTTGGGAATGCTACACAAGGGCAGTAATTTAGATTATTTTGTGAATTGAAAATTTATTTTTCTCCACATTAAAAAAACGAAAATTCCTTCAAAATAATCTTTGTATCTTCAGGGAGTATGCAATGTAGACGGCTTGTGTTGTCCTCCAAAGTAATGCGGTGTGGATGAATTCTTGCCCTTTGCACTTCTGTGTCTAGAATGATCCTACTCCATACTGAATTTAAGCTCTGTGAATTCTGCCTTGGCTTTCTATTCCAGATTAGACTGCAGGTGCTCTTCCTATTTCTGGAAAATGTCAGTGTCATTTCTTTGACATTTCTAAATCAACAATAACACGTTAGAAATTCAAATACATAGATTTCGGTTTCTAAGTGTCACATGCGACATTTCATATAATGCTCTTGATGCCACAAATTTCAGCGGACAAATTGCATTTCCATTCAATGTATTATCAAATAATACAAATTGATTACTATATATTGCTGCACAATGTAGGCACATTGTTACAGTATATGTCATCAGGTCTGAGCATGCAGCAATGTAGGCAACAATGTAATGTATCATCAGAATGGATTTATTATTTGCAACATAATCTTACTGGCCGGTGGGTCTGGATGAGGCTCAAACTTCCAATGCTATACATGTCAAAATATTTTCTTTCTAAAACACTTAATATCATATACCTAATGCTACGTCTACATAACTACTTGTGCCATGTACCATTTGATTCAAGAATACCCATTACTTGAGTCTCATAATGTGTCATCATGTGATTCACCTTGTGCTACTGCTTTTCATAGAAGTCATGGATATGTTTGACTACTTTAGCCTAAGTCCACCGATGGGAGCTGGTGAAATATGTGACACAGGTCCTGGGTGCCCAGGTGGCCGCCAACGAGCCACTATGCCTTGGTCATGGTATTTAGATACAGGGCTAAAGCAACAAACCGAATCTTTGCACCAGGTAACATGCAAGAGTCATATTGCACAAAGTTTGCAACCAACAACAAATATGTAACTGTTGATGTTTTGCAGAAGTTTTGCATAAGGTACATATGTACTTTATGCAGAGGTCATCATATATCTTCATGGCCTCAATTGGCTAGAACGTCCTGTCTCCAGCCAGAATGCTGTGTTTTTGTGTGTCTTTATCCTGCAGTCAAAACCTTTTAATTAAAAGAGTGCTAATTTCTTGAGTCCATTGAAAGTTCGTCAAAATATATTTCGAAAAAGGGACCCTCTGCCATACCACCAAAGTGTCTCTTTTGAAGGAGCAGTGGTTCGTTCTAAATCCCTCAATAACGCTTCACTCCCGAAATCTCCCTCTTTGCGAATTGATCATTAAAGGGGTTGTCCATATGCCCTATTATATTCCAGAATTGAGAGATACTATGTTAGAGCAGCCCCTGCTCTGGTGGACCCATCGTGGACGCCATGCATTTGCTGCAAGCGAGATGTGTGACTGGCCACAACTTCTCCTAGCAATAACAGCTGATCTCCAGGGGTGAGAGAAGACGGAACCGCAGCGATCAGCTGATCACTCATCTGGTTTCCTTTTGAAAAGAGGTTGTCTTCATGAGAAAACCCCTATAATTACATTACCATAATACATCAACTCTGGCTCTCCAGAAAGCATCCATCTGGTTCCTAACATTAAATCAGCGCACAAACCTTGTAATAATGGAATGTTTTATGAATATTTGATGCTTATAAGTTTTTAGTTTCAGCATTATTAGAGGTATTATCTATATGACAGGCTACGGAAGAATATGGTTACACATGTAAAAGTAATTATTTTTTTGACACAATAAACAATGAGCGTCCCGCTTAAAATATGGGACTTGTTGCGGGAATGCCTCTGTCTATGAGTATAATTACACCCATGTTCCGCTATAAACATGGAGGTGTGCAGAGGACATCGGGGGTTGCAGTCTGGAAAATCTCTGCATTAGAACTCTTGCATTATAAAAATACTGCTAATGTAAATTTACTGCACTCAGATCACATTTTAATCAACACTTTTGATGCCCTAATGCCCCACTATAGCCTGGTACAATGTATAATACACAACTACTGACTGGAAGGATTTTCTTAAATGAATGTAACCTGCAATTATTTTTCAGCATTTCTGAACAGGTTTGAGACCTGACAATATGTCATTCAGCTTATTGTTGTGTCCATACAGCAAAATCCTCACTTATCTTTATTTCAGAATGGTTGATTCTGACCAAATGTCCCAACCGCGGGGCCTTTCAGAGCATACTATCCAGACTGGCAGTGCTTTTTCAGGCTGCTGCCCAGTATGCCCCAGTAAATAGTATTCTAACAGGGCTCAGCTGACTAACTTACCAGAGCAGCAGTTCCAGCAGCACCGACATGAGGAGCTTCAGGCTGTTTTCATGGTGATAATGAAGAGATTTGGATAATAAAATGTACCATAACCTTGAATTACTATCTTAACCGAGGAGAGATGTCTAGAAGTCTAGAAGGGACATTATATACACAATTTTTCTTGGCAATCATTGCCAATATCTGCGAGGGAGAAAAGCAATTATTCTCATATGTTAACATTATAAAACATTAATGAAGCTTGCTGAAAGAACTCGGGGAACAGAAAAAAGATTAACCCATTGTGAGATGATATTTTCTTTTACATTCTACTCAGGATTCTGCTAGTTACAAATGAATGCTGTGTGAGGATGGTACATGTATGACTGCAGTCAATAAATTCTTAGCGTGTTTAACTTTAAAAAAAATTATTATATCTGTGTTGAAGAATTCACCCAAATGAAGGGCTAAAGCCTGTTTGTTATGCGTGGGAGTAGCAATTCCCTTTCTGGCTCTGTCGCTGCCCTGCCGTAGCCAAGCTAATTAGGGATTGGCTCAAATCGTGATTGCCTCATAAAAGAGTTCCTGTAAAGTAAAGTGGTTCTAAATTTAAAGCTTCACTTTCAGGCAAATAAACAAATGATGGAATGTTTGGGATAGGAACACACATGGCGTATTCAGGGCGGATAGGCTGCATCACTCCCCCCCCCCCTATCACCGCAGCCAATGACATCCGAAAATGTGTTTTTTTTGGGCATGAATTCCACTGTGTAAATTATCGCACATACCCTCTCCCTCCTCTGAAGTCCGTTCTGGGCCTCCCTGGATGAAGTTGCAGGCCATGTGACCGCTGCAGCCTGTAGTCACATGGCCTGCAACATCATCCAGGGAGTCCGGACTGGAGAAAAAGCAGGGAACTTTGGATAAGTATAACTTTATTTTTATTTTTTTTTACTTGCGATTTTTGCGGCCGAATCACCGTGATTCCACTGCAAATATCGCAACACACTTTGTAGGTTTCATTTTTTCTTACTTGCGATATTTGCACTTTGTTGCGGGTTTAAGCACCCCATTGAATTCAATGGGAAAACTCGCAACAGAAGAGCTGCGATTCCGCAGCATTAATTGACTTGCTTTTGTTGAAAAAAATCGAACCGCAGGTCAATTTTTGTGGGGACGAGATTTGTTGAGATCTCACCCACACTGCTGCTACTGTAATACACTGTGGATTTTCCGCAATTAATCTGTTGCAGAAAATCTGCAGTGTTTACGCTTGTGTGTGTTCGTAAACTTAAGGTAAAAGTTGTGCTGCAAAACATGAGAGATTTCTATGAAAAACTTGCTGATTCTGGCCCATACTAGAAAGTATGAACTAATTAAAATAAAAAAATAAATAAATAAATAAATATATATATATATATATATATACACTCCTCAACATTGAAATTGCAACACCAGAAGAAAAAAATTGGAAATTGTGGAAATCGTAGGATCGATAGACACGTTAATGATATGCAAATGATCAAAAAATGGAAACAAAATATTCCAAACATCTTGATTTATTCAGTATCGAGTCTGATCACCACGCGCAGAAATACACGCACTTACACATCTTGGCATGCTATCAATGAGGTTATTAATGGTTGTCTGAGTAATGCTATGCCGTGCTGAATGCACTTGGGCACGCATATCATCAAGATTGGCTGCTGGCTGATCCCTTTGCAATTGCCACCCAAATGTGCTAGATAGGAGACAAGTCCGGAGACGCTGCAGGCTATGGTAGCACGTTTAGGCCGCTCAAAGTAGTTGGCCGCTCACAGTAGCACAAGCAACATGCGACCTGGCATTGTCCTGTTGAAAAATGGCTGCTGCAACACTTTATAAAAAGGGCCGTACCACTGGTTCCACGACCAAATAAATGTAACGTCGACCAGTGTGACGTTCCCCTGTGAACACCTCTTCATGGTGTTGCTCACGTGGTCTCTAGACCAATCTCTTGCTATCATTTCGTCCGAGACAAAAGCGGGACTCATCACTGAAGAGAATAGACCTCCATTCCAGCCTCCATTGCTGTCTTGCTGATCACGAGGATAGCCATTGAGAGCAGTGGCATGTGGTGAATGTAACACCTCTAGTTGGATGTCTGGCTTGTAGCCCAATGGCATGCAAACGCCTACTGACGGTTTGTGTCGGCACTGGTTGCCGCACTAGGCTTGGGATGTGACGTCCAATCTCACATACAGTACGGAATGGATCACTACGTGCCATTCTTCTAATCAGACTATCCGCCCGTGCAGAGGTTGTTCTCCCAACCTCTGGGACACGCAAATTTGAACAGTGCTGACATCTCGGCCCTAGCGCGTGTGTGTATATATATATATATATATATATATATATATATATATATATATAAAGTAGAGGAAAACACAGCACTCAATGCAGACTGAACATCAGGCCATGTGCACGTTACCAGTAGAAGGACGAATCAACTCCTTAGGTTAGAATACCAAAGACAAAAGAACAAGTAACAGCACCAGGACTTCAGCGTTGGGGAGATGTTGGTTTATTCACCACCAGGTGGAAGAATGAGCAATGTTTCGGTTCACACCTGAACCTTTCTCAAGCTAATTCAAACAGTGTGCAGTACCACATATATATAGGAGGATACACAAAGTATACAGTAAACAGTGTAATTATATAATATGCATAAAAAGGTGAATCCATGTATAAAATATATTCATATAATTAATGAAGACATATATTAAAGTGACCAGTGCATTAATTTCAGTGCAACATCTCTCAATATAGAGTACAAATATGTAAATAACACTAGTAATACTATAATTACCCTATTTAATGATATCATATCCTAATGAAGGGGCGGAGCAGAGGAATCATATCGAAAACTAGTAAAATACAGGAAAATTTTAAACTTGTATTGTGAAACTTACATTATCGGCTCTCGGTGAAGCATGGAACAAGCAATGGCGTCCCATGTTCAGTAGTGCGCATGCGCAAGATTGCGGACTGGCGGAAGTGCGTCACATGGAACGCATCCCCGGAACGTAGTACAGCCGCGCATGCGCAGATGGCTCATTCCGTCACAGCGCATATTATAGCAGGACAGAGTAATACTCAAATGCAGGAATTATCCGGCAATGAGTATTTTAATGTAGATACCCTGCCACCAATGTGTATGTATAGTTTTATGTCTATATATAATTCTGAGACTCAATATGGAGTCTAGAAAAGAAGGGGGCCACGGACTATAACATAAGTAGGAGAAGTGGCTGTGTCCCAATAGGACAAACAGCCATATATCCTAAAGCAAAAGTTAAAGTGGTGTATCCCACCGTCTATGTGTTTACATAGAACCTTGTCGGTATAAATTATAGAACAAGACATATATAAAGGTGGGGGAGTCGTATGTAAGTTCAAAATGCCATATAAACTTTATTCCAAATCGTTCACAGAGAGCATAGATTATACAAATATGTAAATGATGAGTAATCAATGAAACATAACTAGCCGAAAAAAACGTAGCCTCTGCTCCCATGTTGTACATCCCTTCATATGGATCAGTATCTGTAATAGAAAAGAAGAAGATTCTCAGTGAAAAAATGAATATATATAAGAAAAAAATGAAATTACAATTCAAATCTAAAGTTACGTGAATTTAAAAAAAAAATAAAATACTAGATAAATCATCCTTAGTATACTAAAGAACAATCTACCCATACTCAGAAAAATGCAGCAGACTCATGGACTATCAAATATGTGGGAAATATGTGTAATCCACATTAAGCCCCTTTGGGGGCCATAGTTTCAAGAGTGAATATCCACTCGAGTTCTTTTCTTTTGAGTGCCAATTCTCTATCACCTCCTCGTCTATGTTGGGGAACAGAATCAATAATTTTAAAACGCATTTGGGATACATTATGTTTACAATCTATAAAGTGTCTAGATACTGGTAGATCTCTTCTTTTGGTCTTAATATTCGATTTATGATTCCTCATTCTGAGAGTTACTTCAGTTGTGGTCTCACCCACATAATATAAACCGCAAGGGCAACTGAGTAAATAGATTGCAAAAGTAGTTTTACAAGTATAGAAACCCTGAATTTTAAACGTTTTTCCAATTTGTGGATGGCAGAAACTATCTCCTTTAATCATATGATTACACATGTTACATCCCAAACAAGGAAAGCATCCACGTTTTGAAGGGGCTAGAGTGCTTTGTGTCATTTTAATTTTTGATCCAATATCTGCCTTTACCAATATGGACATGCTTAATATGCTTAATATCCACAAAGAGCAAGTATTTTCAATGGATAGACAACAACTACTACATAGACAGTCAGCGAGACATAAAAATAATATTCGCATACCATTTGTCTCTACTTTTTCGACTTCCAGTTCTGAAATTGGTAATATTCTGAAAAGAGAATGGCGTTTATTGACCAGGGCCTTTCCCTTTATTAAAGAGTTTCAAGAACCACCCTTGTTAGCATATCGTAAAGGTAAAACTATTAACATGTGTAATCATATGATTAAAGGAGATAGTTTCTGCCATCCACAAACTGGAAAAACGTTTAAAATTCAGGGTTTCTATACTTGTAAAACTACTTTTGCAATCTATTTACTTAGTTGCCCTTGCGGTTTATATTATGTGGGTGAGACCACAACTGAAGTAACTCTCAGAATGAGGAATCATAAATCGAATATTAAGACCAAGAGAAGAGATCTACCAGTATCTAGACACTTTATAGATTGTAAACATAATGTATCCCAAATGCGTTTTAAAATTATTGATTCTGTTCCCCAACATAGACGAGGAGGTGATAGAGAATTGGCACTCAAAAGAAAAGAACTCGAGTGGATATTCACTCTTGAAACTATGGCCCCAAAGGGGCTTAATGTGGATTACACATATTTCCCACATATTTGATAGTCCATGAGTCTGCTGCATTTTTCTGAGTATGGGTAGATTGTTCTTTAGTATACTAAGGATAATTTATCTAGTATTCTATTTTTTTTAAAAATTCACGTAACTTTAGATTTGAATTGTAATTTAATTTTTTTCTTATATATATTCATTTTTTCACTGAGAATCTTCTTCTTTTCTATTACAGATACTGATCCATATGAAGGGATGTACAACATGGGAGCAGAGGCTACGTTTTTTTCGGCTAGTTATGTTTCATTGATTACTCATCATTTACATATTTGTATAATCTATGCTCTCTGTGAACGATTTGAAATAAAGTTTATATGGCATTTTGAACTTACATATGACTCCCCCACCTTTATATATGTCTTGTTCTATAATTTATACCGATAAGGTCCTATGTAAATACATAGACGGGTGGGATACACCACTGTAACTTTTGCTTTAGGATATATGGCTGTTTGTCCTATTGGGACACAGCCACTTCTCCTACTTATGTTATAGTCCGTGGCCCCCTTCTTTTCTAGACTCCATATTTAGTCTCAGAATTATATATAGACATAAAACTATACATACACATTGGTGGCAGGGTATCTACATTAAAATACTCATTGCCGGATAATTCCTGCATTTGAGTATTACTCTGTCCTGCTATAATATGCGCTGTGACGGAATGAGCCATCTGCGCATGCGCGGCTGTACTGCGTTCCGGGGATGCGTTCCATGTGACGCACTTCCGCCAGTCCGCCATCTTGCGCATGCGCACTACTGAACGTGGGACGCCATTGCTTGTTCCATGCTTCACCGAGAGCCGATAATGTAAGTTTCACAATACAAGTTTAAAATTTTCCTGTATTTTACTAGTTTTCGATATGATTCCTCTGCTCCGCCCCTTCATTAGGATATAATATCATTAAATAGGGTAATTATAGTATTACTAGTGTTATTTACATATTTGTACTCTATATTGAGAGATGTTGCACTGAAATTAATGCACTGGTCACTTTAATATATGTCTTCATTAATTATATGAATATATTTTATACATGGTTTCACCTTTTTATGCATATTATATAATTACACTGTTTACTGTATACTTTGTGTATCCTCCTATATATATGTGGTACTGCACACTGTTTGAATTAGCTTGAGAAAGGTTCAGGTGTGAACCGAAACGTTGCTCATTCTTCCACCTGGTGGTGAATAAACCAACATCTCCCCAACGCTGAAGTCCTGGTGCTGTTACTTGTTCTTTTGTCTTTGGTATATATATATATATATATATATATATATATATATATATATATATATGTATACATATATATATGTACACTCCGAACAGCCATAACATTGAAACGACTAAGTGAAGTGAATAATATTGATTATCTTGTTTGTTACAGTGGCGCCTATCAAAGGGTAGGATCTATAAGGCAGCAAGTAAGCAGTAAATTCTTGAAGTTGATGTGTTGGAAGCAGGAAAAATGGACAAGAGTAAGGATCTGAGCGACCTTGGCAAGTGTCATATTATGATGACTAGATGACTGAGAGTATCTCCAAAGTGGCAGGTCTTGTGGGATGTTCCCGGTATGAAGTGGTTAGTACCTATGCATAGTGGTCAGAGGAAGGACAAATGGCGACAGTGTCATGGGTGCCCAAGGCTCATTTATGCGCGTGGGGAGCAAAAGTGAACCCATCTCGTTTGATCCCACAGAAAGCTCATGTAGCACAAATTTCAGAAAAAGTTAGTTTTGGCTATGATAGAAAGGTGTCAGAACACACAGTCCATCGCAGCTTGATGCATTTGGGGTGCGTAGCTGCAAAACAGTCAGATTGGTCATGCTGACTACTGTCCACCTCCGAAAGTGCCTCTAAAGTGGCAAGTGAATATCAGAACTGGACGATGAAGCAATGAAAGGTGACCTGTTCTGATGAATCATGTTTTCTTTAACATCATGTGGAGGGCCAAGTGCATGTGCGTCACTTACCTTGGAAAGAGATGGCACCAGGCTGCACTATGGGAAGAAGGCAAGTCGGTAGAGGCAGTGTGATGCTTTGGGCAATGTTCTGCTTGGACATGGCTGAATGGTATATATATATATATATATATATATATGATTATTATATATATATTTTCACATTAAGCGTCTTCCTGCACTCGGGTAATCACATGCATGGATTTATGCAAAGGTAACTTAGTCCAAAAATAGTCATTGCAATGAAAATGACAACACTAAATTGATCTATGAAACTCTATATTCCATTATTTACAGATGTGTTTATTTAACACATAGAACAGGACCCTACCACCTCCCCAGGTTCTGTTAAATCCATGTTAGACTTCATTTTATGAAATCTGACAGCCACATTAATTAAATTGATATAAAAATGTTCATTATATGTTTCTGACAATAGGCCTCAATACCATTTAATGCATTATTATTATACTGCCATTTGTAGAATATAATATCTTTAGGGTATTTTTGTACTTTACAAATTCTCGTGTGTTTTTTCAAGAAAAAAAAAACATGCTTTGTAGGAGTTTTGAAAAGAAAATTGCAGCTGTTCATCCTGGTTTTCCCCAGCTCAAAGACCTGCTGTTTAGTTGAACATAACTCCAGAAGCGAGACGCTCTCACAAGTAAGAGCGTAGAGTGGGAGTACTGTATAACTCAACAGAAAAACACTTTGTTCAGATTATTTTCTGTATGCCGTTCATCAATACACCTTTACCGGAATATGTTGGAAAAAAAATTTGCCAATAAGGCCAATACGATAAACAGATATCGATTCAGCCATCAATTAAATAACTTATTATCATAATTTACAGAATAATGCATAACTAGCACGGATTATACACAGGTGGATTTCTGCTGTGTATTGGTCAACGAATGCACATGTGGAGTAAACCCCTTTATATTTCAATGGAGCTAATCTGTGGCTTTTCTGCAAATATGAACAAGCTGTGAATTTGAAAATTCACTACACATTTTTTATTATACGCAGATATTTTCCTGATCAAGCGAATGGGGTATGAAATATACCATTCACATGCATTGCTGGCTGAATGTTAGTGGATTCTTTTAGGATTTAGGTGCCGGAATCCATGCCTAAATACTGACAGAATCCGGGACATGAGAACTTGGCCTTAAGACGCATCATATAATGCGGTTTACTGACTTGACTTCATTGGTATTTAGTTTACACTTACATATAATTCTTTCGTAGATACATTTGCTTTATGAGAAAGAATGTTTTCTCTATTTGAGACTACTGTGTATACCACCAGGGTGAGCAATTCGGGGGAGCTTTATCAAAATTTGTACTAGGTAAAAGTGATCCCGTGGTCCATGGCAACCAATCAACTTGGATGCATCCCTTATTTAACGGGTGGTGAGAACCTGTGCAGGAATATCCTCTTCACAGGCTCCACAGGTATTAGAAAAAAAAATGGTGCGGCAGATTAACCCATGAATCTTGAAAAGGAGATAGGCTCAAACTGGCAATCATAGAAGAGCGGAGAAAAAGCTAAACAGCATTTATAATTATGTGGGTGTATACTACCCTTACATGACAATGTGGTAATACTTTGATATAATTTTGGTAACCTGACGAGGGACCTGTATGTCTAAAGCACTGCACATTTGATTATTGAAACTGGAGCACCTAATAAAATAAAAAAAATTTGCATCACAACTTTCTAAGTCTTGTTCAAGTTTTTGTCTTCGGAATTTGATAATTTTTGGGTTGTGGCAGTGGACTCTAAATGAACATGCACCACAAACACACATACTCATACCTACGAGAAGGGTGCTGCTATCCAAAATTATAGAAGAGTGGAGAGAAAAAATAATAAAATGGAACTCCATAACTGTGCCTAGTTTTGCCACCCAGGACAGGAAGGACTTAATGCTTATTTTCCCCTCTAAAATCTTTGAGTGACCAGTGGACCAATTCCCCACCCCTTGTTTGCTTACAACACAGTTCCTCTGGAGAGGGAAATCATGCACAGATTTTTAACCTCTAACAGCATAAGGGATGGAACAACCAGAGCTTGACCCAATATCAGGTGCATGATCTGCCTCTATGGTACGTGTTAACCAGCACCAGAAGAGGGGAACCATTTTAAACTTTGGTAATAGATGGTATATTCACATTTAGGCTCCCTGCACACGTAGCGGATATGTTGCCGATTTTTTGGCCGGATTTATGGGTGGAAAATCTGCAGTGAAAGACTGTTTCAGGTAAGTGGATGAGATTTAAAAGATCTCATGCACATGCTGCTGAATATTTTTCGCACAGAAATCAAAGCATGCTACAAAATTTTCAAATCTACAGCATTCTCATTCTGTTCTGGAAGTTCACTGTGGATTTGACGCATTTAATGTAGAAATCTGCAGCAAAACTTGCACGTAAAACATGCGGATGTTGCTTCAGAAACGCTGCGGAAAATCCACAACAAATCCGCTATGTGTGTGTGTACCCATAAAGTTGCTGATAAGCTGGCATTTTAGGGTATATGTACTTGATGTCGGGTTTTTTTTTTCCAGACAAATGGACCAGAAGAATTATTAATCTATATACTATATTGTTAACAGTTTGGAGAACAGATTTCAATGCTGTCCCATGTTTCTGTTCCATGTTTTTTTTAAATAATTAAATAACATAATAATATATAAAATTATTTTAAAAAAAATCAAAGAAGCATGCAGTAGGCTGGCAGGCAATTTTTCATTCTGCATTGAGAAGTAATGAGTCTTAGATTCGTTGGCGTATTACTGTATGTCACTACAATGATCACATCTCTGGAATCAACAACAGCATTAGGAGGTCGGGAACATGAAAGAAAGGAACTAGTGCTTTATAAGATTTTCTAATGATTTATGTTCTTTTCTCTTAAAATAATTCTTCTGACTCCTGACGCTAGGGAAAAAGATGATTACTATAGAGAAAGAGGATATACAGGTCTATTATTAGCTCAGTATTATTTCCTAGCAACTAATTCAATTAATACATATTTTGTATCTGACAACACAGTAAGAGCACCTGGCCACTATTGTCCGATTATTTATAGTAAATGACAAACCAGTATGCTGTAAAGTATAGAATGCGTTATCATACACAGGGGCACACTTGGCGGGGGTGTTCCTTGTGCCTGGAAACCCCCTTAAAAAAGTTCAGGAAAAAAAGTTTTTATGAGAAATGTAAAAATCCATATGCAATGAGCTCTCCCTAGTGGTAGCTACAGGAAGACAGAATTTTATCATGTTTCACTATCGATGTGTAAAGGGAACCAAGAGACTTGTAGCTCTATAAAAAAAAACAAGAAACGAATGTCACAAATTAAATTTTTACCCTCTGACTGACGCTATAAACAATTGTTTCAGTATCAGTTAACACATTACATTAGGTTTAGGGATTTGTGATTATTGATTAGAGTTAAGGGGGTTTTACACTGAGCGATTATTGTGCAGACGAACGTTCATATAACGCTAGTTGCAGATAATTGCCCTGTGTAAACAGCGGAACGATCAGCAGATGAACGAGCAAAACGCTCAATCATCTGCTGGTCGTATCGTTTTAAAAAAAGTCAAATATTATCGTTGTCGGCAGCACATCTCCCTGTTAAACAGGGAGAAGTGCTGCCGACATGATGATAATGTTTAGGGCGAGCGATCAGAGTAACAACCGCTCGTCCCCATCCATAGCTTCTTCTGACAAGGGCAAACGAGCGCCGATCAACGATGTCTCGTTAGTTTAATCGAATTTCTTCTAAAATGTGAAGTTTGTAAATATTCCATTAGTCACAATGCTACAATAGAAAATAAATAGTTTCTACAAGTAGCATAAATCCAAAAGGAACACCTGTAAAGGTCCTTTTACACGGTCAATGTTCAATTGACTGCTCGTTCCCAATCATCACCCTGTGTAAACAGGACAATGATCAGCCCATGAACAGGGAAACGCTCATCCATCGGCTGATCTCATATTTTGTGTAGCACCAAATATTATCGGTGTCGGTAGCACATCTCCCTGTGTAAACAGGGAGATGTGCTGCGGACATGATGCAAATGCATGGGGGTGAGTGATCGTAGTAATGATCACTCATCCCCATACTGTTTATAACCAATCATTGCTCCTTGTGAAAGTAGCAAACGAGCATCGATCAACAAGCTGTCTTGTTGATCGGCGCTCTTTTTCACCGCTCATATTGGCCCCTGTAAAAGGAACCTAACTGTACAATTATGCCCTTTAGGAAGGGACTGTGAAGGTTGAGCGAGTTTAGGCCATTACACCAAACAGATTTGCTAGTCAAATCAAAATCCTAAAAATTGTTTATTTTGAAACATACTAGCTTGCTCGTAAATCCAGTAATATTCACATTTGTATCCGTTGAATAATAAACATAGCACCCTACTGTCATGAAGTCCAAAAGACAAAAATATTTCCTGTGTCTTCCTCAGTGGTCCAAGATCCGTTAAATTTTTATTTATTTATTTCTTTTAAAAAAGCCTTCAACCTATCTCCAACCTTTTCATTTGTGCCAGTGAAAATAATCTATGTTACTAAAATGATAGTTTTGACTAATAGACATGTTTTCCATGGTTGTCAGAGTTAAATAAATAATTTTACTCTTTTATTACTGATTAAATACAGAAAAGCATCATGCTGTATTTACGACAACAAATGTTTGCTATTGCTGCAGATGTATTGTGTTGCATTCCTTTTTAACCCATTGGCGCATAATCACGTATATGCATGGCACAGAATGCAGTCATTAGAACATTCCTTGCATGTACGTGAAGGAGATCATGTGGGCACAGAAGCTGTGCCCGCACGATCGCCGCGATAGCGCGGATGTGACTAACAGCCGGGCTGCCGATGCAACGGCTAGGGTTGGAGAAACCTTCAATCCCGGCCGTTTAACACCTTAAATGCTGCGGTCAATAGCGACCGCGACATTTAAGTCGTTTGACAGAGGGAGATCCCTCTGTGACCGATCAGGAGCCCGCGAATGCAATCGCCGATGGGTTGCCATGCTAACAAAGGCCCCCAGGCCTGCGCTGGCTGTATGCCCATTAGGCCGTGCCAGAGGCATGGCCTAATAGATTGCCTGTCAGTTTTACACTGACAGGCAATAATGCTTTGGTATATTAAATATATTAAGCATTATATAAGCGATCAGAAGATCGCATGATAAAGTCCCCTAGTGGGACTAATAAAAAAAAAATCAAAACAGTTAAATAAAGTTTATTAAAAAAATAAAATAAAATGACAGTAAAAATTAAAATAAAATGACTATACAAAACACATACATATATGATATTGCCACGATTGTAATGACCCAATTAATAAAGTTAACTCATTAATTAAACTGCCGGCGGAACACGGTAAAAAAAAAACACAAAAACATCCTTTCCCCCACCAAAGAATTTGATAAAATTTAATCAAAAAGTCCCATGTACCCAAAATGGCACCAATGAAAAATTACATATCGTCTCGCAAAAAACAAGTCCTCATATGGCGACATCAACATAAAAAATAAAAAGTTACGGCTCTTGAAATGCGGCGATGCAAAAGTAAACCATTTTTGTTTAAAAGTGTTTTCATTGTGCAAAAGTAGTAAAACATAAAAAAATCTATACATATTTGGTATAGCCGTAATCGTACTGACCCATAGAATAAAGTTAACATGTTATTTACACTTCAAAGCAAACTGCGTAAATTTAAAACGTGAAAAACAATGCTGGAATAGATGGGTTTTTTTTCAATTCCTTCTGTAATTTTTTTTATAAAGATCAGCAGTATTATATATACCCCCAAAAATTGAAAAATACAACTCGTCACGCAAAAAACAAGCCTTCATATGGCTATATCGACATAAAAATAAAAATGCTATGGCTCTTGAAAATGGGGAGGAAAAAACTAAAAAGAATGCTTGGTCCTTAAGGCCGAAATAGACCTGGTTCTTAAGGGGTTTAAGACCAGTGATCACGGATCAGATGGGTTTTAAAAGTTCTGTCTATGTGTAACAACAGCCCTAGGATTATGCTGCAGGGCCAGCAGGGGGTGGTATGAACCCTCCTTGTCACCAAGGCATCTGACTTGGGGCTGCTAGGTGAGCCCCTGTTTTTTTTACCCCAGGTCACTACCCCCCAGAGTAGTCTCCCTTGGGGAGCAATGGGTCAGGATAGACGGCAGAGGTTTAGAACAGCAAATGTAGCAATAGGTAAGGGCAGGTGGTAGAGTTTCAACATGGTGAACGTAGCAATGTCAGGGCAGGCGGAAGGCGTAGGTGGTCAAAAATGCCAATTCTCCCTCCTCGTGGAGTTTTCGTACACGAGATCCATAATCCATGGACTGAATCCATTTGGAACTTTTAGTGACTTTTGGCACTTTGGGTGAAGTCAAATTATATATATTCTACTGATGTCGATTGAATCTTTTTTGATACAATAAGAAAAATCCTTTTGTGAGAAAAAGAAAAAGTGTTACGTGCTTTAATCTATTGCATTGTTATCCTCACAACCATACAAACCTGCACAACAAACATAGCATTATTTCTGATGATTGGTGTATGCTATAAAAAAAAATACATGAAAACTGCAGCGGAACGGCTTTTTTTCTGCATTTTTGACAAAATAAAAATGTATATAAATTAAATGATAATGTAAATGTAACAATAAAGGGCACCTACATAAAGTACATATCGTCCCACAAACAACAAAGTCTCATCCTGCTACATCAAACAAAAAATTGAAAAAGTTATGAGTGCCGGGATGCAAAGAGGAAAAAATAAAAAAATTGTTCTGTCCTCAAGGCCAAAATTGACCGTGTCCTTAAAGCAACCCTCCAGTCTCAGGACAAAACATGGTGCCTTCCAGTTGCCCCCCTCTGCCATGGATGCACCATTTTAGGGTGCCCTCTGTGTTGTCTCAAAATTGCCACAGCGCTTCTCAGACTATGTCCCTCTGTTTATGGATTGGACGGAACTATACACGTGAGCAGCTCTGTCCAATCCGAGAACAGTGGGAGTGTCTCAGACTAGTAGTATAAGAAGCGCTGAAGCCATTTTGGGACAGCACAGAAGGGACCCTTAAACAGCGGATCAACAGAGGGGCACAACTGCAGGGCATCAGATATTATTGCTTCATATACATCATCATATTTAAAATGTTGTCCTCAAGTGAGCCTCACTTTAAGGAATTAAATGGGTTGTCCTACCATTAAATATCATATTCATTGTATAGATCATACAAATTAACAATGTTTGCCATTTAAATGATGATAAAAAAAATTATCCAGTGAAGAGTTATGACATTTATTTACAAAGTGTATAGGAAGTGTGCATATCCACCTAATGAGCTGAGTGCTGGTGGACACAAATGTTTAGTTACACTCCCCACAGCCAGGTCTCTGCATAGTGATCTTCAGTTCACTACCAAGCAGACAAAAGAAAAATCTTTCTGTCCTGCTTGTCAGGGAAGGAGCAGAGCCTCTGCAGTAGCATGGCTGTATAGGTGAGGAGATTTATTCTGCAGGGAAAGTAAGAATTGACTATATCAGCTGCCAGAGGGGGAGAAGATGAATTCTGCTCAGAGCCCTTAAACCCAGCAACACAGATTAGCAGCAGCAAGGTGGCACATGTAATCAAATATTGATGAAACAGGTATGTTTTTAAGCTAGAAACACTTCAAATTACATTAAAACAGCTATATACAGCATATTATGACTTTTGGTATGAAAATTATTAATGAGATAACCCCTTTAATCCTGTTGATCGTTACCTACAATTACCTGGAATAAAATCAAACATAGACAGACTATAAAAAGATTATAATCAATATGAACAGACAGACTCAAGCAATGTTAATAATAAAGACGGTCAAATAATAAGACAGTGGATAAAGACTGCTATCTGCTTTTAGCACACGGTGGACCCTGAACATACGTTCTCACTTGTCATTAGAAAATCACATTCATTATTTAGTCTCCAATAAAGGAGACGAGAAGCACAGTATGACATATATAATATGTGGCTGCAGTACTGTGGCTGAGGAGTACATTACAAATACAAATCACTAAGCAGGCAGATGAATTAATTATGCATATACAGCCCTTATGTATGTAGCATTATATATGCAAATTAACAGTAATAATATTATATATCCTCATTGTCACGTTACATTAAACATAATAGAAACAGCCCCTTGAAGATCAGCGTCTTGATATTAGTGTAGAGATATAATGATAATGATGATCATCATCATCATCATAATCAACATTATCATTCAGTTATTGCTATTGATGTATTTAAGCAGCATCATCTTCTGCATAGTGTTAAGTCAGAAGAAATGATAAGGGTATGGTCCCACGTGGCGTATTTCTGCAGAGACTGTCCGCATCAATGCCACACATAATCTGTGTTGCAGATTCCTTTGCGCCTTTGCCTAAAATGTGCAGTAAATTGCTGCGGATTAGCCATTGTGTATTCAGGTGAAGAGTACTTCCTGCTGTCTTTTAAAACATTCCATCTCAGTCTGGCTATAGACCTCGAAACACATAGGTCCAGCCAGAATGATGAAATATCCTGTTCGTAAAAGCAATCCGCAACGCAACACACATAACATCTGCGGATTTCATTGCGTAATTTTGCAACTCCATTGAAGTCAATGGAGAAATTCCGCGACAAGTACGCATCAAGTCCGCAACAGCCAGTGTATGCTGCGGACACCAAATTCCGCACCGCAGCCTATGGTCCGCAGCGGAGTTGTCAGCAACGTCTGCACGAAGATAACTAAAAAGGTGTGGAAACGAAACCAATGGACAGACTGCTGCGGATTTCCAGAGCGGACTGTCCGCTGCGGAATTCCACAGCAATTCCGCCACGTGTGAACGTGCCCTAACAATAAGCATAATAATGTATTCCTATAGAAGTGTCTGCTGCACAACTAAAGTCATCCTATAGCCTAGGTTTTAGTATGAGAGCTCTGTCCAAATGTATTTATTTAGCAATTTATATATTCGATTGTCAAGCCTTTATATACATTTGTGTTACATAAGATTAGGACTTGATCATGTTTTTAATATATTTTTAGAATTTGCAATATATTTAAATGATTAAGATCTGTGTGTGTAGTCCAGACTGGTGGATCTTTGCATTAAATTTGTACTAATTGTAGAATGCATGTAGAATGTAGAAGGCATCAGAGGCCGACCACCTATTCATCATGTCGAGAGAAAAAAAAAAAAAGTTTTTTCTCCCCCTAAAGGGCTAGCATTGCAGTAGAGTAAGGAACCTAAGGAAGGGCCACATCTCCCCTCCTCTTAGACCCCCCCAAAAGGGGAAATAAATAGGGCACTGCACCCTTAAAAATGCTGTGACAAACACATGTGCAAAATGAACACACAAAAAAAGCCTAATGGCTGGCAGTATAAAAATTTCTCATGTTAGAGCTGAGCCTGAAGGCCTGGGCTGAAATACATCTGAACCAGCAGAAGACCCCTTTCTCCGCAGTAACTTAACAAAACAAAGTTAGGGTCAGTACACAGGGTCCCGCCGCAAAATCCGCTGCAGAATTATTCCTCCTCCCATTGTCTTCAATGTGAGGTGAAGATTGAGCAGAACGCTTCTTTTTCCCGCTAGCTGAAAAAAATCAGCTAGCGGGAAAAAGAAGCATCAGACTCCCATTGAAATTAATGCGAGTTGGAATCCAGCAGTGGAATCTGTGGCGGGTTCCGCCGTGTGAACAGGGCTTTAGGGGTAAACAGCTAGCTGGGGAGTACGGCTGCCGCTCTCTCTTACAAGGAATGGTAAGGAGGTGTGGAGGCATTGAGTGTAATGATATAAAGGAGCAGCACCTGCAGAAGCCTACATTTTGAGTTTTTCTGGCTAGCCTCATCTGGTCTTTTTCAGTCACAGCGCATTGTAATGTATTCAGTGATTATTAGTCATAATTTTCTATATATTTTGTTTAAACCTTAATTTATTGAACTCCGCTTGCTTTTGAATTTAATGCATTTTAGAAATGTTTAATTGCTGTCTCATAATACTATATATAATTATTTAATACAACTAAAATTGCATGTCATGCCCTACAAGCCATTTATGTGACATATTTCTCTCTCTTATTCTACAGCTTACGCGAGTCCCTGTTGAGTCTTGTGGCCAGTACACTACATGCAGTGACTGTCTGGGCTCTGGAGATCCACACTGCGGCTGGTGTGTACTTCATAACACGTAAGTACCAAGCCAACATGACTTGATATTATATTTTATTGTATTCAACTGGTGAAGGCAACTAATGTTTCCATAAAGTTTACTTCATTAGCATTAGACACTTCTACTGCGTTATCAAATGTATATAATCATGAAACCAATGATTAGAAGTTTTTTGTGTTTATTTCCCTACATATATTTGTTTCACCTTTTGTGAAGAGCATTTTACACTTTCCAACGTCATGTTTCAAGGTGTTAAGGAGGTCTTACTTCTATTCGGAAAGGACTTGTTTCCAATGCCTACTGCTTATCTCACATACCCATGTATGTGTGAACGTTCAATGTTTTATATGTGTTACTATATCTTACAGTACTATGTGGAACCCTTCAGAGCATTATGGTAGATCTTAAAGAATTTAATTTATCGTGTTAAATTTTATATTAATAAGACATTAGTGGATTTGTCATGTAGTACCTGCACATGGTTCCATAAAGCATACTTCCCAACCGTCTCGTTCTGGGATTGTCCCACCAAACGGACCTCATAGTGGTCAGGGATCATGATAATTTGCTTCAAAATAGCTATTTCACGGAGGTTTTGTGGGTGTTCCTGGTTGAATCGAAGACCAGACTTAAAAATGTCCCGCAAATGTTGGGAGTTTTGTATATAGCGCCCACATAATACCCCTACACATTGCCCACATAATTCATGGGCTCTTCACCACATCCCCACACACTGTCATATAGTTATTACCATTACCACAATTCAGTAAATAACACTACCAACCAATGCACATATACTAGTGTGAAATACTGCCCTCATAGTAGGGCCATATAACATCTCTTGAGCTCACCGCAAGCTTTTTTTTCACACTAATGTGTGTTCTGTGCATCATACCGATATATGAAAATCTAGCCTTGATATTAGATAAGTAAACAATAATTTTACAAGTATATTTTAAAAATTATGAAATACATATAATGTGTACTAATAAAAGAGAAAAACTACCTGGTATTTAGGCTATAGTCCAGTAACATATGTAATTATTTTAGAGTATAGCTAAACATATTCATGTAATAGCAAGAAAGTTAAAATATATTGTACTTTACCCTAACAATTTGGGTGCTGTCAAATCATATCCTCAGTTTATCCTTATCGACATACACATGAATTTAATTAACAATCACATTTGAGCATATTGTATTCTTGACTAAATTGTTTCCATCTCGGTGGTTCTAAATAGATAAACAGTGTGCTCATCCAGATGGAATGATAGTGTATTGAAAACTTCTACCTGTGGAGGTCCAGGCCTATTAGGAGCTGACATAAGAAAGCAATTATAATTAGCTTATACATAACAAAGGATGAACCAATCAAATAAAGATTTCCGTCCCAGTATGTTATCCCAAAATCAGTTTATAGTTTATATTGGCTGTCATTTTCATCAGTCAGGGTGACGATACAGCCTCCAGGTATACAATACTTTACTTTATGTAACATTTTAGAATTTCCCGAAATAGATTTACTCTCATTTATACTGATTTGTTGATTAAAAATAACATTATATTTTAATAATCTAAAATCTCATTATATTTTGGCTTCTAGTATTTACACAAATTATATTGATATGATAGATGTAGCAAAACTGAATTTTGTCTATTAGAACATCTGAAGGTGGATTTCAAACCACATATTGTCTACAACTCACTGAAACCATTGTGTTCGTAGATTTGGAAATTAAAGATAGGATATTCAGTCATGAACATATATAGGCAAAAATTCATATACATCTTCATCTGACTTGTAATGTCCCGTTAGACATTGGACAATATATATATTTGTTATTAAAGGGATTGTTCCATATCCTATTAGGGCATATTGTCACGGTTTGTGGGTATGTGGACCCACTAGGCCGCTCCGCCGTAGCGGGGAGGCAGCTTGCCAAACAACAGGGAACCCCAGCAATACAAAGTCCCGCACAACGGTACCTGGATAGTCCAGACAATTCCCGCAGCTCTGGCACGGATGGAGGTGGGTGCAGCAAGTAACGCCAGACGTGGCGGATGACAGCAGGTGCCGCAGGTTGCGCCAGACGTGGGGAATCCCTCAGGATGTTGCAGATAACACAGGACGTGACGGATGGCAACAGGTGCCGCAGGTTGCGCCAGACGTGGCGAATCCCTCAGGACGTGGCAGATGACACAGGACATAGCAAGGCAACAGCAGGTGCGGTAGACACGACTCCAACTAGTAGGCACAGGAACAAGAACACAGCACGGGATACAGGAACAGATAACAGGGCACGGGTAACAACTGGAACGGAAAACACTAAGGAACCATTTGCAAGACAGACTTGGGATAACTAACAACGTTCAGGCAAGGATCAGAATGGCTGGGGCCTTCTTATAGACCAGGAAATCATGGGCAGTTGATGATTTCCTCTTGTGCGCGCGCACCCTACGGGACACAGCAGGACGGAGCGGAAGTGAGCGCTGGCGTCTCCTAGGAAGGAGATGGGGACCAGCGCTCACGGATCCATGGCTGCGGGCGTCGGGAGGTGAGTAAACCTGATGGCCCATGGCCATGGACGCTACACATATGAACATCTTAGAGGAAGGTCCCCGGCTCAGCACCCTCATCTAAAAGCCAGGGCAGAGAGCCACTATGTAAGAGAAGCCCCCACACTGACAGACTCAAACCGTTTGCGTATTACATGGAGAGCCATTCATCTAAATGGCCACCATGTATATTACATATCCCCAACAGCAACCACCAAAAGTCTGGCTGGTCACGGCTTCCTCTGGCAAAAACAGCTGTTTGAAAATTGCTGATGCGGCTCCTATCTGAGATGGGTTATTTCTGATGGCACAACCCCTTTAACCTATATGTAAAAGTTTGAATACATCTCTTTAATAAAGGCATCTCCTATGAATCTCATAACCCTTTATTTAAAACACCAGACATCTGGCGAGGAAAAAGTACAGTGCGCTCACTTTTTATACCTATGTTTGTACTGACTATCTTTGGTTCCAAGAGGCTGCTGGATTAATTTGCTACTATGTGCCTTTGCAGCAGGATGAGGGCACAGGGCGGGCATTCTCGTGATGGCTGTGCTGCTTTGATTTGAACTGTGATACAGGCTTCTCTGTGTGAAGGCTTCATGCCAGGGAGCTGTCATTGATTTTCACCAACCTTACTCTTGTCCTAACTCTACAATGGGAAACCTGACTCTAATGAAAGAAAACAGCAGAAGGTATTGACTGCCACATAGCACATTATACTTGGGAACTAGAGTATAGAGGAGACACCTTTATTTCTCTAATTACTAAATCTCTAAGACCATTAAGTCTGGTCTCAGCAATGTGTTGCATTTCTCTTGTGAGTATATATATCTATATATATATATATATATATATATATATATATATATATATATAGATATATATATATCTATATATATATATATATAATCCCCAAAAAATTAATGAATGAATGAAGTCCAAAAATATGAAGAAAAATATATATATATAATGATATATTACAGAGTGGAAAATATTGATAATTTTCCCTGTCTTGCTATTTTATGTATATTAAGTCATGATTTTTTGACCCAATCAACTAATCAAAGTCCCAATTTCCAAAACGTTTCGGATACATCCGCCAGACGCAATTTCACAGACTAGAAAAAGAAAAAGGAAGAGGGGAGAAAAGAAGATAAGAAGAAAATACCATACTCACCTAGTGTCCTATAGCGATATACCCCTGCCGGCCTCCTGAGATGACATTTGTTTTGTGACACATGGGACAAAACAACGTCATCTCAGGAGGTAGAGAGGGACATTTCTCTGTGCATCTATTGCCTAGTTTAACTCTCTGATGTCTTCTAATACTCTATCCAACTTGGATACAGTACCAGAAGACATCAGAGAGTTGGACCGGGCAAACAGGACACCTATGATTTGCTGCAAATTTATTCGGAACAAATCAAATTGGACAACTCATTCGATAGAATTGGCACCGGAAACTCATTTCTTGAAATTCGCTCATCTCTATTAAGCAGCTAATGTACACTACTTGCTCCCAGCTCTTATCCGTTATGGACAGAATTTGAATATCATGCCTGAAAGAACTGCATAATGTTGTTTTACATTGTACTATGACAACATTATTATATTACTAACACATTACAACAAAAGCAGGGAGGATAGAAAATTGTCTCAGAATCATAAGACATAAAAGCAGGGAAGGTGTCGTGCTGCCAAAGGTGAGGGTTAGGTCATGATTGTGAAGTTTAGGGTCTAAGTCTAATGCTACAAATATTCAGCCCTGCAGCACATGGTGAAACAACGGCAGTAAATATAACTATCCTGCTGGATGGCAGAAGCATGAATTACTATTAAAGAGATTATTTGAATTAGGCATCAACCTTCAATCTGCCCTATTAGGGAATGCCAGATTAAGAGAGGGACTCCTCCAATTAACCCACCACCACTAACCCTCAGCTCTGCACAGCCACAACTATCCATAGAAATTTATGAACATCTATTGATGTCAGTGATACTCTGCAATGCCACTACCCATGTGATAACAGCGTATTGCACAAACTACCAGCAGAGCTGCCTACCCCATCTAGCTTCAGGGAACTGTGAGAAGGCTCATGTATAGCTAGGGCAACAGAATTATACACTCCTTTTTTATGCTTTACCACAGAGCTATTAGTTGGTAGCCTTTTATTAAATGGGCACTGTCATTTCAACAAACTTTGCAAAAATAAAGTACAGGTGATTATAAGAAACTGTGTAATATATATTATCAGATTAACAAGCCTATTTCTGCTCTTAGCTGGCTGTTTTCCTGCTCCCCCTCCCTCTATTGAACTGACTTTCATTCTGAAAATTCAGCTCTATCCGTCTCGAGTCGAACTGCAGCTCACATGTATCAGATTACACATGTCTATGGAAGCCTATGGAGAGGGGAGAGGGAAGAGTAAGCAGAACGTGCAGGAGATAAGAGCAGAATTACAGGCATAGATACTTTCTATCACAACCAAAGTACCTTATTCACATAAGTACAGGTCAGTACTTCTCTATATACAGTACATGTCCTGCATGATCCTGGGGCTGTTTCTGAGTGAGAGAGAAGGTTATGGAGAAAACTCTCCTCTTCTTACTGTGTGTAATGTATGGCTGTCAGTCTCCATCCCACAGCTCAGAGAGAAATGCAAACTACAGATATAGCATGCAAAAGGGGAAAACTGCTAAAAATTGCAAAATCAAAGTCACATAATGGCCAGAAATAGTGCTGTTCCCCATGTGTGTGTTATCCTGAAAAGTCGATTGAACCATCAGGTACCCTTTAAGCATGGGACAGTAACTAGGCTTTCTTTTGACCTTACTAAGCATAATAGGACTTTTAAAGTCACAGGTTGCATATTCCTTGGAAAACATTTTTTAACTGGTTCACGACCGCTGGCTGTGTTTTTACGGCCAGCGGTCAGGGTCCTTAAATTCCGCGCTATAGACTATTTACGGCGCGGGTTTGAACTTGCTGCCCGAGCGATTGGGCAGCTGAATGTCGGGTTTCAGGCAGTCAGTGACTGCCGGGGACCCTGAGGAGAAGATAGAAGCAGCTTTAGCTGCTTCTGTCTTCTCCGATCACTTTTACACAGCGCTCAATGAACGCTGTGTATAGGAATAGAGGCAGCGGCCACGCCGCTTTCTCTATTGGTCCCGTTGTTCATGTGACTGGTCACGTAATCGCCGGGATGCCGTTAGTGGCCCAGTTACAGTGGAAAAAGATGGTGTAAAAGAAAGAAAAAACTATATAAAGTTCCCCAAAGGTCTTTTTTGACCTTTGAGGAACAGACCATAGTAATAAAATAATAAAAGTAAAGTAAAGTGCAAAAAAAATTAATAACAATACAAAAAAAAATGTTCCCAAAAAAATGTTCCCCCTGCCATTCATTGTCGTAACGCTAACCCTTACCCAATTACCCTAATATAGACATGTAATATATTAAAATTTACGGTCGAAAATGACAATCACAAATAAAAGGTCTATTTTAGGGTAAAACTAAGTTATTACCAAAAAAACATAGATAAAAAGTAAAAAAGTTTATTTTTTTCCTATTATTTTCAAACTTTAAGCCTAAAAAATCTAAAATAGCAAAAAGGATGTGTATAAAAATGATAAAAAAAAGAAACCTGCATTGTCTATGGAAAAAACATCGCAAAAATCACTTCGCTGGCCTAACAAATAAAAAGTTATAGCCATTCAACTGTTGCGTGCGAAAAATGGCTAAACGGTGTCTGGTCCTGAAGGCTCAAAATAGCCCGGTTCTGAACTGGTTAAACATATGTGTTTGTAAACGCCTGTTCCCTTAAGGGCTTATTCAGACGAACGTGATATATGTCCGTGCAACGCGCGTGATTTTCACGCGCCTCGCACGGACCTATATTAGTCTATGGGGCCGTGCAGACAGTCCGTGATTTTTACGCAGCATGAGTCCGCTGTGTAAAACTCACGACAAGTCCGTTCTTTGTGCGTATTTCACGCATCACGCACTCATTGAAGTCAATGGGTGCGTGAAAATCATGCGCACCACACGGAAGCACTTCCATGGGACGCGCGCTTTTCTGTTTACAAACATCCAAACTGAGTGTCATAATGATGGCGGCTGCGCATCATACGCAGCCGTGCATCATATGGGGCTGACACACGGAGCTGTTAAGAGCTGTAAAGTGCCTTTTGCGCACGCAAAACGCCACATTTTTTACGTGCGCAAAACGCACACGCTCGTGTAAATCCGGCCTAAGACTACCATGACTACGGTTCTGGCTTCTGGGCGTGTCTGTTTTACCTTGAGCCTATCTCTTTTATCTGTCCTTCTGCCTGTCAGGTGTGCATTGGTATTTAATCCCACCTTCTTCCACCTCTCCTTTTGCATGTGGTTCTCCTATCTTCTGGTGTTCTGATCAAGCTCCAGACATTTCCTGCACTTCTGACTTCTGGACCTCGTGAATACTGACCTCGGCTTGTCTCTCGTTTACCCTCTGCTTACCAATTCTGATTATTTGCTCCGGGCTGGTTCTGACCTTTGCTTTGCCTGATTATCCCTAACTCTAGTTTTGGACTTTCAGTTAACCCTCTGGCTGTCTGGTTTCCAGCTTAGGGTTTCCTGCATTGCACCTCTAATCCAACACAGTACTCTGCTAAGACAACCTGGTTCTAAGCAGTAAAGACCATCCCACCTTTGCGGTCGGCTGTGGCAAATACCTTGGAGTAGCCTTAGACTCTGTCGATCAGAGTGGTTATGGATTTGAGGTTGTGGTTTTACGTGCACGCTCTCTCTCCTGGCAGTCTCAAGAAGCCTTTGGAAAATCACTCAAACTTGCATTTCTATAACAATATGTATTTAATGCAAACAAAAGATGTATAGGCAGACCATTTACCTCCTACCAGTGCTTGCACTAAGTTTCATGGTTGTGGTCATGAGAAATGTCCAATGAACATACCATAGCCACGCAAAAATAAACTTGAAAAGATGAGAAGGTGGAGCGAATATGAATAAAAACACAAATCATAACTCTCTGAATGAAAAAGTAAAAAAGGAACCTCTGGCAATATAGTTCTATAATCCAGTCCAATTTTAATGCTGCCTGGAAAAGCCTTGTTCATTGTAGTTTCTAATATGTTCTGTGACATTGTCGTCTTTTCATTGAAAGAAAATCAGAATTCATTACATTACTTAGTCATAATCACGCTCAAATCCTTTATTTTACATGATTAATCCACCCAGATGCATTGGCTAAGCCCCCTCTAAAACTCTGCTATTGTACGTGTCCATTATTTCAAAATGACAATAATGTTGTCTTCATGTTTATAGCCAAAACTGTTCCTTATGTGGGCAAAAAATGACAAATAATCACAACTAGCCAAACTGAAGAAGCTTAAGAAGTGGTTCTCAATCCTGGCCCATACAATGACTCTGATAAATCATTTAGATGGTGTGAAATTAAATCGTGGAGTTTGGCTGCTGCCAAATTGTCTTGGGATTTACAGGAGACTGCCAGGTGTAAACATTAGCTGGCATGAAGTAGATGCTGTGCCTAGGTCTGATACAACTGGCAGACCAAGGAGAGCGTCAAGGACACAAGTATATCACTGAACCTGACCACAAAGGTTATGGCTGGCTAGGAAAGAATGAGCAATGAGGATCAGAGTGCTGTGGAAAGAGGCAATCAATACTTTGTTCTAGTCAAAGAAAAATGTTTAAATAAAGTGCAATAAAAGGGCAAATGCCACAAACATGCCAACATACAGATTTTATACCGCTCTAGATGATTGTCTTATTACACAGGAGGATTTTTTTTTAAATCTGATCAGAAATGCTAGAAATACTTAAGCATTTCCTGCAACCAAACTGTCAAGGCAGGATTATTTATAAAGTATTGGTCTTATTGCCGATTTATGCAGCTAATACTAGGTTTATTAAAGGGTTTGTCTAGTTCATATACCTTATTAGGAAATTCTGAGTTAATAGAGGGGGGTCCTCTGTTCTGAGTGGAGAAAGGTTACATAGAGCATCTCTCGATCTGGAGGTCCTGCCCTGTCCTGCATTACACAGCCAACCCATTGACTTGAATTGCAACTGCTAAATGCTTTGATTCTCCTGTGGTGGCGCTGCAGGGTGATTGAACACTTACTGCAAGGTTTACCCACTGATTACAGCTGATAACTGGGGGTCCCAACAGAGGGACACTTTATCATCAGCTTATTGTCAAAGTACCCTGCTAGTGGACAACGCCTAATACTGGGCCTGAGGGAACAGTGCGGACACAGGGATTATTGTGTCAGGCACCTGTCCTTTGGGCCCTGCACTAGGTATAACACCGTGAATCAGTTTTGCCTAGAGTGTTCCTTTAACACCTGCATATACAGTCATTTGTGATTCTCATACGATGAGGACTATAATGACCGGCACTGCTCAGTAGAAGCCGGTTTCATTTCACCCTGATGGTGGCTCACCTGAGCTATAACATTTATTAAACGTTTCATGCATTGTTTTACATTTAATTATATTTAATAGTTAATATTTTCCAATTAATAAGGAGTTGTAAAGCTGCCATATGTATGCCTTGTATAAAGCATGTGGAATGATAAATATGTTTCCAGAGCCTTCTTTTTAATACAATTTATATAGATAGTTTAATGAGGCAAAGTAACTCTTGATAACATTAAGCCCAGCTCTTCTTCCTTTTAGTGTTAGCTGAAGACTCCCATGGTAGCTGTTTAACCTAATGGACAGAATTGTAATGCTGCATAAGAAAGGGATTGATAATGATAGGTTGGGCTAAGCTTAATGTGTTAGGTTTTTAAACCTTATCACACAGGGTGGCTACCAGCCCTGTGATACCATTTTACAGCCGGTTCGTCATGTACTCTGTGACAGAAGAGTACAAGTTTTTTGTCTTCATTGAGCCTGGTCATGTTCACAGGCTTATGAGAGCTATAGATGCCATCTCCTCTTGAAAGAAATGCGTTAACCTTTTGTGATGTTCTCTGGAATACACTAACTGAAGGTTAAACTTTTTCAGTAGCAGAGAGTTGGCATCAAGTATTGCAGAGATCTCAGGCTATGAGCAACATTGACACGAAAATAAAAAAATAATCTCTTGGCTTTGCGCCACTGCAAAATCTGTAACACAGGCCCCACCAACCATATGCTATTCAAAATACTAGTGGCCTCTAATGTGGCAGTGGGACACTTTGGACCCTTCAGGCTTCTGGGCGCGTGTGCAATTGGTCCCTCTGCTCCCCCTATAGCTATGCCCTTGCAGTGGCTCCTGAGTTGATCATATAACAGACACTTTGCACTATGGCCAGAACTATCAAACTAGACTATGCATTTGCCCAATATAACTGCTGCTTTTTTCACTCTCAGTGAAGAAACATTTATTTCTTATTTGAATATATTTGATGACCTGATTTTAATTGAACTAGTTGTCTGCTCTTTGACAATGAATTTTTGTTAGAAGAGTCCCAGACATTAAGCTGACCACAGGATGCCCCACTGCTGGAGCACCCGCCATTCAGCTGTAATTTGTGAAGGAACTCAATGGGCTGCTAATATAATTAGGTTGGATGGATGGTGCCCTGTGCAGTACCTTTCATTGATGCCCCCCTTAGTATGAAACCCATTAATCTATTTCATACTTATTGAGGCTATTAACGGTACCCGCTATTATATATTTAAATGTGGCTTCAGCTAAAAAAAGCGTGTGAACTTCTGCTTAGCACATACCATAAATTTGAATAGTCTGGCAGTTACATTAGCCAGTATTCTCCAAGCATTTAGTCAATAGAAAAATGTGGGTCTCATTCTCTTTTATCGGAGGCCTTTGACACTACTTAGTGGCGTAGCTAAAGGATCATGGGTATGGCACATGACTGTGGCAGCCCTTGATTAGCAGTGGTCACATATCACTATGGCATGTGGCATACAGTACATCATTGCTTCACATTAAGCACATAAGTCAGGAGGTCTTCTCGGAATATTGTATACACCGAACGTAGAATCCAAAAGTGATGGAAACCACAATATTTTTATATCTATATATATATATATACATACACACATATATACATACACACACACACACACACACACGTGTGTGTATATATATATATATACACACACATATATATATATATATATATATAGACAGATATGTGCGTGTTTATTTACATATATGTATTTATTTAGAGTTGGTCATGCTGAGCATTTTGTGTGACTACTGATACTAGTAGCTGCTTACATATAGCTGGAGACATTGCATGAAAAGCATAAGGAGCCGAAGGTGCAACCTCAAAGTTCCTCTTCCTGCACTGCAGCCTTGCGCCTCCCTTAACACAGGTGCCCTACAATAAACTGAAACTCATTGATTACTGTATGGTTAGCATTGAATATCATTCTTAGTGTTACTCTATGTGAAAATGTAAGAAAGTTTTCATACACTGGATCGATTAATATATGGTTATTTATATATACTGTACTTTAAGTGTTCTTTTTTGTTTAGCATAAAATGTTCCTATTTGTTTAGCATAAATAAAAAATACAGTACATCCTTCTATAAGCCTTGTGTTCCGTTTTCAATGCCTGCAGGCTATCTATAAATTTTCAAAAAACCTTCTTGATCCCCCCCCCCCCAAAAATAAAATAGTCCAGATGTAATGACAGGATAGGGAGACAGACAGGTGAGCCCTAATCTACCCGCCACTCAGTCCCTGCCTATTTGCACAGCCCGTCCTATGCGACTGCGTACAACTAGGCGATGGTCCCTAAGCTCAATAAGTGCACGACAGACAAACAAGACAAGGGAACACAAAAGCAAAGGAATGTGGGGCAGTTGTCCACGGCAACACCGTGAGCAACAGAGTAGTGGACGAGCCGAGTCAAACCAGTAGTGACGTGGTAACAAATGCAGAGCAAGAGAATAGTCAGTCAAGCCAGGGTCAATATGAAGCAGAGGTCAATAGTAATAGCAGGAACAGCAGAGCCAGGAAACAGGAGATTCACAGGCAAAGGACAAGCAGCAAATGAAGGTATAAGTGGACCAAGGGCGGGAGCTATAACCATCTGGCCAGGCTGCGATAGTCTCTCCCACTCCTCAGCCTACCAGCCTGAGTGGTAGCAGATAGAGTCACTCTAGCAGACCTAGGAACAGATGCAGACTGATTAACCACGGGCGTCGACACAGAAGCTGTGTCAGGCAAATCCTTCACACCAGAGTAATATAGATATACAGGGTGGGTCATTTATATGGATACACCTAAATAAAATGGGAATGGTTGGTGATATTAACTTCCTGTTTGTGGCACATTAGTATATGGGAGGGGGGAACTTTTCAAGCTGGGTGTTGACCATGGCGGCCATTTTGAAGTCGGCCATTTTGTATCCAACTTTAGTTTTTTCAATGGGAAGAGGGTCATGTGACACATCAAACTTATCGAGAATTTCACAAGAAAAACAATGGTGTGCTTGGTTTTAACGTTACTTTATTCTTTCATGAGTTATTTATGTCATTATGGGTGTCAGGTCCGAGCATTCCTAGATGAACAGTTTCCTGGAAAGTGGATTGGTCGTCGTGGGCCAGTTGAATGGCCCCCTAGGTCTCCCGATCTGACCCCCTTAGACTTTTATCTTTGGGGTCATCTGAAGGCAATTGTCTATGCTGTGAAGATACGAGATGTGCAGCAACTGAAACTACGGATACTGGAAGCCTGTGCTAGCATTTCTTCTGCGGTGTTGCTATCAGTGTGTGAAGAGTGGGAGAAGAGGGTTGCATTGACAATCCAACACAATGGGCAGCACTTTGAACACATTTTATAAGTGGTCAGAAACTTGTAAATAACTCATGAATGAATAAAGTAACATTAAAACCAAGCACACCATTGTTTTTCTTGTGAATTTCTCGATAAGTTTGATGTGTCACATGACCCTCTTCCCATTGAAAAAACTAAAGTTGGATACAAAATGGCCGACTTCAAAATGGCCGCCATGGTCAACACCCAGCTTGAAAAGTTTCCCCCCTCCCATATACTAATGTGCCACAAACAGGAAGTTAATATCACTAACCATTCCCATTTTATTTAGGTGTATCCATATAAATGGCCCACCCTGTAGATAGAAGAAAGGAAGAAAACAAATTAAATGAAGGGGAAGGTGGGGGATGCAGATGCAGTTTCTCACTCTGTGTGTCTATGGCACTAAATGCTGTGAATTGGGAAGGGGAAGTAGAAGTGGGGAGAAATTTGATTTGCTTACTGTGGTAAGCACAGCACAAGCATCACACTAGGGAGAGAAAATACAACATTTCAAAAGGTATGCAAAGAGAAGAAAAGACCCAAAAAACACAGGTTAGATATTACCTCTAATATTCATCTACAGCTGCCTAGGGAGTGAGCATGATTTTTTTTTTTTTTTAACCATTCATGCTGTATATATTTTTTTGTACTTCATGCTGTACATTTCTAGTGTATTCTGAGGCATAAAAGTGTAATAAGCCCCTCATGTCTTAATAATGAGGCTAAGCTGTAACCACCTCTTTCTGGCCATAGAAGGCAAAATAATGAAGTCACTCCGGCATGGTGGAATTGATTGACCCTGGGTTTACCTTTCTTACTGAAAGTCTTCTGAATTAAAGCTAATAGATCTCAGGTAACTTAAGACATCTACAGAGAGTTAGATAGAATCTCACTCTGTCTTTTTAACCATGTGGCTTGGTTGACTTTTAGCCTGCGTAAAAAGACACTGTCTTTGATTTCGCCTATTTCCTTTCTACAATTCTTAGCTGGAACCAGAGAGGAAAATAAATATGTGATGCATGATTGGCTGCGAAAAAATTACAAAGGCCTTTGTCTTCTTTTAATGTTCTTAAGAGGGAGGGTTTAGAGGCCAGCTTTCCAATCCAACAGGTAGACAAGCAACAAGATATAAATTTCAAATGCTCATTGTGGCACAATGTCAGCGTGTGCTTCAGAAGAACAAAATGACCATCTATTTCTAGTCTGTCTTGTTACATGAGTAATCAGGAATCTTCTTTTACCTCTCATAGAAAGAAATTCTTAAGCAGAGCTCATTAGTTCTGAATACTGGTATGAAAAACACGTAAAACAGGTTACATTATATCATAGATTAAGGGCAAAACTTTGCTAAGCGACAATAGCAAGCTGAATGAGATCCATTAGGCCAACAGTGCAGTCCTCCTTTCTTAAGGCCTCATGCACATGACCGTAAGGGTTTTTACTGTCAGCAAATACGGATCCGATCGCTATGGATACACATCTGTAGCAGTCCGCAGTCTGCGAACAAGAATAGGTCATGTTTTATATTTTGTGGTTCATATAGAAATGAATGTGTCCGCAATTTCATCCGTAATTATGGATGAAAACTATGGTCTTAGTACTTGAATCTTCTCTAGCTAAGCAGTGCTGGGTCACTTTTTATTGTTATCTACGTAGGAGCTATATGTACTGCTCAAATGATGTAGGGTATAAAATAGTTAGATTTAGATTACCATAATTCAAGCTTCCTTTACTATAATATTTATATGTTATCTTCTGTAACTTCCACCAAATAAGTAATTTACTAATACACTTTATAGACTCCAGACATGGATGAAAAAGTAACTGTGAAAGTTTTTTCATCTGCTTGATGAAAACTACTTATCTTTTCATTCATATTTTTCATTAGGTAGTCCTTTGGACTTGCTTGTTGAAGGATCTTTATGGGGCTGTGTCTTATTTTGTTTGGTGAGCACTGCAGTCAGCAGATGACTACTCTGGAGTTTCCTACTTCTGTGGGGACAGTCACCTACCGTATATCTATTAATGACATGCCACCAGCACTTCTGTGACCTACATTTCTATAGGGAAAATGACTGTAGATTCCCATAGTTAAGGGGTTCCCAACCTGGGATGCGAGATGGAATTTCAAGTGGTGCGAAAAATTGGGATTGATTTTGCCGCTTATAATATTTGTTCTGAATAAATTAGAATCTAATTGCCCAATTTATATTTACATTTTAGTAAAAAACATATTTTTTTTAAGTTACATTTATTCATCTGTGGTATTGTATGTGGTACAAAAATGAGAAATTAGACTTCTTCATCTTCAAATGCGATGTTATTTTTGTAGGGGTTGCAAATATTAATCAAACATTTCCTAGCAGTGTGTGGCATAAAAAAGTTTGGGAACCACTTCCATAGTCAAAGAGAAAATAATAGTATATATTTTATTTATTTACAAGTACGGACTAGATGTTTAGACAGCGGGGGGCTTGCAGGAGAGATTTTATCACGCTGCGGGATGTGTGTTATTTATGTGTAATATAGTACCTTTTTGTTATTAGATTTGCTTATGGTTTCGAAAGAAAAAAAAATCAGAATGGCATTGCTTATTATTGATTCCTCAGAGAAACGACATCAAGAAAGAAACATAAATGTACTACGGTTCATATTTAAGAATGAACTTTGTGCGGTAATCATCAGCTTTTCAAGTGAATTATACCGCAGACATAACCGTATAAAATAACTACAAACTCTACTCTGATTGCTTTTGTTTATGTTGTACCAGAAAAACCTGATGTGTTTTAAAAGTGCACACTCGAGATGTAAGCTGGCAAATTGGCCAATATGAGAAAATGGCAGATTAAATGAGTTTTCCCTCAGGAAACATGTCTTGGCTGGACTTAGTTACTGCTCCTGACATTTATCTGTTCCCGGGACCAACATTCGGAGAATTTTCTGCAGTAAATAGTTTTCTACCCTGAAATACCCTGTGAGATTTTGACCTTTATAAGTTTTAACTTTGTGTTAATGAACGTTAACCATACAGCCGAATAGAATGAAATAAAGCACATAATACCCCTTGAATAGCATTTAGGAGTTCCTTTTATTAAAGCCTCAGACCCAAGTGAAAGGGTGTTTTTGGTTTCCATGTTCTTCCACCGGTTTGTACACACCTTTGTTGACTATTCAGTCTCTGAGTTGCGATTTTGACCGTGGTTGTGTTTGGACATGGTGGGCCACATGCATAAAAACTAGTAGACAACGAGGGGAGATTTATCATAATTTTGTGCAAAGAAAACGTGAAGCAGTTGCCCATAGCAACCAATCACATCCAAGATGTTATTTTTAGGGGGTATTTTCATAATAAATATAAGCATTCTATTTAGTTGCTATGTAAAAATTCTTTACTTTTCCTTTGCATCAGTTTCCATCTAGATAACTCAGCACATATTAAAGTAGAATTGTTTCCCATAGTAAATTTAACAGATTCCATCTTTTTTTTCCAGTGAAGATTAAAAAATAAATACAGCATTCTGACGGTTTCTGTTTGCTTACACTAGTTTTTATGTATGAAGCCTCGTGTCTTGCTTTTCTCATGCTGACTATTTAAACTCAAGCCCTGTAGCTGTTGATACCTTTCATAAATAATGTAAAGCGTATCATAAAATGCACATTTTCTATATCATTGCCAAGGATTGTTGTATGTAACAGCAAGAAAAACTCTCCAGCTTGGAATGCATAAACAGGATTAGTAACCCACATAATTTTGTTTGTTAGGGTGCGGACCCTTATAACAGCGTATAGAGATTAAGGGGGATTAACAAACTATCTCCATGAAGGAATATTCAGAAACATAATAGCCCAAGAATAAAATGAAAAAATGCGGAAGTATATATATTACAGCATGAAAAACAGATGGTACAATATAATAGTATTTATAACAGCATCTCCATGACCATACATTTCAGTATGACAGGTCAAATATGAGAGACCAAGTGTTGTAAACAATCTATTTGTATCTATTTACTCTGAAGCAAATGTCTTTATTTTAATGTTGGTTTCTATAGCTGATAATTATTATTATTATTATTATTATTGTTATCTTTAATAATCATATTTATAAATATTTTTTCTCATTTAGTAAATGCTAAAAAAAAAAGTGAAGTAAAGGCTATGTTCACATCTGCTTTGGAGGGTTCATCCAGCGTTATTTAAAAAAAAAAAAAAACTAAAACAGTGTATCCGTGTGTTTGGTGCAACTTTGTAATTACTTTTTATTAAAAATTATTTTTACTTTTTCTGATACAGCCGCTTTGTATCCTGTATACACAGCAGTTGTATCGTGCGCTGAAACCTGTAACCACGGGATTGAGAGGTTCAGTGTCAGTGTCTGACACGCAGGATCGAGCTGCTATCGATCACATCTAAGTTCATAACTTAGATGTGATCAATAGCAGGTGGATTTTGCGTGTCAGAGATACGCAGGACCCGCTGACACTGAACCCGTCAGTACCGATGACCTGACAGATTCAGGTCTCAGCGCAAGATACAGCTGCTCTGTATACAGAATACAAAGCAGCTGTATCAACAAAAGTAAAAATTATTTATAATAAAAAGTAATTACAAAGCAGCACCAAAGACACAGATACACTGTTTTATTAAAGAACAAACAAAAAAAACAACAACATTTTTAAAGGTATACAAAGCCTTTAAAGCAGATCTGTCTTTTGTTTAAATCAGATCTGTCATCACACTAAGCTGTCCTATTTAAGGGCTGCATAGTATGAAGACAGGTCCACTGCACTATTAGCCCAATCGGCACAATAATTTGTCTCTCCTGCCTCTCCCAGTGATTGACAGACTGATGGATAAGGGTAGGGCAAAGCAGGGGGAGCGATCCCCTCATGAATGAGCTGACTTATAACTATGGCAGCACAGTAGGATAACAGATACGCTTTAACATTAGGAAAAGTCATTCCTCAAGAACAGGTTACTTCTTGGAGATATTTTCCAGAATAATTTCCCGGATTCCTAGAAAAATCAAAGCTGCAAAGTAAATCGACAATTAAATGCTTCTTTCTGTCCTTATTGGCTCATACAGATTACATTATTGTATCCCATTGTTTAGAAAAACATTGTTTAACCCCTCTGACCAGCCTTTTTTTAGGCCTTAATGACCAAGCTATCTTTTTTTATTTTTTCATCGACGCATTCAAAAAGCTATAACTTTTTAATTTTTTTCTGTCGACATAGCTGTATAAAGACTTGTTCTATGCGGAATGAGTGTTATTTTTCATTGGCACCATTGTGGGGTACATCATTTTTATTCACTTTTTGCGAGGGGAATGAAAAAAAACCCAGCTAGCCCACCATTGCTCTTTTCGTTTTAAGGCTGTTTACTGTTAGCTTTATATTTTGGGTGAGTATAATTACAGTGATACCAAATATATATAGGTATTTTAATGTTTTACTACTTTGACACGATAAAAAACACTTTTAAACAAAAATATTTTGTTTTTGCATTTCAAGAGCAGTAACTGTTTTATTTTTCCGTCAATATAGCCATAAGAGAGCTTGTTTATTGTGCGACGAGTTGTAATTTTCAGGAATACAATCTTGGGGGACTTATTGTTTGATTTATTAGAGACAACATAGTCACATTTGTTAGAGTGTTCCCCTTACGTGTTACTTTGCTGAATTGGCAATACAATTCCACCAATCAAATTTTTTCATTTCCATAGTCCTATTTAGATTTTATGCCATTTGAAGTGATGTGGATTCACATTAATGAATAAGGCTTTGTCTGTTGTCTCATTGTGGTAAAGAAATATAATAATATATATCAGAAATAGATTGATCGATAGAGAAGCCTGGCACAGAAAAGGTTAAGTTAGCTCAACGGTGTGGTCCTCTCTCCCTAGAAAAGGGAATGGATGCAGGTCAGGGACCATGCGCTGACTTATTGAGTGGCACACTTAATACATTATTGATTTTGGCATGTGTAATGAAACCATAAAAAAAGCATTCCTCCAAAGTAAATAGATAAAACAAATAGGAAGAGCAAGCCATTGCAGCATGCAGACTTGGCAAGTGCGCTGCAAGCGTAAAGAAGAGATGGAAAAATCAATGTGTAATAATAGTAACTATTAAACCCATTATGATCTGAAACTTTATTGGGCTGGAAGGGATAGGTAATAAAGCTTCTGCAATGATTATGACATTATCACTATGATATAAGAAGAGGTTTAATCACACTATGCTTCTTTGCTGTGGCAGGGATTGAATCAATAGCTTCAGAATGCTTGAGATAAATGGCCATTCTTCTCAAGTCTAAAGCTTTTGGTATTTGCATAAAGTGCCATAGAAGAAATATTTATTTACCTTTATGACTGCGCACGCCAAGGTAGAAATAATAGTACAATAGACCAACTTAAAAAGGGTCATAAACTTAGTACAATGCATCTTCTTATTTTCTACTCTATATTTTTGGTATACTTTATGACTAAGCCACATGCACACTTCCATCACCGTTTTCATGGCCGTTTTTCACGGATCCGTGTGTCCATGATTGGAACAGTGCGCTTCCCGTGTGTACTCCATGTACACTTCTGTGTTTCAGTTTCCGAGAGGAAACTGAAACCCGTTCACACTATGTACACGATATTGTGAGTGCCGCACATGCTATTCCCTGTCCAGCGGTACTCACTGTCCAGGGTGCTGAAAGAGTTACTGCCGATAAGTGCAACCCCTTAAGTCTTTCAGCACCCTGGACAGAGACTACCGCTGGACAGGGAATAACATGCACGGCGCTCACAATATAGATTAATGGTTCGTTAAAAAAACCTGCAACAATAAAAAAGTTACTACTTACCCAGAACTCCCTGCTTGCCTGCTTCTTCCTCAAGTCCGGCCTCCTGAGATGACGTTTCAGACCCTATGACCGCTGCAGCCTATCACAGGGAGGTCGGACTGGATGTCAGCAGAGGGACGCGTCACCAAGACAACGGCCAGGGGAAAATATGAACTTATTTTTCTTAATATCGCTGCATTTCAGCACTCATCAGCAGCCTCTTCTCTCTATCAGTGCTGATAGAGAGAGGGGCTGCCGATTAGTGCAGTGCGATATCTATCTCTATGTGTACCTCTGCCGCCCGGCCGTTGTTAGGCAACGGCTCCGTCACACACGGACAGCACACGGATGCCTTTTGCATGCCTTCAGTTTTTTTGACGGCCCCATTTACTTGCATGGGCCTCACGGTCACGGAATCTCGGACCAAAGTAAGACATGCTCTACTTTGGTCGGAACGTAGCAACAGGACCGTAAAAAAAAACCTGAAGTGTGCATGGCCCCATTGAAATGAGTGGGTGAGGGTGCTAGCCGTCTGAAAAATGGCTAGCATCCTGAAGGAAAAGACTGAAGAGATGAAGCCTTAAGAGGTACCAAGTCCTAATTTTTTATGTTCAGTCTGGTTATGTCCTGCCAGATGACAAGGGATAACTCTCTGCTTTTTCTGGTCTATCTCTAATAAATCAACCACATTAGGCATACGTCCTTGTGAAGATCAACCATTGTCACTCACATATAATAAGTATTGGTGGCATATATTTTTGCATGCCACTAACACTACAAATAAGTGGAAGATGGTAACTGGGATCTTGCTCTAGATCTGTGATTACTTCGTAGGTGTATATTTTTATTATGTTTTATTGAATTTATAAAGTAAGTTGACAGTACACTGCATCAACCTAAATCATGCATATCCAATCATATTACAAGGACCTGAACTTAGGGTAATAAATTTGTGTATAGGTTCAGACAGCACCAGATACGTGGAAGGGTGTGGTTTTGCCCGGATAGGGGCCCAACCCAAATATAAATATGAAAGAGTATCCGGCACACCAATATTGAAACAAAGGTATTTTTATTTTGTTTTTGTTTATAATGCCAGTGGCAGAGTGCGACGTTTCGGTCTAAGCGACCTTCATCAGGCTCTGAGCCGTGCTGGAAACTGCATAGACGAGTGCTAGTGGTGCTGATAGCAGCTGGCCGCTGTATCATGGCGCTCTGATACAGCGGTCAGCCGCTATCAGCACCACTAGTGCTCGTCTATGCAGTTTCTAGCACGGCTCAGTGCCTGATGAAGGTCGCTTAGACCGAAACGTTGCACTCTGCCTCTGGCATTAAAAACAAAAACAAAATAAAAATACCTTTGTTTCAATATTGGTGTGCCGGATACTCTTTTATACTTAGGGTAATAAAGTTATTGGTCTTGCCTACAAACATGTGGCTAGAGATGTTAATGCTGGCAGGCTATAAGGTATCGCTAGCGTTATTTGAGGAGGAAAAACTTTAACATTTACACCTTGGCAAGATGTTACGTGAAGTAAAAAGGGAAGAGAAAGAAGGAGTAAGAAAACTTCAATGAGAAGTGTGAAAAAAAGAGGATATATAAAGGGATGGGGATTGAGGAGGAAAAAAAAGTTGAAGGAAAGTGAAAGGCTAGGGGAAGTAGGATGCCTCCCGGAAGATACCCTCACCCCTAAAATTCTATTTTCATGTTCTGGCTATATGAGGTCCATAGGGTATCAAATCTTTTCTAACTGCTGTAGGGTATGCGTATATATTACTAGTGTGGCAGGAGACATTTGGGCATATGTAATAATGCAAATATACCGGTTTTCTGGCATAATTACATTGAAAAAAATGGTGCTTAGACTGAGCGGAATATTTATCAAGCCCCTCATCACCATTTCTGACATTTACATATCTATCGTAAGGGAATGCCCCGACGTGGCGGAGTTCTGCATACACTGTCCGCATCAATGCCGCACAGAATCTGCGTTGCAGATTCTGTTGCGGCTTTGCCTAAAATGGGCATTAAATTGATGCGGACTAGCTGTTGCGTATTGAGGGGAAAGTACTTTCCCTTCTCTCTATCAGTGCAGGATAGAGAGAAGGGACAGCCCTTTCCCTAGTAAAAGTAACAGAAATTCATACTTACCCGGCCGTTGTCTTGGTGACGCGTCCCTCTCTTGACATCCAGCCCGACCTCCCTGGATGACACGGCAGTTCATGTGACCGCTGCAGCCTGTGATTGGCTGCAGCCGTCACTGGACTGAAACGTCATCCCGGGAGGCCGGACTGGAGGAAGAAGCAGGGAGTTCTCGGTAAATATGAACTTCTATTTTTTTTACAGGTTGATGTATATTGTGATCGGAAGTCACTGTCCAGGGTGCTGAAACAGTTACAGCCGATCGTTTAACTCTTTCAGCACCCTGGACAGTGACTATTTACTGACGTCGCCTAGTAACGCTCCCGTAATTACGGGTGCACACACGTAGTCACCCGTAATTACGGGAGCCCTATTGACTTCCTCAGTCTGGCTGTAGACCTAGAAATACATAGGTCCAGCCAGAATGAAGAAATGTCATGTTCGTAAAACCAATACGCTCCGCAGAACACATAACATCTGCGGACTTCATTGCGGAATTTTGACTCTCCATTGAAGTCAATGGAGTAATTCCGCAATGAGTCCGCAACAAGTCCGCTACACGTCCGCAACAGCCAGTGTATGCTGCGGGCACCAAATTCCGCACCGCAGCCTATGCTCCGCAGCGGAGTTTTCCGCAACGTGTAAATGAACCTCACTAAAAAGCTGTGGAAGGCAATGGAGAAATGTGTATGTTGCGGATTTCCGCTGCGGACTGTCCGCAGTGGAATTCCAGAGCAATTCCGCCACGTCTGGTCATGCCCTAAGTGTCAGAAAAGGGGCAACCATGTAAAAATTATGGCCCATGCTGTCATCATTAAATGTGTATTACTTAATAAAAGTACTGTGCAATTGATAAAATACAACGTTACAATCTTTTCTACAATTTATAATCCTATCTATTTATTAATTTCTTGCTTTTGTCAAAATAAAAAAATGAAGTTGAACAACTAATTTCACAGTTGCTGGTAAGCTCTATCTGCTTGAAAAGCATTTTACACCACTAGCATATTATATACTCATATCCAATAAGCTATTTCAGCTTCAGATCAATGGAAATTTATCACAATACAAGACATGAATGGACAATTAAGCCCTGGTCGTATTTTAATTAAAACAGACTTTCATTACCAGTGAACAAGCAATCTTCCCTGGATATATGCTTCCTTGTCGCATAAGCCAATATTCTCTGTGAGAGTATCGACCCTAATGTATTGATTTTCATCTTTTTTCCCCGTTCTTTTTCATCTCCTCCCAAGATAATCACCAATATTCTAGATCAGCACAGCCTAGAGGAGCTGTGAAATACTGTTGAATTGGTTTTAGAACTTAGTGTAAGTGAACCTGAGGAGGCATAAAACAGCAGGTATTAATGAGAGATTGTGAACTGGTGCTTGTTTTACGGTGATCTCCTCTATTTACCACTTAACATCAATACTTGGCGTCCATTGCAGACAAAAGAGAAGATATATTTTACTGAGGAACTTTACTCTTGTAGTAGAAACAGGTCTCTCGCTTGCATCTATTTCTGGTTGAGTCCCAAAACACTGTAAACATTGCACTGGTAAAATCCCAAAATTTAAGAAAAATAATATTTGGAGTGTAACACAAAAATGATGCTTGATGTAAACTCTTGTTTTTTCCATTCAAATATACTAATATATTTAGTGTATACAGTGTATGTTCGAAAACTAGAGAGAAAAATCCCATGCGATTTACTGGTAATTTGCTCTTTGAAAATCTGTTTTCATTTGATAAAGGCCTCAAATATGTGAATTAACGATTTTTTTTTATTGCATTTTGGCTTCTATTGCTATGGCCATTTGTGCTATTTCAGGTGAACAGTCTTCCTTACAACCTATTAGGGCATGACCACACGTGGCGGATTTCCTCCGCAACTGTCCGCATCAATGCCGCACCTAATCCGGGTTGCGGATTACGGCTGCGGATCTGCACAAAATGTGCAGAAAATTGATGCGGACTAGCTGCTGCGGACTGCGGGAAAAGTGCTTCCCTTCTCCCTATCAGTGCAGGATAGAGAGAAGGGACAGCACTTTCCCTTGTGAAAGTGAACGAATTTCATACTTACCGGCCGTTGTCTTGGTGACGCGTCCCTCTTTCGGCATCCAGCCCGACCTCCCTGGATGACGCGCCAGTCCATGTGACCGCTGCAGCCTGTGCTTGGCCTGTAATTGGCTGCAGCCGTCACTTAGACTGAAACGTCATCCTGGGAGGCCGGACTGGAGACAGAAGCAGGGAGTTCTCGGTAAGTACGAACTTCATTTTTTTTTACAGATACATGTATATTGGGATCGGTAGTCACTGTCCCGGGTGCAGAAACAGTTACTGCCGATCGCTTAACTCTTTCAGCACCCTGGACAGTGACTATTTACTGACGTCTCCTAGCAACGCTCCCGTCATTACGGGAGCCCCATTGACTTCCTCAGTCTGGCTGTAGACCTAGAAATACATAGGTCCAGCCAGAATGAAGAAATGTCATGGCAAAAAAGCAAGACGCATCCGCAGCACACATGACATGTGCATGACAGCTGCGGACTTCATTGCGGAACTTAGAATCTCCATTGAAGTCAATGGAGAAATTCCGCCATGAGTCCGCCACTGTTCCGCAACAGACAGAGCATGCTGCGGACACCAAATTCCGCTCCGCAGCCTATGCTCCGCAGCGGAATTTTACGCCTCGTCTAAACGAACACTTCTAAATTAAAGTGTAAGTCAATGGACAAACGGCTCCGCTGCGGATTAACGCTGCGGAGTGTCCGCAGCGGAATTTAAGTGAAATTCCGCCACGTGTGGTCATGCCCTTATTGTATTGCAAGACATGCCTTATCTTCATGTGACACGTCATAGTTTAGGAATACAGGAAACAGCTTCTAAATCAAAAATCCTAGTAATATTTTTCCAGAAACTGCTGAACTATACAGTAAAAGGCCCATTTACACAGGCTTATGATCAGGCAATCGCTGGTTTGTCAGCTGATTGCTTTTTACTTTGCCTAAAAAATAATTGTTGTCAGACACACTCCTCCCCGTGTAAACAGGGGATATGCTGCCGAGAATATGCAAACTGTATGGGGACTAAACAATCATAATGACGATCATTCATCCTCATACATTTTGCATCAGCAAATGGGCCTTTAAACAAGCGCTAACCGACTTGTTATATCGGCGATCGTTACGGACAATATTTATGGGAATCTGCCCATGTAAACCAGTTCTAAGTCAATTATCTGTGCTTTAAGCAGCAATGCAATTGACACAACCTACATTAGGGGGCTATGAAAAGTGTGAAAAAGTATGCCCAACTTTTCCCAGATAGATGGCTAGAATGGTGGGTGATTGTATACGTAGTGAATTTTACATTGCATTATACATTTCTATAAAGAAATACTATATAAAGTACCATATCTTAGGTCTTAAGATCAAGTTACACTGCTTTTTGTGCCAATCCCTCCTTGCAACTTCATAAATAAGAGTACTTCTTCTGCATGGTCAGACCCTTACTAAGTTGTTGATGACAACAGTAAACACGGAGATTTGTAACATTATAGCCAACCCCTCCTAACCACAATAAAGGGGTTATTCGAGTTTTTAAAATTGATAGCCTATCCTTAGGATAGGCCATCAATATTAGATCGGTAGGTGTCCGACTCTTGCCACGCTCACCGATCAGCTGTTTGAAGTGAAAGGTACTGTGGTGCAAAAGCTTGCACAGCTGCTATGACTGTAAGGGCATGCCACCACGTGGCGGTTTTCCTCCGCAACTGTCCGCATCAATGCCGCACAGAATCTGCGTTGCAGATTCTGCGGCGGATCTGCCCAAAATGTGCAGTAAATTGATGCGGACTAGCTGCTGCGGACTGCGGTAAAAGTGCTTCCCTTCTCTCTATCAGTGCAGGATAGAGAGAAGGGACAGCACTTTCCCTAGTGAAAGTAAAAGAATTTCATACTTACTGGCCGTTGTCTTGGTGACGCGTCCCTCTTTCGGCATCCAGCCCGACCTCCCTGGATGACGCGGCAGTCCATGTGACCGCTGCAGCCTGTGATTGGCTGCAGCCGTCACTTACACTGAAACGTCATCCTGGGAAGCCGGACTGGAGACAGAAGCAGGGAGTTCTCGGTAAGTATGAACTTCTATTTTTTTGACAGGTTGCTGTATATTGGGATCGGTAGTCACTGTCCAGGGTGCAGAAACAGTTACTGCCGATCGCTTAACTCTTTCAGCACCCTGGACAGTGACTATTTACTGACGTCTCCTAGCAACGCTCCCGTAATTACGGGAGCCCCATTGACTTCCTCAGTCTGGCTGTAGACCTAGAAATACATAGGTCCAGCCAGAATGAAGAAATGTCATGTCAAAAAAGCAAGACGCATCCGCAGCACACATAACATGTGCATGACAGCTGCGGACTTCATTGCGGAATTTAGAATCTCCATTGAAGTCAATGGAGAAATTCCGCCATGAGTCCGCAACCAGTCCGCAACTGGTCCGCAACAGACAGAGCATGCTGCGGACACCAAATTCCGCTCCGCAGCCTATGCTCCGCAGCAGAATTTTTTCTAAATAGAAGTGGAAGTCAATGGAGAAACAGCTCCGCTGCGGATTAACACTGCGGAGTGTCCGCAGCGGAATTCAAGTGAAATTCCGCCACGTGTGAACCCAGCCTAATGGTGTGTGCAAGTACGAACGAATAGGAAAACCATGTAAACAATGAAGAGGCTGCGGCGCTCGTGTTAGCACTGTCCCTTCAAACAGCTGATCGGCAGGGATGGCGAGAGTCAGACCCCCACTGATCTAAGGATAGGCCATCAATTTTAAAAACCTGGATAACCCCTTTAAGTGTTTTCAGGCTAATTTTATTCTCTTTACCTTGATCCACATTTCTACCATTGTTTGGATAGCCTGTCAGCTCCATGGACTTCTGTGTGCATTGGGTTTTACTTAATTAGTTTCATTGAAGTCTGATTATAAAGCTATGGGAATATGGGTTTTCAAGTAAGAACTGGAGTGAATCAAATTTCCTTTACTATCAGAGGGACCAGTGTAGCTCGTATCAAGTTATGATGAAAATGAAGAATATGCTAAAATGTCTTCCATTTGGAACTGGGTGTTCATGGAACTGCGGACAGTCCTCAGTGGAATTCTGCAGCCGTTTTTTTCATTTTTTTTCTATACCCTTTTCATGTAACTTAGTTCAGACGTTGCGGAAAAAAACCAGTGCGGAGTTTAGGCAGAATTTTCCCTCCGCAGTATGCACATTCTGTTGGAGAGAAGCAGCGGAATTTCACTGCGGATTTCAGCCTTTGCAATGCAAAAACTGAAATCTGCGGCAAGTCCACAGTTATATCTGCAACGTCTGAACTACCTGTCAAATATGCAAATGTTTCTGCAGATTCGTTGCATTGCGAATTTGCAGCAAAATTTGCATCGGAAAAATTCCGCTGCAGCTGAACATACCCTAACTCACATAACTTTCTGCTTCAGGACACATTCACTTTGTAGCACACCAATAAGTTCAGACAGATAAGCAAGACTTTTTAATCAGTGACTATGCAAATGTATCCCTTTTAAAGCCTATGTAAACATTTGAAAGTGATTTTTCTTTTTAAAACAAAACTGTCAGTGTAATTGGTGCAACTTTCAAATTCGTTTTTATTAAAAATTATTTTTACTTTTTGAGATACAGCTGCTCTGTATTTTCTATACAGAGCAGCTGTATCGTTCGCTGAATAACTTAGATGTGATCGATTACAGGTGGATCCTGTATGTCAGAGACACGCAGTACCCGCTGACACTGAACCCGTCAGTCCGGCGGAAATGATGGATTCAGGTCTCAGTGCTTGATACAGGATACAGAGAAGCTGTATCTCAAAATGTAAAAATAATTTTTAATGAAAAACTATTTGAAAGTTGAACCAAACACACTGACTGACATTTTTATTTAAAAAAATAAATAATAAATCACTTTTGAAGGTGCACATAATTTTCAGTCACTGTAAATAATGTTATACAACCAACATAAAATATGTCACCTGTCATGTAAATCTCAAGTAGTGATGCATTTGTTTTGTTGCTATTCACTCTACAGTACGATATCTCGTGTCCCTAATTGTGACCCAGTTGCAATTAATTATAATCTATATTATATTCTTTTAAGTCTACAGAGGAGCTTCTTAAATGATCAAACGCCACATAAATCCAGCTCAACAGAGTCTGGCTGAGAGCCAATCTCTTTGTCTTGTTATAAAAGTAAAAACTTTAACAAGACTAAAGTCCCAATGCAGGACTTCAGTGATTGCCTTCTAGCTATGCCTGGAAATTGATTTTTCCTTTCTAACTTTGTTTGAATTAAATCTGAGATGAAACAGAAGTGGTTCCTTCTCCACACTATTTGGACAGGTATGTTGGAGCAGAGTGAGATGATAATTGGAGATGGCAATGTTCTTCTATACTTTTCAGTAAATATGGCTTGTGAAGTCAAAGAGACATTTATATCAGGTTTAAAGAGCCTATAGAGGGCAATTTCTGTTTGGGCTAGTGCCATATATTTTCCCTGCAGTAGCGTTTTGCTTTTGTCTTCACCAAAATTCCATGTGTAACAGGGGTATTGCAGGAATGATAGCCTGCATCTGCCCAACATGAAGGTGCGGGACTACTTCTGTTGATATGGCCACAAATAGTGAAAACAAAGTTCAGAAAGTATATATCTTTAACCTACTGACAAGCTATGCATAGCGACATAATACTGTCCTTGTTGCCCTTAAAGGAAAACGTTGATTTTGTGGTCTTGTTTTCCTTTAAATTGTGTAGCAGTGCTCCTTTAGCTCATTTAGTTTTGCATAGCAAAGCGTGTGCTCACATGGGAGGCAGAGATGGACCTCCCATCTTGCCTTCCACATGAAGAAAATGTTACTGAGCTGCAGGGGTGTAGATTTTGAAATGCAAGAGATATAAGAGGTGGCTGAAGGCAGAGAAAGCGTGCTTGATGGTTGTTTAGGTTTGCTAAAATTGGCGTACGCTTGATTTAGTCTATGTGCGGAGAGTTTGAAACTAGAATCTAGAATCAGCAACCAAATGTTTATTTGTACATTATGACTGACAGACCAGAACCAGAACCTCTACCCTACGTAATTTATTTTCTTTGAGCCTAAAGTTTTTTTAATTTATTTAGTGACGATCTGTCAGATCTGGAAATGCTTAGCTTGGGGATGTATATAATTTTCTATTACTTTATTCGGTATTTTCATATAAAATTAGGGTAAAATCATAAAACACTGTATGATACCAGTTACAATAACAAGGAGACCTGTCAGATCTGCTTTAAACAAATGAAAAAACAATTAATGATGGGAAAGTAGTTCAATGTTGACATCGCTGAAACAGGAAGTAGCCAACTTCTCCTTCTTCTTGTATTTATTTTTAGAAATCAGTAAGGTTAGAGCACAACTGCATGAAATGTTAGGTTAGACATGGGATTTTTAACAATGTATCAGTTTTTTTTATACCCACTGGGATACGGTACATATCCTCAAAGTTGTTTTTTTCAAATATGTTAACGAAGTTATATATTTATTGACCAGATGACCTGATAGGATACTAATGGTAACCACTTTGTCTGCTTTTAAGAAGATACATTTTAACTTGTAATAGTTTCATTGTTCACACAGTCATAAGTCGGCACTTGAACATTGTTGCTGTAGTTATTCAAAGCCTAATGGAGATGTAAGGTGCTGTAGTTTATTTTGACACATGCAATCTAAGCTACATTAAAGAGAAAAAATAGTTCAGCAGCACAGCAAGAATAACAGAATGAAGGAAAATTGCCCGTGATTGGGTTAACATTTGATTAATATGCTTTCGGAAGGTGTACCTTGGGAGTTTAAAGAAAATGCAAATTCAACTAAATTGTTCTTTGTGCTGAGCAGTTAAAAAAGAGAACATCAACCAGAGACTAAGTGATATAGTGTAGTATACCACAGTATATAAGTGTAGCATTGTTGGAGTATACACCTAGCCTAAGCATTTCTACCTAAAATAACGGCTTCCTTCATATGATATACACATTACAGGCATCCAGAGAATGCATTATGTCACCAGAAGGTAGTCTGAGATTGCCCACAAGGCATTGGTTTTCTAGACTTTATTCTCTATCCACATTGAATGAGTTTCTTGGTACTCGTGATGGAAATCCAGCTGTTTGGTTGCTTAGCTCAGCTGTTTGCTGGATTAGACCTCCCCAGTGATGGTTTTGGCAGTTGTATGTTCCAGACTTAAGAACACACAAATAAACTTGAAACAGGAGGGATCTTATTTACTAAAATATTCCTTTTAACCATCTTACTGCCAGCTGTGATCCAAATGCATTGCACATTGTTTTGTTGGTTATTTGTTTAATGCAATGATAACATCTGATTTTTTATTTATTTTCTCAGTAATATAGGGAAAAACGAAGATTACGATAGTACTGTTTAGTTAAAAAGACACTAGTCCATCTAGTTCAACCTAATATTATGTAGCATAGGCCCAAGGGAAGTAATAGCAACCCCTTTTGTACAGTAACTGCTAATTTCCTTCATGTAAGAAGAAAACAAATTCTTTCTGACTCCATATATGATAATTAGTATAAGTCCCCAAATGTTAGACCCACCTAAGCAATCTAATACACATACCATATCTTTCAAGAAAGACATCCAAACAATTTTCACACATTTTACATGATCCCCATCCTATGCGGATGGTGAAACATAGTTACATGGTTAAATAGTTGATCAGGTTGAAAAAAAGACACAGGTCAATTCATTCCTACCTATAATCCTACCATGTTGACCTAGAGGAAGATAAAACCCCCATGAGTTTGATTCCAATTGCCTCAATAGGGAAAAAATTCCTGCCCGACTCCAAATATGGCAATTAGAATAAATACCTGGATTAAGATCCCATCTCCATAATCTAGCACCCATAACTTGTAATATTATGTTTTTTAAGACGTCTATGCCCTCCTTGAACTTGCTTAATGAGCCAACCATCACAACATCCTGTGCCAGACAGTTCCATAGCCTCAGTGCTTTTACAGTAAAGAATCCCTGTCTGTGATGATGGTGAAACCTTCTTCCCACTAGACGTAAAGGATGCCCCCTTATTATGGTTACAGGCCTAGGAATAAAAAGATCATTAGAAGGACTGTCCATTCATATATTTGTAAATTGTACTTAGATCTCCCCTAAGCTGTTTTTTTTCTAAACTGAATAGCCCCGAGTTTGATAACCTATCTTGGTTAAGACATAGTGGAAGCCTTCTTGTTATGTTTATATGACTGGGTTAGAAAAAAATATCAGATCTCTTTGTTTGTCTTTCAATATATTTGCACAACGTTTAGTTAACCCTTAAGGCGTCTATTCTGCAAACTAAATATCCCCAGAATTTAGATCTAGTCGCAGTAATGAACAATAATTAATTATTTCTAAGTAATAAGAAACAATGTCATATGGTTTCTATGCATGGCTGCATTAGGTCAATTTCATTGACCCATGTTTCAGCAATCATGGTGGTCTAATCGTGGTCACCAGTCTCATGATTTTTACAAAAGTACTGTATTTGTTTATTGGTACTTCATTCTTTTGTATGTATAGTTCTAACCAATATGAACGAAATACTAACAAATAAAACATAGTCACCAGATAAATACGTCTGTTGATATGCTCATAAGCTATTTCATATACCATAATATGTACTGCTTATGTGCTAATAATGAATAAATGTTATCTTAGAAAAAGAATAAAGCATGTAAAATCACCTGTATTCCTTTCTATTTAAAACCAGATAGTAAAACGTATTCTTTATTTCCAATCTGTGCTAATTTTTTTTATTCGATTTTCTGTACATACATATGGCGGCAGCCATCTTACTTGAGCTGCTGTTAACAGCATTTAAAGATATGTTTTACAGCAGCCACATGGAGCATAGGAACCTGTGAACAGGAGGGGACCCATTGTCTTTTATGGAAGAGTTTTCTGGGCATGCTCTGTGGCCTGTGCAGAGGTCATTGTGAAGGAAGGGATAGGAGCAGTGGCGTAACTACCGCCGTAGCAGCAGTAGCGGCTGCTACAGGGCCCGCGGCATGAGTGGGCCCGTGTCGCCCGCCGGCACAGGCCCCCACCATGGCCGCAGCCTCCGCTAGCAGCCGCTATAGCTGCTACAGCGGGACGCCACTGATCACTACGGCAGAGCAGGGAGGTATCTCCCCGCTCTGCCATTAAACAAAAGACATGTATCCCCTATCCACAGAACAGGGGATACATGTGTGATCGCTGGCAGCGATAAGGAGAACGGGGGACTGAAAGTCCCCTGAAGTTCTCCATCACAAACCTCGGACGTCCGGGGTCTGTGTCGGCTTCTCCATAGAAATGAATGGAACGCCGGTCGCGCTTGTGTGCATGCGTGACCAGCGCTCCTTTCATTTTTATTGAGCTGCCGACACAGACGCCGGAAGTCAGAGGTTAGTCATGGAGAACTTCAGGGGACTTTCAGTCCCCCGTTCTCCCTATCAATGCCAGCGATCGCACATGTATCCCCTATCCTGTGGATAGGGGATGCATGTTATTTGTAGGACACAACAACACTGTAGGTCGCATTTTTTTTTTTGGGGGGGGGGCGCTGTATGGCGTTCCCTGCAGGGGGGGGGCACTGTATGGCGTTCCCTGCATGGGGGGGCGCTGTATGGCGTTCCCTGCAGGGGGGGGCGCTGTATGGCGTTCCCTGCAGGGGGGGGCGCTGTATGGCGTTCCCTGCAGGGGGGCGCTGTATGGCGTTCCCTGCAGGGGGGGGAGGCTGTATGGCGTTATCTATGGGGGGGACTGTATGGCGTTCCCTGCAGGGGGGGCAGTATGGCATTCTCTACAGGGGGGGCTGTATTGCGGTCTCTACAGTGGGGGCTGTATGGCGTTAGCGCCATACTGCCCCCTCTGTAGAGAACGCCACACAGTCCCCCCTGTAGATAACGCCACACAGTCCCCCCTGTAGATAACGCCACACAGTCCCCCCTGTAGATAACGCCACACAGTCCTCCCTGTAGATAACGCCACACAGTCCCCCCTGTAGATAACGCCACACAGTCCCCCCTGTAGATAACGCCACACAGTCCCCCCTGTAGATAACGCCACACAGTCCCCCCTGTAGATAACGCCACACAGTCCCCCCTGTAGATAACGCCACACAGTCCCCCCTGTAGATAATGCCACACAGTCCCCCCTGTAGATAACGCCACACAGTCCCCACTGTAGATAACGCCACACAGTCCCCCCTGTAGATAACGCCACACAGTCCCCCCTGTAGATAACGCCGTACAGTCCCCCCTGTAGATAACGCCGTACAGTCCCCCCTGTAGATAATGCCATACAGTCCCCCCTGTAGATAACGCCATACAGTCCCCCCTGTAGATAACGCCATACAGTCCCCCTCTGTAGATATCTACAAAGGGGGCTGTATGGCGTTATCTACAGGGGGGGCTGTATGTCGTTATCTACAGGGGGGCTGTATGGCGTTATCTACAGGGGGGACTGTATGGCGTTATCTACAGTGGGGGCTGTAAAAAAGGCACTATCTACAAGGGGGGGGGGGTTGTGTGACTCCCAGGGGAGGAGGGGCCCCAGTCAAAAGTTTGCTATGGGGCCCAGTCTTTCCTAGTTACGCCCCTGGATAGGAGGGGAGCTGTGTCCATCACCTATTGTCAATGGTGGAACCTGTGTTATCTATATATAGGTGTTACCTGTCAGTGTAATCCTGCCTGTGCTGAGAAGTGACCTCTACAAAAGTTTTAGGCCTCATGCACACGACCGTAGTGTTTTTCTGGTCCGCAAATTCCAGGACCGTGTTCCGTGAAATGTCCTCCACAGTTCATCCGTATGTAATCCGCAGTTCATCCGTATGTAATCTGCAAAATGCGGATAAAAAAAAAAAGCCTAGGTAAAACAGGATGACGACAGAACTCATTCCCGGTCGTCGCCTAGCAACACTTCCGCAAATCCGCAAACTGCGGTTGACACACGGAGGTGTACCCGCATTTTCCACGGGCCCATTGACTTCTATGGGCATGTCCGCATCGAATTTGCGGGCCGTAATAAGACATGTCCTGAGTTTGTGCGGCACGGATTTGCGGACATGCGGGGACCCGTGAAAACACGTATAGTGTGTATGGGCCCATAGAAATGAATGGGTCCGCAATTCTCCCGTGGATTTTCTGGGGAATTGCGGATGCAAAAGCACGTTCGTGTGCATGGGGCCTTAGTTCATTGTAAGGCTCAGTGGCCTGAGTGTAAACTGCAAGATTTTAGGATTATTTTTTAATATAAATAATGACATATAAAATAAAAAACACCAACAATTCTTAATAAAATGTATTTTTAAAATTAGAAAATCTTTGTCCCTGCTAGTGCCCCTGTATCAGCACTAAATTTAAAGGATAATAAAGAAAAGTCAATTTGTTGAAGAGCTTGGGGCATAAAGTTACTTGTCCTGGCTGAAATAATCAGTCCACACTTTGTATACTGTATATATCATGTGTCTAATATTAGCTAAAATTGCAAAAGTAATTGGTTTGCTACATAAAAGCATACCTACAGAAAAAATGGGACATAGATAACATCAAAACCACAAAAAATGCCATACTTACTAGGTGGGTGGGTGGGTGAAAACCCGTTCCCGACAGGACGCAGACAGGTCAAGAAATGCTGCAGAAGGAGGGTGCATTAAATAGTGATAGCCACTCCCACTAGTCTTGAGGGGAGTGGCGAACTAAGTGCTCAAAGGTGTGCAATAAATGAGTGTCAGTGTTAGTGTAGTGCTAGGGTGTGAATGTATGGTAAAAAAGAAATGTGTATGTATGGAAGTGTCAGAACTGTGTGATAATGTAATAAAAATAAATAATAAATAAGTGTGATGAATAGGGGTCAGTGCTGTGAATAGTACATGGGGTGTCAGTACTATGTGTAATACGTGTGCTGGTCGTTAGGCATAGCATATCTTGCCGAATCACAGCCTATTTGTAACGCCGCTACTGTTAGCTAAAGCGGGCTGCTCTGCATGCCAAACCAAACGCCAGCACATCATGCCCTCCCAGCATATAAGACCTGGCTGCGTCCTGAAAAAAAGTATACATAGTAAAAATATCCATGAAACATGGGGTATTAGTTGTTATTTTGGCCAAAATACGCAAAGCTCGCAACCCAAAGTCAAGGGTCCCCAGTGCCTTGCGAGTCCCTAACTAGAACTTTTCGTTCCGGATTTAAAAACACCAGCAGAAAAAATGGGCAGCATTTCTTGACCTGTCTGCGTCCTGCTGGGAACGGGTTTTCACCCACCCACCCACCTAGTAAGTATGGCCTTTTTTGTGGTTTTGATAAAAGCATACCTAGCCCATCCCCATGTATTTCCCATCAGTTAGGGCCTGTTCACATCACCGTTCACTTTCCGTTCTGGGGTTCCATCAGAGGTTTCCATCGGGTGAACCCCGCAACGGAAATTGAAAGTGAAAGCACAGCTTCCGTTTCAGTCACCATTGATCTCAATGGTGATGGAAACATCGCTAATGGTTTCTGTTTGTCACCGTTCCGAACGGAAAGCGAACGGTGATTGTGAACAGGCCCTTAGGCTACATTCATATGACAGGGAAAATAAATGCCCATTAAAAACTGATCAACTGTCAATTTTTCATGGCCGTTTTGCATCAGTGTGTCTCCAAATTTTCATCCATTTCCAGTCCGTCTGTCCGTTTTTTATGGCCATTTGTCATCCGTTTGCCATCTGTTTTAACCCCCTGAAATCACCACAGTGCCCATGTAGATAGTGCTGCAATGTCCCTGTAGATAGTGTTACAGTGCCCACTGTAGATAATACACACATAGGGCCAGTGCCCGCATAGTACTGCAGTGCCCACATAGTGTTACAGGGCCCACTGTGGATAGTGCCCACATAGGGCCACGGTGCCCACATATAACGTGCCAGTGCCCACATAGTACAACAGTGCCCACATGTAAAGTGCCGGTGCCCACATAGTGCCACAGTGCCAACATAGTGCCACAGTGCCAATGTAGATAGCTCCACAGTGTCCCCTGTAGATAGTTCCACACCCCCATATAGCGCCCCCTCTAGAGATACCATCCCCCCTTGTAGATACCACCCCCTCCCCTGTAGATAGTGCCACTGTAGCTCACTGTAGGACAGTGACATCAGGAGAGTGGAATCCCCTGCCAGAGCGGACCAGGGATTCTGCTCTAGGAGTAACACCTTGACGTCACCATCCATTTATGAATACTGATGACGGGGGCTTCTCCAGGAGTGGAATCCCCCTCCAGAGTGGGGTCTGGCTGCTGGGGATTCCGCTCCTACAGGGAGCTACAGTGGTGTGGTATCTATGGGGGATGGGCGGGGGCTTGCTATCTTTAGGCAGGCGGGTGCTATCTACATGGAGGGGTGCTAGCTACAAGATTGAAGTCCCCGGCCAGAGATCTTGCGATGATCTGCCCGGGGATTCAATTGTTGACAGCCCGACATCACTGTCCTTCTATGGACAGTAATGTCAAGGGGCTTCCCCGGGCTCAGCGCTCAAAGTAGCACTGTGTGTGGGGAGTCCTTGGCCAGGATCTGTTTTTACCGGCTGTTACAAGGATTGTTTCCGGAAACATCCGGAACATCCATTGACTTCTATGGGAGCCGTTGGGCCGTGAAAACGTCCAAAAAAAGGACATGTCCTATTTTTTGACGGCCAATATTTACAGGCCGTTTAAAAAACAGCCATGGGAATACACCCATAGAATTTTATTGTTCTGAAAACGACCGTGTGATGTGAATGTAGCCTTAACATAAACATCTTTCCAAAAAGTCAATGTTCCTTTCATATATGCTAATATTAGCTAATAGCTATGTGTTACATCCCACTGTTTGCTCCTTTGCAATACAGCACAATATTTAGTGCAGAATGTGAGACCTTGTTGATCGCTAAAGTGTTATGTAAAATTTGATTGAAATCAATCGAGATAATTGCTACAACTGGGAATGTAATAGAAAATAGTGCTGGTTATTAGTGGCCCTTTTGTGGAGTGAATGGATTAATCTGTGTGTTTGGCAGTCATGACGACCAATAATATACTGATCTATCATGCAGTTCATTAATGTCTTGGCTGGACGTGCAGGTACATGGGCAGCGGTAATGCAGCAGACATGCTCATATATTGCAAACAGCAGTAGCAGCTTGTACTGTTTATTGAAGGAAATTGTACAATTTCCATTCTTGATCAGGTCTCAGTTTATATTTTTCTGCTTTCTCCTCTGTTACTTATTAGGCTTTATTTCCATGGAAAATACAGTACATGATGATTTAGAGAGCCAAGTCTGAGCCAAGAAGATGCTTTTTGTTTTTCTTTATGCCATTAAAGAAGATTTGTCCAACAGTAAACCTACAGTAACAATAGTAAACTACAACGAGGTATTATTTATTAATAATCATCAGGTAATACTAACTGTCCAAAAAAAAATGTAGTTTATAAATGTATAACACTGTATAAAAAATAGATTAAGAAAAACACAGAATCCATCTAAACATAATATGGCCTTTTACATTATTTTAATACAACACATTTCCTGCCATTTCCTGATTTTGGTTTTACTACTTTGTCTGTTTATGTGGTACCATACTGTTCACATGAATGATCCCATTAAAATAGTTTCAAGGCTAGTAAACATAATGGTTCCATGAAAGCATTTTTTATTTCATAGCAAAGCATTATGGCCAACATAAACCAGAGGATGCATATTTTCCGGGCAAAGCAATCTGCCAGTATAGCCCACAAATGAGATCGCTTGGGCACTGTGAAATGGTAAGAAGCTACAGAGCTAATTGCCTTCACCTTCAAGACTATTAAAAAAATTTCTTGCTGGTGCTACAACCTGGCACCATTACTATGCACTGCAAATAAGCAATAGGGTCACTGAATCTCTCAACACATCAGTAGGCAGTAGTTCCTATAGTTTGTGTGGAGATGTGGCTTAGCAACCTGTTCTATGGTATCCACAGTCATTCAAATGAAAAAGAATGGTACCAAAATTCTGCACGGTCGGTCGGTCGGTTTGTCTACTTATCTCATAACTATTATCTACCTAACTAAAAAAAAAGAAAAAGTAGACAGCACTCCGAATTTAGTGAAAAAAGAGCTACTTAGTAGCACCAGGGCTAATAAAGTAGCTATTTTTTCACTAACTTTGGAGTGCTGCTTACTTTTTGTTTTTTTTTATTATCTATGAGTGACGAGGGTTAAGTCTCTGGGGCGTACACCCACCTATTTCCACCGGTGCTGCTGGACTGTGGACTGTTTGATCTATCTATTTATCTTTTCATCTATCTCATATCCAGTGCCGGCGTCCGCAAGTGCCAGGGCCCACTACCCTTGGGGGTGCCTACTCGGCCGCTGGGTGCTTTACGCTGGAGTGGAATCCTCGGATGGAGCCCCTGTCTAGGAGCGGAAACCCTGGCCGGAGCATTGCCAATACTCTGGCCGGAGATTCCTCTCTTAGAGTAAGCCCCTGATGTCACTGTCCATATAGGGACACTGATGTCATGGGCTCCTCCAGGACCAGGATCCCCGTTGCCGATGCACTGGCAGGGGATTCCACTCCTGAAGAGGCCCCTGACGCCACTATTTATATATGGACAATGACATCAGGGGTTCCTTCAGGAGGGTAATCCCCGGGCAGAGCATCGGCAATTTCTTGGGCTAGGGATTCCACTCTTAGAGGGAGCCCCAATGGCGCTATCTACAGGTTGGGGGTGTGGCCCTATCTACAGGGGGTGCTTTGGCATTATCTACATAGGGCACTGTGGCATTGTCTACAGGGGATGCTGGGTCAATATCTACAAAGGGTACTGTGGCACTATCTACAGAGTGCACTGTATATATGGGGGCACAAACTGGGGGCCTAACTTCTATATGGTAACATAAATGGGGGCCTAACTTTTATATGGGGGCACAAACTTAGGGCCTAACTTCCATATTGGGGCAGAAACAGGGCCTAACTTCTATATGGCGGCACAAACTGGGGGCCCAACTTTTATATGGGGACATAAAGGGGGCCTAACTTTTATATGGGGGCACAAACTTAGGGCCTAACTTCTATATTGGGGCATAAACAGGGCCTAACTTCTATATGGGGGCATAAACAGGGCCTAGCTTCTATATAAACTGATGTTTTACTGCCGCCGTGAGTTGGAGACGGCCCTGCTCATATCTATTGTTTATCTATCTCATATCTATCTATCTATGTACAAAAAATCTATCTATTTACTTGATGAATGCCACAAAATTCAAAGCTTGATTCTGCTGTAATGCAAAAAAATATATTAAAAAAAATACCTTTAACCCCTTAATAACCACCTTTAGAACTGGGGAAGCCTTATATAGTGAGTCCTGAAAATCAAGATAGGACCCCAGGGCTGTCTTTACACAAAGCCTGCTGTTAGGGCAGACTAAGTGTTTTTTCCCAGCATTAGCCTGTCTCATAATGACACAGATCATATTGTATTAGCATACTGAACTATGTTACTACATTATAGATTGAAAAAAAAAAAATCTGCAAAAAATGACAATAAACACAATTATTTTGTATAAAATAAAGTTTGTTACACATAAGTTGCATAAAAAATAAAAGCTTAAATATCCCCACCACCACAATAATTCATTTTATAAATTATTTTGTTTGAGCCAAGAACGGTATAAAAGAAACAAAAATCAATAACAAAACAGTTCTTTCTGTATCTGCCCCGCAATTTTTTGTAAATTAAAATTACACACTAATTTATATGTACCCCCAAATGGCTCCTAAAGAAACTGCAATTCCTCCTGCATAAAACTAGGCGCTGCAATGACAACATTTGAAAGTTATGGCTGCTGAAATGTCAAAAGGCAAAAATATTACATTAGGGGTTAATATCTTAGCTTGTCAGACAATTACACAACATATTTACAGAATTCCTATGTGTTTTAGGACACTTTCACACGCCAGTATTTTGGTCGGTATTTTGCATTAGTATTTGGAAGCTAAAACCAGGAATCGAAAATAAATAGAAAAAGTATAAGGGAAAGATTTACACTTCTTCCGTGTTTTGGACCCACTCTTAATTTTAGCTTCCAAATACTAATGCAAAATACTGACCAAAATACTGGAGTGTGAAAGTGGTCTAAGGGCACTTTCAGAAGGCTGTAATATGGGAATATTTTTGCATCTGTATTAAGACCACAACATTTGGACCCCCCGCGTATCTCCGGAACCGGACAAGAATCAACATAGAATCCTATGGTGAGAATCCTCTTTACTTTTGATTCCATTATTTCAGCTTTCTCTTTTTATATATGTAGCATATTTAGTATCACCTGGTTATCTTCTGGCAGATGAGTTGCCAGGCAATAAATGAATCCAGTTTTACTGTTTCCAGTAGTAAAATAAATCTGCTATTATTTTTCATCATTTTTATAAAGCTTTTCCAGTCATTCACTAGATAGAACACCATTAACCTTTAAAACAGAATTAGATTTTTCACAGTGCAGGAGTAATAACAATTTGCATTTTATGAACCTGGACTATTTTGAGAAGGAAAATCAAATATATTATCTCAATAGAAAGCTTTCTAAATTGTAAATCCAAATGGGCAAACCTTGTAATGATGAAATATCTTTCTGAAAATGCAGAGATAAATAATTGTTGTAAATCTGCCCCACGGCACAGTGTTGAGTTAAAGAGACCAACTCATTCAATTGGAGATTTTCCGAATTGTATATTGAAATGGTTCTATCATAAAAAAAGATGTAAATAAAATGTTAAGCCTGCTAAAAAGGGAGCTATTATACTCATATTTAGATATTGTGATTATCTTTTATACCTGTAATAGCAAAATATTTCAAAGCACTGTAGCAAATATGTATCAATTCACAATAGTGCAAGACTGCCCCAGTGAGCTTACACTCTAATCTCAGTATAGATCAAGTTCCTTAAGCAATGTTTTTTTCATAGATCTCCCTCTGTTTTATTTAATATTACGACTAATTTATCTTATTAGAGGAAAGATGCATCTTTCTCTACTCATCAGGCTCCTTCGCCTCCCTTCTAACTGTTCATTCAGTATGACTTTACTGTTTTTTCTGTCTTCTCAAGACGAGAGGGACTATCAGTTTACTGAAGGTGCTGGATTTTCAGCTACACTGATCATTACTGCTGCATGATGTCCTCCATGTTGCATATATATATATATATATATATATATATATATATATATATACACTACCGTTCAAAAGTTTGGGGTCACCCAGACAATTTTGTGTTTTCCATGAAAACTCACACTTATATTTATCAAATGAGTTGCAAAATGACTAGAAAATATAGTCAAGACATTGACAAGGTTAGAAATAATGATTTTTATTTCAAATAATAATTTTCTCCTTCAAACTTTGCTTTCATCAAAAAATGCTCCATTTGCAGCAATTACAGCATAACAGACCTTTGGCATTCTAGCTGTTAATTTGCTGAGGTAATCGGGAGAAATTTCACCCCATGCTTCCAGAAGCCCCTCCCACAAGTTGGATTGGCTTGATGGGCACTTCTTGCGTACCATACAGTCAAGCTGCTCCCACAACAGCTCTATGGGGTTGAGATCTGGTGACTGCGCTGGCCACTCCATTACAGATAGAATACCAGCTGCCTGCTTCTTCCCTAAATAGTTCTTGCATAATTTGGAGGTGTGCTTTGGGTCATTGTCCTGTTGTAGGATGAAATTGGCTCCAATCAAGTGCTGTCCACAGGGTATGGCATGGCGTTGCAAAATGGAGTGATAGCCTTCCTTATTCAAAATCTCTTTTACCTTGTACAAATCTCGCACTTTACCAGCACCAAAGCAACCCCAGACCATCACATTATCTCCACCATGCTTGACAGATGGCGTCAGGCACTCTTCCAGCATCTTTTCAGTTGTTATGCGTCTCACAAATGTTCTTCTTTGTGATCCAAACACCTCAAACTTCGATTCGTCTGCCCATAACACTTTTTTCCAATCTTCCTCTGTCCAATGTCTGTGTGCTTTTGCCCATATTAATCTTTTGCTTTTATTAGCCAGTCTCAGATATAGCTTTTTCTTTGACACTCTGCCCTGAAGGCCAGCATCCCGGAGTCGCCTCTTCACTGTAGACATTGACACTGGCGTTCTGCGGGTACTATTTAATGAAGCTGCCAGTTGAGGACCTGTGAGGCGTCTATTTCACAAACTAGAGACTCTAATGTACTTGTCTTGTTGCTCAGTTGTGCAGCGGGGCCTCCCACTTCTCTTTCTACTCTGGTTAGAGCCTGTTTGTGCTGTCCTCTGAAGGGAGTAGTACACACCATTGTAGGAAATCTTCAGTTTCTTGGCAATTTCTCGCATGGAATAGCCTTAATTTCTAAGCACAAGGGTTTTCAAGTGTTGCATTAAAAACCAGACGTTTGCAGCTAGAATAGTCATTTAGCACATTAACAATGTATAGAGTGTATTTCTGATTAATTTAATGTTACCTTCATTGAAAAAAACTGTGCTTTTCTTTCAAAAATAAGGAAATTTCTAAATTTGACTCCTACATATATATATAATTATACTTACCTCACCGCTCCAATTTTCTTTTCCTCACCGGGTCCCCTCCGGCTCCCTCTTCATGCCGTGGCTCATTCAAGGTACTGATGCCAGGCCATGTCAGTACCTATTCGACACAGCACTGATGACGCTGCCTGGCATCTGTACCTTGAATAAGCCACTGCATGAAGAGGGAGCCGGAGGGGACCCGGTGAGGAGACGAGAAGAGGAGCAGTAAGGTTAGTATACATGTTTTATTTTATGTAATGGGCGGTGGAAGAGGTGCGATCATTACACCACAATAGTGGCGCACGTCCAGCGGAAAGAAGCGACACAATTATTAAGAGGCATTCACCTTTTAAGTAATGTAGCAGTGTATTGGTTATTAATGCTGGTGTATGAAATAGCAGTCTTAATAAATCCGCCCCACTATGTTAGCAACAAAAACACTTTACCACAAGCTAGGCAGTTTGACATCATATAAATGACTATGTATTTCAGTAAAAGTGCTGATCAGCTGAGCCTCCAGAGGTCTTCTTTTGTAGCTGGAATTTCTTCCCATTGAGATAGAAATGAGAATCGTATAGTTGAAGGCTAATTGGTTTTCTCAGTCCTGGTGCAGCATAACAATAGCATGCTCATTGATTTGATCTATTTGTAGCCTGATGTTGATAGCCCAGTAAATAGATCCAAAGGAATTACAAAGCAAGGATATCTGGACAATTGTGGACAAAAGAAACCAAAGACAACTCCAGACGGTTCTCCAAGTAGATATCTGAAAACTTGTAATAACCTTCATAAGACCTTGTCATTCATAGGTAAGGTTAAGCAGGGAGCACGGAGAAAGTAATAACATAAAGCCTGCTATATATAAGGATTAAGAATCATATCCTACAGTTAACTATAGTGAGATGTTACAAATTCTTAGATTACTTCACAACACCTATAATGTATTCAGTTACAAGTGTCAATTCTAAAGTTACTTTGCTGCTATCAAAATACAGATTATTGAGCTGCAAATCCCATTATATTTTATTATAATCTATTCTTCAATATTCTATTAATATTATGTCATCAATGTTTCTTTTTTTTAGATTAAGAATAAGCAGGTTAAGTTGCTTTTTCTTATTTAATAGAAAAAAAGATTATTAGTCATTAGCTGTAGTGTTACGAGACAAATGATTTACTGCAAATTAGCAGTTTAGATGCTCCAGATTTGAGGAATGTTCTAGCCTAAAGTGAATGTCCACTGTACAAAATCACAATGATTTTCAATCAAACTAAATTCAACATTTTGGGCTGATTAAATTCCCTATATGGTTAATTATTAAATATGATTTATTTCCTAATGACTAGAGTTCTATTTTCCTCAAACAGAGCTCCAAATTTACTACTTAGCCTTAGAGTTAAATTGACAAATTTCTGACTACCTGCCACCACCACTAGAGGGAGCATAGTGCATACGATTTATACATTAAACCCAATAAAAACCCAGCACACAATGGAAGCTGCATAAATCCGTATAAAGTGAGTATCCCCTAGAAAAGGCTGCAGCCAGCCAGAAATTATTCATATAACCCTATGTCTATGTAGAGGATTTGGAGCTCTGTCTTATGTGTGTTTTATGCAACACATTTAGCAGAAGTGAAATTTAAAGGCTATGTAATCGATAACAGCTGGATCCTGTATGTCAGAGACACACAGGACTCACTGTCACCGAAGCCGTCAGTCCCGCTGACCTAACGGATTTGGGTTGGAGAGCAAAATACAGCTTCTATGTATACAGAAGCTGTATCTAAAAAAGTTAAGAATTTTTTTAAATTAAAAAAAACAATTAAAAAGTTGTTTTAAATCCTCTAATATGTTGTTTTATTTTTATTTTTATTAAAAAAGTGCTCCAAGGTTTACATAGCCTTTAACCCCTTCCCGCTTTGGCCACTTTTGACCTTCCTGACAGCCTCATTTTTCAAATCTGACATGTATCACTTTATGTGGTAATAACTTCGGAATGCTTTCACCTATCCAAGTGATTCTGAGATTTTCTCGTGACACATTGGACTTTATGTTACTGGCAAAATTTGCTTGATACATTCAGTATTTAATTGTGAAAAACACCAACATTTAGTGAAAAATTGCAAAAATTTGCATCTTTCTAAATTTAAATGTATCTGCTTGTAAGACAGGCAATTATACCAGACAAAATTGTTGCTAATTAACATCCCTCATATGTCTACTTTAGATTGGCATAGTTTTTTGAATATCGTTTTATTTTTCAAGGACGTTACAAGGCTTAGAACTTTAGCAGCAATTTCTCAAATTTTCAAGAAAATTTCAAAAGGCTATTTTTACAGGGGCCAGTTCAGTTCTGAAGTGGCTTTGAGGGCTTTATATATTAGAAACCCCCAAAAAGTCACCCCATTTTAAAAACTTCACCCCTCAGAGTATTCAAAACAGCATTTAGAAAGTTTCTTAACCCTTTAGACGTTTCACAGGAATTAAACCAAAGTAGAGGTGAAATGTATAAATTTCCTTTTTTTTTGCAGAAATTCATTTTTAATCCATTTTTTATGTAACACAGAAGGTTTTACCAGACAAATGCAACTCAATATTTATTGCCCAGAGTCTGCAGTTTTTAGAAATATCCCACATGTGGCCCTAGTGTGCTAATGGACTGAAGCACCGGCCTCAGAAGCAAAGTAGTACCTAGTGGATTTTGGGGCCTCCTTTTTATTAGAAAATATTTTAGGCACCATGTCAGGTTTGAAGGGCTCTTGTGGTGCCAAAACAGTTGAAATCCCCAAAAAGTGACCCGATTTGGGAAACTAGACCCCTCAAGGAAATTATCTAGGGGTATAGTGAGCATTTTTACCCTACAGGTTTATTGCAGAAATTATTAGAAGTATACCGTGAAAATTAAAATCTAAATTTTTTCAAAGAAAATGTAGGTTAAACTAATAAAAAGCACCACCACATTTGTAAAGCAATTTCTCGCGATTAAAACTATACCCCACATGTTGTACTAAATGGCTGTTTGGACACACGGCAGGGCTTAGAAGAGAAAGAGCGGCATTTGGAGCTCAAATTTAGCAGGAATGGTTTGCGGAGGCAATGTCGCATTTGCAAAGCCCCTGAGGGTCCAAAACAGAGGAAACCTCCCACAAGTGACCCCATTTTGAAAACTACACACCTTGAGGAATTAATCTACAGGTGTAGTGAGCATTTTGACCCCACTGGGGTTTTACGGATTTTATTAGAATTGGGCAGTAGAAATAAAAACAATCCTTTTTCTTCAATAGCTCAAAATTTCTCATTTTCTCAACAAAGGAAAAAATGAACCCCAACATTTGTAAAGCAACTTCTCTGGAGTACGGCAATACCCCATATGTGGTCATAAACGGCTGTTTGGGCAAACGGTAAGTATCAGAAGAGAAGGAGCTTTTGGATTACAGATTTTGCTGGATTGATTTCTTGGCACCATGTCGCTTTTGCAAAGCCCCTAAGGAACCAGTACAGTGGAAACTGCCCAAAAGTGACTCTATTCATTAAACTACACCCATTAAGGAATTAATCTAGGGGTGTAGTGAGCATTTTGACCCCACAGATGTTTCATAGATTTTATTAGGATAGGGCAGTGAAAAGAAAAAAAAACATTTTTCCTCAATAAGACATAGCTTTAGCTCAAAATTTTCCATTTTCTCAATAAATAAAGGAAAAAAAGAACCACAATGTTTGTAAAGCAATTTCTCCTGAGTACGGCAATACCAGATATGTGGTCATAAACTGCTGTTTGGCCACACAGTAGGGCTCAGAAGGGACAGAGCGCCATTTGGCTTTTGGAGTACAGATTTTGCTGGATTGGTTTCTGTTTGCTATGTCGCATTTGCAAAGCCCCTGAGGGACCAAAACAGTGGAAACCCCCCACAAGTGACCCCATTTTGGAGACTACAGCCCTCAAGGTATTCACCTATGGGTGGAGCGAGCATGTTAACCCCGCAAGTGTTTTGCAGAAATTAGTGTGCTCTCGATGTTGCAGAGTGAAAATTTTATTTTTTCCATTGATATGCCAATATGTGGTGCCCAGCTTGTGCCACCATAACAAGACAGCTCTCTAATTATTATGCTGTGTTTCCCGATTTTAAAAACACCCTACACGTGGCCCTAATCTTTTTCCTGGACTATCGACAGGGCTCAGTAGTGAGAGAATACCATGCAAAATTGAGGCCTAATTTGGCAACTTACACAGTATTGGTTCACAATTGCAGAGGCTCTGATGTTAAATAATAAAAGAAACTGCTGAGAAGTGACGCCATTTTGGAAACTACACCCCTCAAGGCATTTATTAAGGGGTGTAGTGAGCATTGTCACCCCATAGGTTCCATAAACGATTGCGCTGCGGATGGTGCAAAGTAAAAATTAAAATTTTTCCCTAGATATGCCATTTCAGTGGGAAATATGTCGTGCCCAGCTAATGCCACTGGAGACACACACCCCAAAAATTGTTAAAAGGGTTCTCCCAGGTATAATGATGCTATATATGTGGAAGTAAACTGCTGTTTGGGCACACTGTAGGGCTCAGAAGGGAAGGAGCGCCATTTAGCTTTTGGAGCGTGGATTTTGCTTGGTAGTAGTTTTGTTTGGATTCTTACTGGTGTTTCAGTTTATAATGTGGGGGCATATGTGAACTGGGCAGAGTATATCAGGGGCATAGTCAGGTGGTATAATAATGGGGTAAACAATAAAATAATCCATAAATATTTGTTACTCTGTGAAACAATAGTTTATGCGCAGGCCAGTGTCGCACTGATAAATGTCCTTTCTTATTCCCCTTTTGGTCCAAACTCTGCACCTTTGCAGTTTGGGGAATTTTGCTGGGAAGTGTTGTCGTGGTATAATACGGGCACCCTCGGTACCAGAAGAAATGGTTGGGCCCCCCCCCTCCTGGTTCCCTAGTTTTGGGGCCTTGAAAAATCGCCACTTGAAACAGAAGAAATGTTCCCCCTCGGGCCGGCGCAACTGCATATTTTTCTTTCCGGACTTATTGGAGCCTTAACTAATTTTATTTTTTCATATACGTAGTGGAATGAGGGCTGTTTTTTTATGGGACAAGCTGTAGTTTTTATTGGTACCATTTTAGGGTACATGCAACTTTTTGATCACTTGTTATCCTTTTTTTTGGGAGGCAAGGTGATCAAAAAACAGCAATTCTGGCATAGTTTTTTTTATACAACGTTCACCACGCGTCATAAATTACATGTTAAGTTTATTCTGCGGGCCAGTACGATTCCGGCGATACCAAATTTATAGAACTTTTTTATGTTTTACAACTTTTTGCACAATAAAATTACTTTTGTAAAAAGAACGTATTTTTTCTGTCGCCAAGTTGTAAGAGCCATAACTTTTTAATTTTTCCGTCGACGGAGCTGTATGAGGGCTTGTTTTTTGCGAGACGAGCTATAGTTTTTATGGCATTATTGTTTAGTGTTTTTTTTTACAGCGTTCACTGCGCGGGACAAATAACATAATATTTTTATAGTTCAGATTGTTACGGACGCGGCAATAGCAAATATGTATGGTTTTATTTTTATTTTTTTATAATAAATGACTTGATAAGGGAAAAAGGGCGATAGTGTTTTATGTTATTACTTGAAACTTTTATTTTATTTTTTACAACTTTTATTTTTACTTTTTTTTACACTTTTCTTTAGTCCCACTAGGGGGCTTGAAGGTCCAACTGTTTGATTGATGTTCTAATACATTGCACTACCTATGTAGTGCAATGTATTAGAACTGTCAGTTGTTCACTGACAGCAAGCAGATGAGGCCCCGGCTCCGGTCGGGGCCTAATCGGCTAATGTAATGGCAGACCGCAGGCCATTGTTTGGCCTTCTGTTGCCATAGTAGCAGTTGGCAGCCTTGCCATCGCATGGCAGGCTGCCGATTTACTACAAACCACTAAGATGCAGCGATCGCTTTGGATCGCTGTATCTAAGGAGTTAATAGCAGAAATTGGAGCTAGATCCGGTTCCTGCCATTACAGCGGGGTGTCCGCTGTAACATACAGTGGAAACCCACAACTGATGACGCCGTCTCAGCTTCTGAGCCGGAAGCTGAGCCGGCGCCATCTTGCCGATGGTACCGGAAGCCTTTTAGGCCTGGCTGGCGAGCAGGGCATAGAAGACTTCCGTTGCTGGCAGACCTGGAGGTAAGTATTAGGCCTCCGATTGCCATTGCAGCCACCGGCAACCCAGCGATCACGTTGCTGGAGTGTCGGTGGCTAAAAACTCCCCACATGCTGCGATCTCTATTGAATGCAGCATCTGAGGGGTTAATCAGCCGGATCGGATGCTAGCTCCGGTCCTTGTTGTTACATCAGGGTGCCAGCTGTAACATACAGCTGGCACCAGGCGGTGGTGGTGCGGGCTCAGCTCCTGAGCCCGCACTATCACCGCGACGTAGCAGTACTATTATTTTCAGGAAGCCCTGCCCGTCAGCGCCATATATATATATATGGCGGATGTCGGGAAGGGGTTAAAGCTTCCAGGGCCCAATGCAAAATCTATAATAGAGCCCCCATCTATCATGTGCCAATTCTCAAACTTGTGTCTTTTTTTGTTCCAAAGTTTTTGAAACCCTAAAAATATAAACAAGCAGTTCCTTCCACGGCTTTGATGATGACTTATTGTCATAGCATGTCCCAGACAGTGCAGATAAAATACATAGGAAAAATATGACGTGTGTGATGTGCTCTCATTGTAATTATAGTGCATCGGAAAAAAATATTCTTATTTTCTGCTTGGAACGGAATCAATGCTTATGTATTAATATTTGATAAAGATCATTATGCCTTCAGCATTCCCTGCACCGACCTATACAAGCCTTAATGTACTGCAATTTACTGTATCCTGCCCCTAAGTATTTATCAATATATTTCAATATTAAATATAGGAAGTGAAGCAGCTGAATAATGGGCAAGCTGCCTAAGTATTAAAATATTAAAGTCAAGACATTTTAAAGATGTTTTTCTTTCTTTATCAAACCACAAATGGTTTTCTCTTTCATTGTTCGAACCCATCCTAACATCTAGTCCTTTTGACACCATATATATATATATATATATATATATATATATATATATATATATACATATATATATATATATATATATATATATGGAAAGTGCTGTATTATAACTAAGAAGGTTAGCCACTTGAAAAAAAACAGGCAACATTGGTACCATTTTATTTTAAACCTTCTTACTAAAAGTTCTATACCTTTCCAAGTATATTCTATATACTTCTCTATAAGCATCCAATAATCTAGAATGTTTAATAGTCCAGAACCATTGATGCCAAAATAAAGACATATTCACCGTACTTCCATCTTCTCCACCACAGAACAGTCTTGTTGTTATGGAAGTTACTATATATATGAATAGAAAGAATAGATGAACATAGTAGAAGTGATGTTGAAGGACTACTGCTGTGCATTTCCAGGTACAGATGTTAAGACTTGTTAGAGAACACTTTTCAAACATAGTCATGATCTCTCCAACTCAAGAAGTCATCAGTGACATGCATGTAGAGATGAATGATGTATGTGTGTATGTATGAATAAATGCCATTCATCTCACATCTGACAGCTCTGCCTAGGATTCCATGCTATACTGTCGGTGTCCCACATTCAAGCCTCCCAAAGTAAAGGGTTCATACATCAAGTGTTGAAAGCAAATTGGTCCCAGTCTGATCTTTCCCTTGTTGTTACTCTGTCATCGCTGTCAGTGGAAAGCAAGATGGATGAATGGAAATAGCGCATATATGCTTAAGGAGACACCCATAGGCATTTATATCTCATACTCTGGTATTTAATAATGACTGAAGCGTTGAGTAAATTTACATAATGTAGAAATTTGCCTATTTATTTTTTATTTCCTCACTTCATGAAATCTGTAAAAATGTACAAAGGGAATGACTGTTTTAATGCTGGTCGCATCGGTGTTGGTTGAAAGTTAACACGGTTATAATGTAAGGTTTGAATCTCCGGTCTCATGTACCTGTTGTATATTTTTCATGTAATGGATGTATTCTATATAATAGTTACTGTTTACTCATTTCTTTGGACATAGTTAATAGTTTGGTATGTGAAGTTATTCTGTGTAAATATTGCTTTATCCATCAGTTGGGCCGTTGCTTTCCTTCTGGCAGTGCGGTTAGTCTTAGTCATTCCAGGCTCTTCAAGGCCTCACCAATCTTGATATATTCTGTACACTGTACTGTATGACTTTATTTATTTATTGAAAAATGTATGAGACTCTTTTGATACAATTACTTGAATCTATATAAATGAAGCTCTTGGCATTGCTTGACCAGCAAAGAACAAAACATATTGAGTACTGACTGGAAGGGCCTTGAACTGATCTCGGTGTTAATCCATCACTATTTCTGATGACATATTCCAATAAGTGTAAGGTGCTCTGTAAAGCCATTTTCCCATCACCTTAGTAACTATAGTACTAGTAAACAACCTTAATATTATTATATTTTTTTAATCACACATGCAAACTGGGGTCCTTATCTCTGGTGGCCTTGAGCCATTTCTGTTCCTTAGGAATATTCCGGCCAGAAGGTTAAGTCAAGTAAATAAATTGATATTCTTAGCTGAGTCTAGGAGCTGGTGGGTGTAATATAGATCTAGAATGTTTGAGTAGAATAAATAATGTAGGTGAACTGAAAATGTAAGTGCACAGCAATTCAGTTTGTGAGTGATAGATGTACAGAATGCTCTGGAGGTTATGTTATTTACACACACACACACACGCACACACACACGCACACGCACACACACACACACACACCCGCACATTCACAACCATACACACTGAATCAAACATACATACACACACACACACACACACACACACACACACACACCCAAGTATACATATACATACACACGCACATGCACAACCACACACACTGAATCAAACATACATACACACACATTCGCATACACACACACACACACACACACACACACATTGTAAAATTAAACAATTGCTACTCCAAATAAAATCATGAAAATTCTACAAACGTATTGATTATTTATTTCCAAAGTGTTTTTTTCTCCATAACTGTGCAGTTCTTTCTGAACTTGAAATGTCACTGCATTTTCTGGTAGTTATTTTGTGACCCCAGTTTTTAGTGGTGTGTTAGTGTGCGCGCCAATTTTTCTTTGGTGGCATTTGAGCAAAGTGGAATGTCCCCGCGAGGATAAAAGATGGTGGAGCAGCTGTTTCTCATTTCCTTAATGTTGTGCAAAAGCAAAACAGATGCAGAGCAAGAGAGTGAAATCCTGAAACATTGGCGTCTTAATAAGTTTCGAATTTCTGAACATGCCATGTCAGTTCCATCAAGCATTACGTGTATGATATAAGCTGCGCTAGTAACCATTGATCAAAGCATCATTACAGGTTGCTAGACGTACGGAGACAAGCAGACACCTTGTCTCATACTAAATGCAATGTAGAAAGGCTGTAATGATCTATTTGAACATGTAATATAGAATATAATATTACTAGTAGAGAAGTGAAACACTAATGATTTGTGGGAAGTAATTGAGATATTTTATTTATATGCATTCTTCTACTTTACTTTGAACATTATTGTACACATCACTTTAAATTATTGGACATTTTGCAACTTGCAAACTGAAAACAACTGATTTGTGTCTCGCAGTTCAAGTGCCCGAGAAAAGAATAAAGGTTAGAAAGAGGTTAGTATCGGAGTACCCGAGCATAGACCCCTTGCTTCTCAACATTTGTTCAATGATCAGTATATTTTGATGCTTACAACCCTGCTGAATCGAAAGACTCTAAGACTAATTCATGTATATTGTATATGATCCAGTAAATAATATATATGCATGTAGGAGAGCTGAATTTGTTATTTAAGGTTTTTTTTTTGTACACTGTGCTAACTCCCTGCATTAATGTAAGTTACACTTCTCAGATGTTGGAAAAAAAATTAGTTTGGTGCTCAGTAAATATGGGTTTAGTCTGAACGTCATTCTTTTTAAAACAATTGTGCAAGAAAACTGGCACAATTACAGTGAAGGAAATAAGTATTTGATCCCTTGCTGATTTTGTAAGTTTGCCCACTGTCAAAGACATGAACAGTCTAGAATTTTTAGGCTAGGTTAATTTTACCAGTGAGAGATAGAATATATATATAAAAAAAAAAAACAGAAAATCACATAGTCAAAATTATATATATTTATTTGCATTGTGCACATAGAAATAAGTATTTGATCCCTTTGGCAAACAAGACTTAATACTTGGTGGCAAAACCCTTGTTGGCAAGCACAGTAGTCAGACATTTTTTGTAGTTGATGATGAGGTTTGCACACATGTTAGATGGAATTTTGGCCCACTCCTCTTTGCAGATCATCTGTAAATCATTAAGATTTCGAGGCTGTCGCTTGGCAACTCGGATCTTCAGCTCCCTCCATAAGTTTTCGATGGGATTAAGGTCTGGAGACTGGCTAGGCCACTCCATGACCTTAATGTGCTTCTTTTTGAGCCACTCCTTTGTTGCCTTGGCTGTATGTTTCGGGTCATTGTCGTGCTGGAAGACCCAGCCACGAGCCATTTTTAATGTCCTGCTGGAGGGAAGGAGATTGTCACTCAGGATTTGACGGTACATGGCTCCATCCATTCTCCCATTGATGCGGTGAAGTAGTCCTGTTCCCTTAGCAGAGAAACACCCCCAAAACATAATGTTTCCACCTCCATGCTTGACAGTGGGGACGGTGTTCTTTGTGTAATAGGCAGCATTTCTCTTCCTCCAAACACGGCGAGTTGAGTTAATGCCAAAGAGCTAAATTTTAGTCTCATCTGACCACAGCACCTTCTCCCAATCACTCTCAGAATCATCCAGATGTTCATTTGCAAACTTCAGACGGGCCTTTACATGTGCCTTCTTGAGCAGGGGGACCTTGCGGGCACTGCAGTATTTTACTCCATTACGGCTTAATGTGTTACCAATGGTTTTCTTGGAGACTGTGGTCCCAGCTGCCTTGAGATCATTAACAAGTTCCCCCCGTGTAGTTTTCAGCTGAGCTCTCACCTTCCTCAGGATCAAGGATACCCCACGAGGTGAGATTTTGCATGGAGCCCCAGATCGATGTCGATTGACAGTCATTTTGTATGTCTTCCATTTTCTTACTATTGCACCTACAGTTGTCTCCTTCTCACCCAGCGTCTTACTTATGGTTTTGTAGCCCATTCCAGCCTTGTGCAGGTCTATGATCTTGTCCCTGACATCCTTAGAAAGCTCTTTGGTCTTGCCCATGTTGTAGAGGTTAGAGTCAGACTGATTAATTGAGTCTGTGGACAGGAGTCTTTTATACAGGTGACCATGTAAGACAGCTGTCTTTAATGCAGGCACCAAGTTGATTTATAGCGTGTAACTGGTCTGGAGGAGTCTGAACTCTTAATGCTTGGTAGGGGATCAAATACTTATTTCTCTTTGCACAATGCAAATAAATCTATATAATTTTGACTATGTGATTTTCTTTTTTTTTTTTTATATAATCTATATCTCACTGGTAAAATTAACCTAGCCTAAAAATTCTAGACTGTTCATGTCTTTGACAGTGGGCAAACTTACAAAATCAGCAAGGGATCAAATACTTATTTCCTTCACTGTACATTGATAAATATGCCTCGATCAGTTGTGTAAAAAGATTAAGGCCCCATGAACACGACCGTAAAAATCGTCCGTAATTGCGGACCCGTTCACTTCTATTGTCCATGGATATCTTCCCGTATATTTACGAGAAGGTGTCCTGGCCGTAGAAAGCTGCTGCAAAAGGTAGGACATGTTCTAAATGTGGGTGGATGTCCGTGGCCATCGGCGGCCAGCTGTGCCGACAATCACGGGCAGTGATTATGGGCACGGCCACATGCAGGGGGTCTTGCTCAGCTCTTCCGCAGGTAGTTTTTACTCATTCTCCGGTGAGCTTGTGCTTTTAGCACTCAATTTGAACAAACAGAGCTTCAGTATCAGCATGGGGATGGATATTGCAAGACATGCATTTCAGACTACATCAGACCCTCAATAGACAAAATAGACAATGCAGTTAAGCTGCAGTCACTAATTGTTTTTTGCATAATTTTTTGGCCTATATTTAACTTACATGGGAAAACTCTCCACCTATACGTTAAACGTAGGCTGCGACGGATGCCTTAACAGTGGCATCCGTCACCATATAGTTTAATGGTGTATGTATGTTAAACATATACGTCATGAACTCTCATGACCCTCTTCATGGCATAAATAGTCTATGGGCAACAGATGCCACTATTACGCCCAGTTCACACAGTTTTTTATGCTGGTTGCGGTATAAAAAAAAAAAGCACCATGCTCTTTATTGCCGCCGTTATGCCTCTGACCTCCCATTGATATCAACAGGAGGCAGAAAGAGTTTTTCGCTGAAGGAAATTTGAGGCAGATTTTCTGTCACCCATAGACTCGCATGTTAAAAAAACTGTATACTATGTGGTGTATGTTGTTTTGCAGGATCCCTCAGGATAGTGTATTCTACTACTATTTCATCCTCCAAAAAAAAGGTTTACTGTCGTGTGCCAGCCGGACGGAGACCAAAAGGACACTCTTTTGGCCTCCCTTGGGCCAATGGAGCCATATGGTCACATTTAGCATTGATGTTGGGAGCTTTCCAATTGTACCAACATGTAGTGTGCACAGAGCCTTAGCGCTGTCCCAATGGAATAGCTGAAAAGCATCTGGCAATGAAGAAAGTAAATATCAGAAATGAACTACCCATAGGTACTAATTGTATTTTGTAAGCCTAAAATTGAATAACCATTCTAAATTAACCCATAGTTGAATCAATTTGCTACTTACTCAAACAGTTGGGAAATGTACTAAGCAATTTTAAAATGTCTTGAAAAAGTTTGGAGCCTTTGCCGTTGGACCATACAGATTTGACACTGCAAGCAGTGCATATGGTACTATTTTTCCTGTCAAAATGACAGAAACCACAACAGAACCTGACGGACACCATCCAAAAGTGAATATAGTCAAAAGGGTCAGTTATGCAATGGATCCAGCTACGCAGTGTGGTTTCCATTATGGATGAAAGTGTGAACAGAGCCTAAAAGAGTTATAAAACTCGACAAATTTATTAGATCTGTACCTTTTTTTATGCCACGAGGTGGCATAAGGAAAAGAAGAGGGTCAAACATGTCTAGCGAGTTGCAATAGATGTATCATGCCATACGCAGCATTTTAAAAAATTTGGCACAATTTGTGCCATTTTTGCCAAATGATGTCTTTTTTGGACAATATTGATACATCTCCCCTAATGCCTTCTTTATCTAACCAGAGATTTCACAATAACAATTAGTTAATCTATTGCTAAGATCACAATTTTCAGAACATAAGTTTGTGACTTTGTTGCCATTACTGGCATGTGGGTAAATTGAATTACTATCCAAGTGTGCCAACTATGACCTTGAACGTTTACAAATGGATTTGTCCATTTCCAGCAACGGCTAAAGATATTCAAATTGTTTCACAAACTGCAAATTGTTTTGCCAAAGTAAATCTAATCTTGAGCAAAGGACCTACAGTATTAGCTCATTTCTATTTGGCAACAGTTTCTAGCTGTCGGATACAATCATCTTCTGGGATAAGAATCATCACAGCTCATCGTCGAGTCTGTAGAAGAATTCATAGTGAAGGCTCATTTACTGCTGAGCTGTGAGATTACACTGGCAGTGCCAATGGTTGTTCACTGTTGTTGAGACCATATTGGGACAATTACAGATTATACAATTTGGAGGCATTTGTAGTATAAGCAATTGGATTCATTTGTATACCTGCAGCAAGGTTGCATTGTTTTTCCGAATCTGGTTCACTACTCAAAGGTGGCTTCTGAAAGAATATCGCATCCAGTACATGTGTCGGGCTCAACACATTATCCCATAAAGTTGAAGGTTAATGATATCTGTATCTCAACATTTATGGCGCCATTCTCGTTTTCCCAAGAAGACAGTAAATGTCAAAGTGTTGTTGTAGCTGACTTTAAATGTCAATAATCCTGCAATGCACGTAAGACTCTGTGCTCTGTTTCTCTAGTAATGAAAAAGACACTACATTTGAATTTACCTGGTTTGTGATTTGGGATATAGACACCACTGGAATGTACAGATGTAGTCTTTTCATCTTGACTCTGATAACTTGCTGCAGGGTGATATCACACAACAAAAGCTATTGAGAAGCGATTGAAAAAGTCAATTTAAAGTGCTTGACTCTGTGTAGTTAATGCATTAAAAGTCAAGATAAAGATGACTACATCTGTAACGACAGGTTTTTAGATTAGTAAACATAATGGGGCAGATTTATTAAGACTGGTATTTCATACTCCAGTCTTAGCTGTCTGCTCCGCTGGAGTAAGAAGCAACAGATTTAATAAGAAGCACACAACTCTTAACAAATCTGTTGCATCTTCCTGGTGGCCGTAATTTGACGTAAAGAAAATCGTGGCATGCTCACTTGAATGTCTTATGTACTGAGCTTTTCTCCCCTGGAAGCATTGCTTCTAGGACAGACTAGCATTGTACATACAATAACCGACAGCCTGTACCGCAGCGCACAGAGGCCGTATGACTCCGTATTCGGGAGCCGTATGGCCTCAGTGCACACAACCTTAATGTACAGATACAATAAGGGTATGTGCACACACACTAATTACGTCCGTAATTGACGGACGTATTTCGGCCGCAAGTACCGGACCGACCACAGTGCAGGGAGCCGGGCTCCTAGCATCATAGTTATATACGATGCTTGGAGTCCCTGCCTCTCTGCAGGACAACTGTCCCATACTGTAATCATGTTTTCAGTACGGGACAGTAGTTCCACGGAGAGGCAGGGACTCCTAGCATCGTACATAACTATGATGCTAGGAGCCCGGCTCCCTGCACTGAGTTCGGTCCGGAACTTGCGGCCGAAATACGTCCGTATATTACGGACGTAATTAGTGTGTGTGCACATACCCTAAGGGAGATTTATCAAAACAAGTGACAAGAAGATTTTGAGCAGTTGCCCGTACCAACAAATCGGATTCCAGGTCTTATTTTTCAGAGGTCCTTGGAATTGCTGAAAGCATCAACCTGATTGGTTGCTCCACATTTCCCTCACACTAGTTTTGATAAATCTCAGTATTATTTGAAAAATTATAAAAATAAATTAAATATTCAAATGTGCAAAAACAGTAAAATATGAGAAAAATCCACAGATGAGTTTTATAATTTCTGAAATAAGATGCAAATATATAAAATAATTAAAATTTACCCTGACTGTTCTGAGATTTGCAGTTTAGCCCCAGGTGAACTATTGTCAGACATATTTCTAATGTGCAGTGAAGCGCTGCTTGCCATGGTTAAGATTCTTTAATGGAAAAGACAATTTCTTGAAACACAGAAACCTATCGGATTGCATTCAGAGCCATCATGAGCAGAGCTTTTATATTCACAGCCCCTTGGGCAGTAGTGCTTTGGGTGAAGAAAATCGAACTCCCTTTTTAATAGAACTATTCCACGCTTTCCATGTATGTGTATGTGTTGTGGATGAAGTCTGGGATTTGCATAATTCTGTATGAACATTACAAAATCAGGTTATTCACGCTCCCGTGGCTAATGTTTGACTTTAGCTGAACAATCCTAAATTAGTGGAGGATGTAATGCTTATTATATTTCAAAAACATGAAAAATGGGACATATAATACAGTACTTAACAACGTTATGCACTAGAACCAAACCCCTTTACACCCAAGGCTTGAAATACAGTATAATATTTCTGAAGAATAATTCCATGGATATTATGAGAACATATCACAATGTAAGAAAGTAGGGCACTAACAGAGGTTTCTCAGAGCACCTCATGTGTCTACTGTTTAATGACAAAACATATATCATTGACAACACCCGATATGTGCTGGATTATCAAATATTCTGAATTATTGGACAGTCATGGAGAAGTATAAAAAAAAACTCACTAGGAAGGCCTCATGCACACAGCCGCATTGGTTTTGCAGTCTGCAAAACCATGGGTCCGTTGCGGTACATCGGACCGCAAAAAACCCTTGTTGTGCATCTGTGTATCATCCAGACTCACGGATCCACAAGAATTCACCAGTATTGGTGAATCTACAAACCTGGACCCTAAAATGACTTGACCTGAGTTTCTGCGGTCCTGATTTGCAGCCCCCACACTGATCCGTGTAAATCACGGTCGTGTGCATGGGGCCATAGAAAATAATGGGTCTGCAATTTATCCGCAAAAACGCGGTCGTGTGCATGAGGGTAAAGATTCATTCAGGAAGACAGCCCAAAATAACATTATAACATAAGATATTCTATAATTACTTTACTTTTTCTTTTAATCAGAGGAACTTCCTAATCGATTCTTTCTGCTCAGTTTTCTGTGAAATTCCACTTTTGAATGATCCAGTCAAGGAAAGAAATTTTAATGATTACACTCAGTAGCGCTGCTGTATTGCCCCAAACCCAGTTCAAATAAATGTCTATATATATATATCTATATATCTATATATATCTATATCTATATATATATATATATATATATATATATATATATAGATATATATCTATATCTATATCTATATATATATATATATATATATATATTAGCTGTCAAAAAATGTCCCAAATAATGCGCTGCCATCTCGTAACTGTCCCACAATTAGAAGCTGTAGATATTTGATCCGAAGCTTCTTGCATCATCTTACTTGTAGATGACCTCCTGCTTCAAACAACATGTCAAAAGCTGTAATATTTCATGTTTAGAAAGTGCCCCTGTGTATAAGCTGGCAGAATCTATATAGCTTCTCTGTCACTTCTTATTGGCTATGTGTCATTTTGAAACCAGTGAGAGGTCACGGTATCCTAAAGGTTTATTGCTGTAACAAAAGGACTGTGTGTGCATTGATAAGGATTTTCTACACTGGCCTTATTCTTCTGAGAAGCAGGATATTTTGTTTCAATACCCTCTGTGGTCAGAACGGGCCCTGTGGAGAACAACAGGCTGTAAAAGCTACCGTATATGTCCAACCCCGTTCCAGCACCATTCTCGTTGTCAAATAAAAAGGACCACTACAGAAACCTGACATACCCCGCTATTAGTTAATAGGGTCCGTCAGGATTCTCTGGGATACATTCAGAAACTGATCCATCATAGCTGTTATGGGTCTGTTACAAAGAGGAGCCATGATGTTTTGTTTGAACAGAGCATAACAAGGTAAAAACCTAGTAAAAAAAGCAAGAAGAAAGTGTCATTATGATATATCTCCTGGACAGGGGCGTAACAGGGAAAGACTGGCCCCATAGCAAACCTTTGACTGCCCCCGCAAAACCCACGCCCCCCAATCCCGCCCTCCCGACAATGAACATTTATCAGTTCTGTGTGCAATGTAAAAATACAGCTACACCTATATATGTATATATATATATATATATATATATATATATATATATATATATATATATATATATATATATATATATATATATATATATATAAAAATATATATATATTTTTTTTTATTTATTTTTTATTCATTTATTTTTTTATTTTTAATTTTTTTACTTGGATTTGTACAACCTAACAAGATGGTTCATTCTCAAACATTTGGTTAAGTGGGATATTTTTGACAGGTTTTACTCAAGAACATTGTATGGAGTGCTAGTTTTTACCTTAGATTAGTGGCACATTGTAACATTTGCAGGTGCAGGTTCACCCACGTTCCACTACACAGTAAATGTGAATTTTGCTGAAACTTATTAACTTCAGTCACCATAAAGTCAAGAGTGCGAAATGCTGAGATTTTGGTTCTGATTTTTACAGCTTATACACCACTAAATCTGGTCATTAAACCCGCGAGTGAACGGCAATATCATTTTATAGTAACATAGTATCTTTTTTATTGATTTTTTTAAGGGGGCGGAATGTGAATTTGTTTAGGCAATATTCCTTTTCATTCTTAGTGACACAGCACATAAACTATATATGTCAAAGTATTAAAAATATATATTAAAAATATATATATTTTACTTAAAGTTGAGTTATATCAATATAAGGTACTCCACGTTCCATAAAATCCCAGAACGTCTAAATAAAAAAGTTATTCTGGAAGTAAATTGAAGCCTGCTCCCTAGTTCTGAACCTCTTTTCAACTATACCAGAATCATGTATAAAGCTGAGATAAACTTTAGAGTGCAAAAAGGAAGGATTTGATCCAGCGCTGCAATGGTGTGATTTAAAAAGGAACGTATTCCCAATTTTATTGGTATCAAAAAACTTGTTTAAAAATTTGGTAACAGGCTTGGCGTCAAGGCAGTATTTGGTAGGTGTAATAGGCCTACGCGTTTCGAGCACGGCTGGTGCTCTTAATCATGGCATTCATTCAGGAGTGAATGAATGCCATGATTAAGAGCACCAGCCGTGCTCGAAACGCGTAGGCCTATTACACCTACCAAATACTGCCTTGACGCCAAGCCTGTTACCAAATTTTTAAACAAGTTTTTTGATACCAATAAAATTGGGAATACGTTCCTTTTTAAATCACACCATTGCAGCGCTGGATCAAATCCTTCCTTTTTGTACTATTGCCTACCCTAGACCGTTGCGGAGATCCGTGCGAAGCAGGACTGTCAGGCGGCGAGCTGGTGAGCTGGAGGTTTCCTCCCCCTTGTATCATAAACTTTAGAGCATGTTCTTATGAATTCACTTATCGATTTAAAATACTATGATCCCTGTAAGACACTGGAGACTGGAAGAAGGCAACAATCAAGGCTAAAAGAAGTGATGATTCTTTATTATCAGCCAGCAAAAGGAGCCTCTATGGTGCCAAAACGCGTGGTATCTGATAATACATAATACAGTAAATCTTCTGAAGCGATTTGCGCTTCTCATTCAGTATCTAGTGTCTCAGAACAAGCATTATGGAATTCCCCTGATCATTCCAAGGTAAAGCAGCAGCTGGCTACCATACTTATAAATGGCTTTAAGGTCCCTTTTGGATGAGTGTATATGTAAACGTCTGTAATACGGATCCCTAAACTGAAGTGTTACGGACAATATTGCATCAGTACATTGTTGGTATTTCATCAGTATTGCATCAGTATTACAGATCCATATTACTGAAGGGCTGTCTTCTAGGCAGAAAATTGAATAACAAGACAAAAACCGGATGCAATACAGATGACATTCGAATCACATACGGACCAAATACAGAAGCATCCATATTTGAATCACTCTCCAAAGACTTCAATGGGCGTTTTCCATCCGCAATACAGATAAAAGTAGTGCATGCTGCATTTTTAAAATATGCACGTATTTTAAATGCCCATGTGAAGAGCCTCATTGAATAACATTAACTCCATATTACAGTCCCCAAAAAATGGATGAAATACGGATGCAAAATACGCTGGTCTAAAAGAGACCTCATGTGATGTGAGGGGAATTAGCACAACCATACTAGGTGAGCATAGCTCCCATCATTTTATTTACGCCATCTCTTATATAAAATAAAGCTATGTGGCACCATGTGCATTTTTCTTTGCTACTACCATGAAAAACCCCATTGCAATTGTTAATGACACATTTTTCCCTATTAAAATCAATGGAAAAAAAAGATGATATAAATGCTACAAAAAGTAACATATTGGCCAGCGTAATATTAAGAAAAACATAAACAATGAAACATCTTATTTACCATTGATCTTAATTCTTCATGCCGCCGTAAATTCTTATTGGTTGCACGATGTATAAATGTAAATGCCGATTATAGCGACATTTACAGAAGGTATTGCTGCCTAGCAGACAACTGTTGCAACAGTCTTCACTAGGCAACAGCGGACTGAAAAGGCCATTTATCCCCTTTTATGAGCTTCTCAGTTACAGGAAACAACTGCAAAGTAAGCCCAGATAACATATACTATAGGCTTAGCCTTTAAGTATATAAGGTGAATATGTGACTTGGTATGACTCGGTTACTAGCAGCCTCCTGTTGACATTCTCATGCACTTCGCTGCTAGCAATACACCTTTCTTTGTGGGGCAGAATATGAAAGAAAGGACGTACTAAGCAGAGATCCATGAGATAGCTTTATTCCCAAACTGCAACACTACACTGTACCTATTGAAGGAGCTTTGCTAGGATCTAAGATTTCCCATTCTGTATGACTTCAGGACTGATCTGGAATGAACACATATTGAGTCCTGTCTTAAATGATGTGCCAGTGCCCCCTCCGGTCAGCAAACTAGACGTTCACGCAGAGCCAAAAGTTTCACTTTTCCAGAGCGGGTCTGCAGGCGCCCTTATGATGTGTGACATTTCCGTCTGAAATCAGGAGCCAAGTATTTTTTCTACATAAAGTGCACTTTAGAAAATAAATCCAAACTTAAAATTGTCCCAGATAATTCCCCTAAATATTGAGATAATGACATAAACACTCATTGCAGGCCAATTATTTATTGTCCAATGATGAATGGTAGAACAGGAAACAGAACTATCTGTGTTAATAAGAAATAGGTATGAGCTTTATAATAGTTATGCAGTTACCAAAAAACAAGATATGAAAGTGTTCCCTGTTGACATTTGTATGTGGTGTAAATCAAGGTTATTAAAGTCCGCAGTCTGCAAAAAATGCTTTACATTCCATTTATTTTTATTCACAAAATACACGCTGAAAAGTCCCTTGAAGGGTAACTAAACTTTCAACAAACTCCTTACATGTTACAGTGACATGTCAGAAGTTTTGATCGGTGGGGGTCCGAGAACTGAGACCCCCATAGATCGCTAAAACGAAGCAAGAGAAGCATTCGGGTGGCTGCTAAACTGTTTTGTTTCTGATCTGCTTTTTTCAAAAAGCAGATGTAACGATGTACGGACTCAATAGAAAGTCTATGGGCCCATACACCGTTACATCGGCTTTTCAAAAGAAGCAGATCAGAAACTAAGTGGCACATCGTTCCCCTGAGTGCTCCTGCAGCTTTAGCCATCGGTGGGGTTCTCAGTTCTCGGACCCCCACCGTTTAAAACTTCTGACGTCACTATATGTCAGAAGTTTGTTGAAAGTTTAGTTACCCTTTAAAGACATGTCACATTCTATATGTCACTTTTCCATCATCTCCTAACATTTGTGAATCTGGAGAAGACTGGAGACCTAACTTGTATGATATTAGTTAACCATATGATAAAATATGTATGAAAGAAGTTCCCCAATTAGAATTGAAACCACTTTGTACATGGGAAACCAGTTTTCTTTTTTCCAATGTGCAGCAATTCATAACAATATGTAAGCCTTATATGTATGATCAATAATGGGAGACCTCGGGCTTGTTGTCTGCACTCACTATAGTCAGAATGACCAGAGAGGAAAAGGTCATGTTACTTATGTCATATATTTCCATGTCAAGCTTCAAGGGTTTTATAGAGTTGGAGCCATGAAGTCACATGGAGAAAACTTTTAGGTGGCTAGGGATGTTGAAGTGATTAGAAAAGTCCAGTTTAGATAAATGCAGGGAAGTATGACACATGGAAATACATATTTCATTATATCTTAGGCCACATGCACACGAACGTGCTTTTGCGGCCGCAATTCCCCCGAAAATCCACGGGAGAATTGCGGCCCCATTCATTTCTATGGGCCCATGCACACAATTGTGGTTTCCACGGTCCGTGCATGGCCCAGGAGCCTGGACCGCAGAAAGAACGGACATGCCTTATTACAGCCGTGTTCTGCGGTCCAGGCTCAATGAAAATAATGGCCGCGGCCATGTGCATGGCCCGTGATTTGCGGGCAGCTCGCGGGTGACACGAAAATCACGGCCGTGCACATGGCTTCGGCCGTGTGCATGAGGCCTTATGCTTTTTGTTTTTTTAAAACAATTTTTTTCTCCTTTTTTAAATTCTGGATATATGTGTAGATGATTTTTTAAGTATTTTTTAGATCATTTGGGCACATGGATCACAATGCAATAAAAAAAATCTTGTGAGTAGGTCAGTTGAATAGATGGCACTTTATTTTTCTATATTTCGAATGGAACGCATAGACACTAGTATAATCATGATTAATGAGTGATGCTATACATGAAGGATGCCTAGTTCTCCCTATATAGCCATTGATCCCAGAGTGGCCCTCACCGTAAAAGGGGTCTGGTGATAGGTCATACTGTACCTCTGATAAGTACTGTAGATTTATCGCTACTATTACTAATTCTTAAAATCTGTAGTACTGGCAATACCTTAGACTAGATGATGTGGACGTAGACTTGGGTCAGTGATGCGCATGCACATCAGTAATGCTCTCATGTGGAGACGCAATGACACTGGCTCATAGATTATTGCATTGCGTTCCATAGACCTCTGATCATGTGATATGTTATGCCCAATAAACAGGATAGTTCTAGGCATATGCCAAAGTTTGCAAGCCTGGAACATATGAGTTTTTTTCCAATAGCGTCTGGTCAGACTGGTGAGTGTCAGCTATTATTAATTACACTAATGAATGTTATCTATAACCAATTATGATTATACACTGTTTTAAAGAATATAATGTCTCTTGAGGTTTATAATATATAGGACATATTTGGTTTTTGAATGACCGTCAGCACTATTGCACTTTATTTGCACACATGGTTTTATACATTGTATTTTTTATGTATTCTTTATGTAGTTGATAATGTATTTGTAACATTGAATGACTGAGCTGTGCTCCTTATACTTACTTGAAAATGCCTTCATTGAGAAGGTGAAGTATTGCAGTGGATGTTTGGTGAATAAATTCACTTTCACTTTTTTTATACTCCATGACATAAGGAGTGGTTGCTCCTTTTGAAGCTGTGCACCTGCAGTGTGTTTTTTTTTTTGCTACAGTGCTGCTCCATTTTTTTCTTTTGCTTTCTATTTCATTATGTCAATATAATGTCAGTAATTATAATCACTGAAGAGTCTGACAAGTTGCGGTTTCCAAAATAGCCATGAGGTGGCAGCCTTACACAGAAGTGACAACAGGAAAGGGTGTGAACACTGGAATAGAGAGTAGACACAGGATGCAGTGTAGACTCAAGCTGGTGCGTGGACACAGAAGCAGTAGGACAATAGGTACCAGGAGAACAAGAGGCATGGATACCAGGAGCTGGAATATAGACACAGGAATGGAGTCACAGGACTGGAATGTGGCAGGCAGTAGCGGATTATCATATGGGCGGTTTGGGCAGCCGCCTGGGGCCCAAGGCTCCCAGGGGGCCCATGTCCGCCCGAACTGCACATAATTTAAAAAATCACTTCAGAGTTTCATGCAGCTATGCAGCGTGCTAGCGCCACTAATGGCCACTGCTGATAGGGAGGGAGGGGCGGACTGGGACGGAATAGAGCCGCCGGCGCTGCTGTTGATGGGGAGGAGGGTGAGGGACAGCAATAGCAGGGGCTGGATAGGACTAGCAGACGGGCGTCTGCTAGTCGTGGTAGAACACACCCGTCTTTGACACTGCACGTACCACCAGTGAGGAACAGAAGAGCAGGACGGTGGTCGAGCGATGAGGAAGGTTAGTCTGCTATTCACCTCCTGCCCCAAGCAACAATTGACTGACGGCAGACGCTAAGGGGGAATTAATTATACAGTGGGGGGGTTGAGCATCTAACTCACTGCAGAGGGCTCTATGGGGGGATAATAATTTCCCTCCCATAGACTCTCAGCAGTCAGTTAGATGCTCAACCCCCCCCCCCCTCGCTGTATAATAAATACTGAGGGCTCTATGGGGGCTGAGGGGGATAATTTCCCCCCTTCATAGAGTCCTCTGCATTCACTTAGATGGTTAGACCCCCGCCCATTCAGTATAACCCCCCCCCCCTTCCCCTCAGTAGTTACTAATATATTGCATGGGGAGGTCAGGTTGTCTGACTGACTGCTGGGGGCTCTATAGGGGGGGTCTGAGCAACTAACTGCTGAGGACTCTATGGAAGGGCTATCTCCCCCCCAGAGACATCAGAATCAGACACTCAGACCCCCCTATAGAGCCCCCAGCAGTCAGTCAGACAACTTGACCTCCCCTTGCAATATAATCTCCCCCATACAGTCCTCAGTTTTCTCATGAGATAAATTTATGAAATATCCACAGGATCCACAGAATTTGTCATAAATGGCAGCTAGATGTAGGCCCCACCTCTGGGACCCGCACCTATCTCTAGAACGGGGCCCCCTAATCCTCTTACTACCTGTTTCTTCTCTATCTGCCTCCCAACCCCATCCTCATTACATGGTCGTGAGTTACGAAAACAGCATAGCTTGCTGAGCTACGCTGTTTCCGTAAGTCTCATAGAACTGAATGAAAGTTACGGAAAGTCCATGAAATCAGGAAGTGGCCGGGAGGCAGCGATAGCAGAAAGAGGTAGAACAGGGTCAGAAGTTTTGCTCAGTGGGGGTCCGAGCACTGAGACACCCATGGATCCCTAAAACAAAGTGGCAAAAATGCTCAGGGCACCGCTGTGCCACTTTCTGATCTGCTTTTCTCGGAAAGCCGATCAAGTTGTGTACGGACGTATACCACTCAGAGGAATGCCGATCAGAAATGAAGCGGTGCAGCATTCAATCGTGCGCTTCTGCTACTTCACTTTAGCGATCGGTGGTCTCAGTGCTCGGATCCCCAACCGATTAAAAGTTCCGACATATCAGTTTTTTAAAAGTTTGGTTACACTTTAAAGAGATGTGTTACAATTTTTTTATTATTGTTATTGTGATTATTTTTTTCTTAGTGTATCAGTGTCTGGTGCAACTTTCTAAATACTTTTTATTAAAAATAATGTTTACTTTTTGAGATACAGCTGCTTTATATCCTGAATACAGAGCAGCTATATCTAGTGCTAAAGCCCATATCCGTCAGGTCAGTGGCACTGACGGGTACAGTGTCAGCAGGTTGGGGGGGGTTGGATTGCGTGTGAGGGGGAAGGAGGGGGCCCAAGTTGTGTCAACAGCCCAGGGCCCATGATACACTTAATCCGCCACTGGTCACAGGACTGAAATGTGAAGACAGACCAGTTTTTTTAGCAAATTTTTTGCGCACATTGGCGCATTTTAAACCATGCCTTTTTCCAATAAACAATACTTCTTTACCACTGAGCCACATCCCTTTTCAGAGCACTAAAATGTGTCTAGTGAGGTGCAAACCTTAAAAATTGCACCAAGCTGCGCTAATTTTCACAAAACACTTTCTAGTCTTAGGCCTTGATATACGCTCCGTACGTCGGCCGCATTTCCTAGATCGAACACACTGCAGGGAGCCGGGCTCCTAGCATCATAGTTAGCTATGACGCTAGGTGTCACTGCCTCGCTGCGGGACAACTGTCCTGTACTGTAATCATACGGTCTGACGTACGGACCGTATATCACGGACCGAACACGCTCGTTTGTGAAGCTCCTTAGTCCTAGTAGTACATCTGCCCCAATGACTTGGAAGAAGGCATCTTGAGTACAGAAGAGAAGAGGGCTGGACAAAACCACTATCAGGAATCGCACTTGTAAGGCTGGGACTCCACAGGGTGTTTTGATTGCGGTTTTACCGTGTTCTTACTATAGTTTTGTGTCGATTTTCATGTGCTTCTTAATTACTGGGAAATTGCTGTGCATTTTACCGCAAGTTGAAGCGATTTAGTGATGTGGTTTTTGACCATGCAGTTACTACAGGTGAAGCACATGGAAATTATATACTTCACCTCTAATAACCACACGGGCAACAAAAAGCATCGCAGAACTGCAGCAATTTGCTGTAAAATGCATACGGTTTTTGCTATGCGTTTTTCACAGCAATTAAGAAGTACATGAATATTGTTACAAAACTGCAGCAAACACTCAGTAAGGCCTCATTCACACGACAGGGTCCGAGTGTCGGCCGGGAAAATCGGCCGTTTTTGGCCGATTTTCCTGGCCGGTTTGCATCCGGTTTGCATCCGTTCCGATTCCGTTCCGGGCCGTGTTGCTGTTTTTACCGGCCGATTTGGACCCGATTTGCATCCGTTTTTTTCCCTGACCGTTTTTTAATCGGATGAATTTTTTGCACTTTACTTATTTTTTTATTATTATGGTCTGTCCCTCAAAGGTCAAAAAAGACCTTTTTGGAACTTTATATATTTTTTTTCTTTCTTTTACACCATGTTTTTCCATTGTAACTGGAGCTGCACAGCAGCCCCAGTTACAGGGGAAATCAGCCCTCTCATAGTGACGATTGTCACTAACTGGGCTGTGCTGGGTCTAGTTAGACCCAGCAGCAGTCTGTCAGTAACGGCACCCGGCGATCATGTGACCAGTCACATGATCACCGGGAGGAATAGAGACAGCGCCGCTGCTGCTGTCTCTATTCCTATACACAGCGTTCATTGAGCGCTGTGTAAAAAGACATCGGAGAAGACAGAAGCAGGGAAAGCTGCTTCTATCCTCTCCTCAGGGTCCCCGGCAGTCACTGACAGCCGGAGACCCGACATTCAGCTGCCCGATCGCGCGGGCAGCAAGTTAAAACCCGAGCCATAAAAAGTCTATGGCTCGGGTTTTAAGGACCCTGACCGCTGGCCGTAAAAACACAGCCAGCGGTCGGGAACCGTAACAAGCAGGGGAAGGGAGCAAGCGCAGCGCTCCCTTCCACCTGCTGTACACCCCGGCCCTGCCACACAGTATCTCCAGCGTAGCCATTCGTCCGAATGGCATCAACTCCTCCTCCTCACATGCACTCTGCGCTGTGAGGAGGAGGAGAGAGTGCACGAGCGACGGTAGACCCGGCCATTACTCGGGACACATTCCGGTGATGGCCGTGTATTACCCGGCCCCATAGACTTCTATGGGAGCTGGGCGGCCGGGTACCCGGCCGAAAATAGGGCATGTCCCATTTTTTGACGGCCGGTTTTCCCGGCCCGTCAAAAAATCGGTCGTGTGAATAAACCCATTAGGGGTCTATTATTCCTAATGCAGCCGGGTGCCGGCCGATTTATGAACGGCCGGCACCCGGACGGGAAACCCTGTCGTGTGAATCCCGCCTAAGGCTATGTTCACACGCTTAACCAAAAACATCTGAACTTCTGATTTTCAGAAGTTTTTTAAGCCACTCGCGCTTTTCACGACCGTTTTTGGAGCTGCTTTAAATAGAGTCTATGAAAAACTGCTCCAAAAACGTCACAAGAAGTGACCTGCACTTCCTTTTCGCGGCCGTTTTTTTATGCGGCCGTTTTTCGAAACAGCCGCGTAAAAAAACGGCCCATTGGAAGAGAATGCCGTTTTTCCCATTGAAATCAATGGGCAGATGTTTGGAGGCGTTCTGCTTACGATGTTACGACTGGGGCTAGACAGAGTTTTTTGTAGTTAGCTATAATTCGGTGTCCATAGGAATGTATTAGGCTAGAGTATTAGGGTATGTTCACACGAGGTCATTACGTCCGTATTTGACGGACGTATTTCGGCCGCAAGTACCGGACCGAACACAGTGCAGGGAGCCGGGCTCCTAGCATCATACTTATGTACGACGCTAGGAGTCCCTGCCTCTCCGTGGAACTACTGTCCCGTACTGAAAACATGATTACAGTACGGGACAGTTGTCCGGCAGCGAGGCAGGGACTCCTAGCGTCGTACATAACTATGATGCTAGGAGCCCGGCTCCCTGCACTGTGTTCGGTCCGGTACTTGCGGCCGAAATACGTCCGTCAATTACGGATCGTAATGACCTCGTGTGAACATACCCTTAATCTCGCAACAAAATAATTGCTGTGATACCGCTGTCCATAGGAATCCATTGAGTAGCTTGGAAATTTCTTCAAAATTGCTCCAAACGTGAGATTTTGTAGCGATTTTTTTTTATAATCGTACATGCTGGGATTTCAGAGCTGCATGCTTGACTGGAGAGACTTTGAAGAGATTTTTAAGCTACTCAATGCATTCCTATGGACAGTGATTTAGCACAGTGATTTTTCTGCAGAGAGACAAATACTTTAGCCTAATACATTCCTATGGACAGAGATTTATCACTCACTACAAAACAAAAGTCTATGTCTAGCCCTAGCCTTAAATAGCAAGCCATGATGAGCTCAACAGAAACAGGGAAAGAGTTAACCATTGCTTTGCTGGTGCAAGGTGCAATAGAAGCAGAATGACACAGGAGTCAGAAACAAATGCAGGTCTGAAGAAGCCACCACCATGAAATGACATCTAACAAGGGAAGCAATAATAGTGCAAACAGCAATGTACGTAACAAACGTAGATAGATAGATAGATAGATAGATAGATAGATAGATAGATAGATAGATAGATAGATAGATAGATAGATAGATAGATAGATATGAGATAGATAGATAGATAGATAGATAGATAGATAGATAGATAGATAGATAGATAGATAGATAGATAGATAGATAGATAGATAGATAGATAGATAGATAGATAGATAGATAGATAGATAGACGTCTTGTCAGAACCCTAGACATGCTGTAATTCACATCACAACCACTAGGTGGCTACATATGGAGACATATACCATAAACAAACAACTCCCGACAGAATGTTGTTGTTTTTTAAAGCTGGTCAACTTCCGCCACTCATTTTGGGATACGTCGAGCCAAGAGGAAAGGTAAAAAAAAGGACACATCTGTTGATGGATAAACAGGCAGGTGTATGTATCATGTACAGCATTCTGAAGTCTTTTAACTTATTATAAGATATAATTTAATTATTTTTTAATGATCTCGAGGTTATGTAGTAAAAATATATCTGAGATATAGATGGTCTCACTTTTACATTTTTAGTTAATCATTTTTAGTAATGAAAGTGATTTATAAAGTCTGCTCCTGGTCTGACACTTTTTTGTTTATAAAAATGTCTCACATTTTGTTGATCAAGCGCTAAATTTATAAAGCTCTCCTACGCGCATTTGTAAAATGTAAAAATGTTTTATTGTGTGTCAGAAAAGAAAAAGCTGTCATAAATAATGTCAACACCTATGATCAATATTGTGTAAGAACATTCAGCCTATAAAACTGTCTGATCGTTTTTATAAATAATCCCAAAATTTGTACGATTAATTTGATTTGGACACTGAGATTTGTATAAGGCGTTCTTTACTTTATTTATTTTTTGTTCTTTAACTCTAGATGTAGCTGATATATTACATCCCTGATCTAAGATAACTTTTTATTGTACTGAAGAGTTCCACAGTATGAAGAATTCATCTCAATTTCTTGAAGCAATTTTTAAAATAAATAAATTAAATTAAATAAACATTGCCATTAGCATAGATTAATTGACCAGGGATTCCTAATGAGTTCTACATTTGAGAAGGCATATACCAATAATGCATTCCTCTGACTTTCTGCTAATTAAATCATATCTGATTGGTAGAATTTCAGTGGGTGCCTCTGCTGTGCCAAACTCCCTTCTCTCTTTGAAAGATCTGATGAGAGCGGTTTTGTTTTCACGGCTAATAGCTCCCCTGCTGCCCCATCGGCATCTGCCTCGGTTTGCAAGAGTTTTATACACTTAACCCAGTACAGTGGATGCATTGCCTTTGAGAATTACCATTAGGAATTCTTGAATATTTATAATATACAGCAAAAGATATGTATTTCTAGATCTAGATGTTGGTGGAAAAAAATCACTGAACATAGATTCAGTTACTGCAATTGATGTCATAATATGTAGTATACAAAATAATATCTTTGGATTTTTGTTGTCGCATTACAGCAAATGTGGCTTGTCGACACGCTACAGAAATTTCTGCAGCATTTACACATCAATCCAATGCAGAAAATCTGCACCATTTCATGTGTTTTTTACTGCGAAAATAGTGAATTTTTTTGCTGAATTTTTTGGGTGCGTATTTTTCAAGAGCTGTGTGATGGTGATATTTCCTCTGCCTGTGATGTCTTTTCCATTCCCTGTAAGAAATTCTGCAGTGTTTCCGCAGCAAATTACGCAGTACATAAAAAAAACGCAAGAAATCAGTCCACTTTCCGCAGCAATAATTGACATGCTGTGGAAATAAAATTACGCACCGCACGAGAATTTCTGGACTGAATTTTTCTGCAGCATGTGGATGACATTTGTTAAATCACATTCCAACTCTATTCCGCTACGTATTTTCCTTCCGCAATTCAGGACGGAAAATACGCAGCAATTCCGCTACGTGTGGACAAGCCCTAAGGATTACAGCCACAATTCCCAGCCCTTACGTGTTTCTACTAAATCAAACTTAGATCGTCTTAGCGTTCTATGGAAATCTAAATTTGATTCAGCAGGACAGCGGGAGTTCTGAATATTGCGGCCGTATTATGGATCCATTGTATATACAAGACATAGGTATCTGTATAAAGTTCAATATGATATCACATTTTGAGGATTCCGTTCTTAGACTTGCTCAATCTAATTCAGATGAGGTTAGACACAAAATGTTTTTGATTGGTTGCTATGGTTTAGTGAAGATTATGTAACATATCCATTGTGTTGAGCAGCTCTCATTGCCCATTCTTATGTAAATAATATTAAATAAGAAATTGGTTAGGACAAATCATGTATTTTGTATTATCATTGACATTATATACTAAATAGGGTTTTGCAAGTCATACGATGTTCTAAGCCCTGGTAAGCGTGGCATCTAGGTTGTTGGCATTGTTTTCTAAAGAAGAAATTGCTGGAGAGACTCTTGCTGTGCATTTTATGGCGACTGCCTTTGACATCAATGACATCATGTTCTTAAAGGGTTTTTCTGAGGAGGACGGTAAACAGGGCCACAAACATTGGCAACCGGTTTATAATGCAAGAAGTTAAAAGATATTGTGCTGATCACTTATATTAGAATAAGGCCCATGCACACATGCTGCCCTCCGAATACCTCCAACATACAGCACCTGACAGACAGCCAAACCATGGCACTGAGAATCTTTGCCATGTGTAAGGCTAAGTTCACATCTAGTTTTTACTGTACATCTGACGCGCACATTCTGACATGAAAAATCCAGTGTCAAAACGCGTACCACAGCGTGTACATTGATTTCTATGGTCAGGACGGACGCCTTAATGGTGTCGTTTGTGCATACGTTTTGTGTACTTACGTTCTATCCTATTTTTTTCCATGTCCTGAAAAGCGTAGTCTACTACGCTTTACAGTACTTTTCCAAAACATATACCGCACGTTTTTATTTGTATTAAAGTCAAGATGACGTATGCAATCTTAAACCCTACTTTTGCATACGTAAAACGTATACGTTTTGTCACCATATATGGGAAATCTTGACTTTATGGTTTTATTTAGCTCAAGAACAAAAAACGTATACATTTTTAGAAGTAAGAACAGACACCAACGTATAAAAATGTATACGATGTATTCTGCAAAAAACGTAAGCGTATGTTACAAATGCATACGTTTTTATAACTTTAAAAACATATACGTCGTCCTATACCACAAACGTGCACAAAACGAGATGTGAACTGAGCCTTATAGCACATTTTAATGTAACACCATTTTATTTTTTTGCTGCAATAATACTAATTTTATATTTTTTGACCGAGAGCAAGGGTGGCCATCATGTCCATCTGAAAATTTTGATAAAATATTGGGTCTTGTAGTTCCCCAGATATAGCTTCTACGTTCTTTAGACTGTTGCATGCTGAAGTATCTTCTGCCTGGGGAATTTTAAAAGACTTGATTTAATATTTATTTTTCCTCTCGGTTTCAGCTGTACAAGAAAAGAGAGATGTGAGCGATCTCATGAGGCCAGAAGATTTGCATCAGAGATGAAGCAGTGTGTCAGGCTCACGGTCCACCCAAACAATATATCTGTCTCCCAGTACAATGTCCTGGTAAGGATCTGCTTTCACCATAGAAATTGCATTTGTTTGCCGTGGTCGAACATCAGTCAACATTTTACAACCTAAGGTGTAATATTTGATGTAACATCCCAGGCACCTGCTGAGTTGCCCAGATGCCAGACACGTCTAGCCGACTAGGAACCTCAAGGCACCGGAATATATGTTTGAGCTGATTGCCTCATGTTTTATTTACAGTATGAAACTCGACTAAATACCAGTATACTGAAGTCATCCATATACACGTCTACTCTATATATTGTGTGCCGGTCATATAAAAGTTTATGAACTGGCACCGAGAATAATATAGTATAATGTTTTCCATTTCAAGTATTTTTTGAATTGTAATAAACAAGTTATTCTTCAATTGCAATTTACATAAATTAGTATGTAAGCAATTTTTCAATGCCAATAATTCAATAAGAGTATAGTTCTCAATACTACAATTGAGAACTATCTACTGAACAGCAGATGTCCTATTAGTTGGGGGTTTCAGGTATAATAAGTGCAATTTACACAAAGATTTGCCTAATAGTCAAACAATTGCTTCTGAATTGAATCTATAAGAAGAGAGACCTATCATCCCGTGTGTTAAGGCCACACTCCGCACTAGAAATTTAGACAGGTCTCATGGGCTTTTATGCCATTCACTAGTGATTGTAAGCGGAGAGGGTTCACATTTCGCGTAGCATGTACACCACATCAATTCATTACCATTGGACAAGCTGAACTACTCTTGCATTTAAAACATGGGTCTTTTACAGACTGCTAAAATGTACTGTTTTTGCTTGCTGTAATATCTATGTGATGTCTCAAAATATTCTTTTGGTTTCACTTTTATATTTTTTATGACTTGCTGAAAATAGCTAAAAAAAATACAGCAGTGTTTTACATATAAATTCAAAATATATTGGCATTACATAAAAAAGTGTCCCACATATATCTATTGTATCCTAGTGTTCAGCGTATTGTATAATGCCATAATATTGTATGCCTGCACTATATACTGGACAACTTTATGTCAAGATAGCAGATACATATCCACCGGAGTCTCAATGGCATATTTGCCAACCACATTATTCTTCAATGACTAATGCTATGGGCACACCACATTCGGATATTATGTTTGGAAGGACTGTTTGAGATCCTAGATGTATGTGCCAGGCATATGCAACTGTATGCCTATAGAGTTGCATATATCTACCATTGACTCCTATAATAAAATGTTTACCATCTGGTATACATTTTTTAATATAGAATTGAATTGAAAAGCTTAATCAGCTGATCTTTTTAATACAATTTAGGCTGTGGTATCTCAAAATATACCGTCCAACAAATTCCAAATGGACAACCTTGGATATTAAAGTCTATGGTGATGTTGTTGAATATGTCTGGATATTTTCTAGGCATTTACCCTGAACATTAACCATAAATGGGGTATTAATTCAGCCTAAGCCAATTTTTTCTTCAGCAGTTTCTACTAACACCACTGTAGCTGCATTATTAACATGAACAATGACTCTCAGGCTGGATTCACACATTGCATATTTGTTGCAGATTTTGATGTAGATGTTTAAGCCAAAGCCAGAAATGGATCAAGGAGGAAGGAGACATATCAGTTCTACCTTTATTTTTCCCATTCCTTTTGAAACCACTTCTTGTTTGGCTAAAAAATCGGAACCAAAACTTGCAACAAATACGCAATGTGTAAATCCAGCCTGAGGATATGTTCACGTGACAGGTTTATTGCAAGTTTTGGGACATTCGTCGGAATAGGGCTTGAAGATATCCATATAAATTATTCAGAATTCTCATTTTTAGAACCAATTTTTCAGCGCCTGTGAACATTTCATAAAAATAAAAATGATTGCGCTTATCGACTAGATTTTACTAGCGTAGCAAAGGATACAATAAAATAGATGAGGTAGTCACTACCCTCTTTTTACCCGTTATACAGGGGGAAAAATAGGAAATAAGGAACATAAATAAAAAAATTTATATACTCATTAAGGCAAAGGAAAAGACAAGAAGTAGCATGTTATTTTTGGGAAGTACACCCTGCACAGTTCGGCAAAATGCTGATTACAATGGCATTCAGCAGCTTGCTCTTGTCTGTGATTAGTGAAATAATCTTTTGTCTATGAAATGTCCAATTCTTCCATATAAATTGCCTATAATGTTAATTGCTCTGATATTTCCTATATTCTTTTGATTATTTTGAACAGACCATGTATACAAATTGCCCTTCTTTTTGTTTGTTAAAGAAAACTACCACTAAGACACTGTCTCTCCTTCAGGTTCCCTAATCCACAAATTAGTCACAAGAGTTCACACTACCATCATAGGCTCAATTCCGAGTCTCCGCCGGCAGTTCCATTATATTTGGCGGGAAGAATAGCGCAGCATGCAGCGCTTAATCTGCCATCAAAATGACGGACACCATGACAGAAACCCAATGGACCCCATTATATTCAATGGGGCATGTCAGGTGCTGTTGTTGTCCGTCATGTGAAGGATACAACACCACCGTCGTGGTTTCCCTTAAAATGGAAAACCATGGTGGCTGTGTGAATGGAACCTTAGCTCTCCAAATGCATTGGTAAAAGAATCTACTAAAACTTCCTGCTCCAGCAGCAGTTACTAGCAACCATCTTCTTCAGAATAATGTGTGCGTGGGCCGGGGGCGATTCCAGACACTTTAGTGACGGAAGTAGTAATGCAAATCCAGCATGATTTCCTTTGCTTTTTGCTAGGTAGCAGTCTAATATCTTGCTCTGCACTTGCAAATTATATTCATTAATCCAAGTTCACACAGAGAAGTGTTTTGTTTTTTTCGCCAAAATTGATACTGGATCAAAATATGAGAAGTATAAGTTACTCCTTCCCTTAGAATCCACTCCTGGCTTTAATGAAGCACTCCCACAAAATTCTTGATTCTCTGGCCCGTTGGAAAGGCACATTATGTAAATTGTGGTGAAGGTAATTTTCTTACCGGTGGCTGTATTGGTGAGTTATCACTCCCTTCTGGTCCTCAGCTGTGTCATGTGACCAGCAATAGGACTCTCCAACTGCCGCAGCGTCTCATTCCTATAAGACTCACATCGACACTGTGATAGTAATGAATAGAGAAACGGATTTCCTGTCCACACATGAGAATCTGTGGCAGTTGGAGAGTCCTATTGATGGTCACATGACACAGATGATGACCAGAAGGGAGTGGATAACCCACAAATACAGCCACTGGTAAGAAGATTACCGTCACGACAATTTACATAATGTGCCTGTCTAATGGGCCAGAGAATTAAAAAAAATTGTGGGAGTGTTCCTTTAACTAAAAAGTAAATAATCAAAAACTGCACAAAACTGTCCTGTGTGAACTTGCCCTTAGGGAGCCTGAGCGGTTCCCTCATGAACACTGACAAAGGGAGACTTTATTTTACTGTGGAGTTTTCCTTTCATTTCCATGAGGACCTGCTTGTTGAATGTGGTTACTTATAATAAGTGAAGCCCAATTTCGTTAATGTAAAAGATGGTAAAAGTGAATAAAGTTTAAGTCTAACCACAACTCACTACTGAGTGGTGCAGGTATCTTTCCACTGTATTGCTTTTATGCTAAATATCTTCTAATGACACAAAACTCCATGGAAAGTCCATTTAACTAAAGATAATAGAGCGACTCAATAATAACCGACCTTTCTGCCTTTAGCAATTGTGTTTTTCAAGAATCTACAGCTTTAAAAAGAGTAATTGATTTTCTTTTGCAAAAATGCACTTGATTGCAGAGTTCTGGGGTAATTATTTGCAGCAGAATTATTTTAAAGATTTACAAGATCTATTTTGAATGGATCTTCTGCTCAGAGCAGCGAGAAATAACAATACTATTTCAGCATAATGTGCTCATCTTTGAAATCGTCAATTTCTTTGAACGTTTCATCTTTTCTTGGTCTGAGCGGCCCAATTGTATCTACATTGCGTGAAGCATCGGCTTTTTGAAAATAATATTATTGTGCTTGTTCTGCAGCACAAAAAAAAATCACATTCAATATTGAGCAATATTGAACAATCTCGGTAGTTAAACAGAAACATTGTCAAGGCATTTTAATTGTACTTCTTTTAAACTTCCAATCTCAGTTTTGGCTTCATTCAATTCTTTTCCAATGTAAAAACTAGACACTGGAGTTTTTTTGTGTATGTCTTTATTGTACTAATATACTGTAAAGTGTATTGTATGTAAAAAGAACAAATACCTTAAGTAAACTTCATGTCCAAAAAATTAACATTCCCTCCGTGAAATAACTTTATTAGGCGCAGTACATGGGGGGCAAAAATGTTGCATAATGGGCTTTACAAAGATTTGCACTATTTTTTGCTTTGTTCTGCAACATGTACGACTAATTTGAAAACACAAACATCCATTTCTAAATTTTTACCTATTTACTTATGTCTATTTTTGGCGCAATATACATGTATGACAGCCACAACATCGTATATATGTGTCCAGTTTTTTTTGAGTTATACCAAATAAATAATGTAGTATGTTCAATTTTGATACATTTGACTCAATTTGTTAAATGTTAGATTTCCCTACTGTATTTTTATGTAACTAACTTAAGGGTAAACTGCAGAAAATTAGAAAGTTTTACCCAGCAGCCTTCTAAAAAATGTAATCTACTTTTTCTTAAGCCACCTGTAGCTTTTTGATCTAAAAGTTGGAATCCAGCTACCATATTGCCTTCGGAAATCACTTTCCTCTCTGGAAACAAGAAGCAGCCTATAATGGCAGGTTTTATCATAAGGAAGATACAGGAAAACACGTAAAATGCTTGAGAAAGCATGATTTACAATGACTAGTTATATGCAGAACTCTTACTTTTCCTGGAGTTTCCCTATTAAGACTTTTCCAGTTAATAATTTAGTAGCAACTTTGTTTATGAAGTAAGTAAATTAAAAAAAACCTTATATACTCTAGTTACCCTTGATGAACGAGGTATTGATTCCCTATATTGCAAACACTATGTCACCAGGAAGAATAGAGGCGGTAGACTAGGGACTGGTTGCTACACAAGGTGCAGTAATATGGAAAGAAGAGACAGGGAGAATGAGGGTGTATAAGAAAGCACATTTGTTAACTGTTGGTAACCAAGTTACTGGTATTATAAATCTCTAAAATATGTTATTATCAATGTGCTAGAACTACTGGGTCTTATAAGACCCAGATCAGCTCTGACTGTGACAAACTTCTTTGTAGTTGAGCTGTAGTAAATAGCAGCTCCAATAAAGGGGGAAACAGAATTGTAAAAAATTAATATTTTTTTCTTTACTTCTATTTATCTTTAACACATACAAACTCCAAAATTAGACATCTAAAAACCTCTTTGTCATTCATAAAATCCATGTTTCCTATACACTTATTTCCCATCAAGCAACAGAATCTACTAATCTTGCTCAACCATCAATATCTGGCAGATTCTGTTTAATCCAAATTCTAAGAAATAATTTACGTGCTAAGAATAATAATATTGATGCCAAAAATTTTATTTTTTTAGGTCCCCCACCAGCCTGCTGGTATTTCCCAAAATGCAGATTAATGGATCCGATTCTACTTTAATATTACAAATTTTACTAATAGCAGCAAGATTTTTGGTAAAATAGATATAGAGCTTTGGGCACTCCCATAATAAGTGTACCATATTAACGTCAGATCCCCTACATTTATCACAGCGATCATCACTGTTTTTCACCATTCTCTTATAATTCCAATCCCTTAACCCTTGTACCTTTTTAGATGTGTAATGTCAATCTCGTGCCATATAGGTATACAGTGAATAATCCCTCCATTTTCAACATTTTTCTCATTCGTAAGACGTTAGCAATTCTATTCTTATTACCCTTTTTCAATAGTCCAGCTCCCAAAGCCCCATTTTTCTGGGCCTCATCCTGCAATTTTGTATTATTTACGCTTTTTAGTTGGGCACTGCAAAAAAACATTTCCTAATCTTGCCCCCCCTTTCCATACAAAACTTCCTACCATTGCATCTAAAGTTATAATGATCATATAATACTTAAAAGGGGGCATTCTCTTTTAAGCTTGCTAAACAAGGGCAACATGTTTAGTCTTATTTAATTGACTAAACTACAGCATCTGATATACAAATACCTGAAAAATAAAATACTTGAATACTTCTCCAGCATTCATCAAAGGTTAATCCCCTATTATCTATTATCTACTTGAATACAACTTAAAGGCTATATACACCTTTGAAATACTTTTTGTTTTGTTTGTTTTTTAAATAAAATTGTCCATCAACTTACTAAACACATTTTATGAAAAAAATTTACTTTTAGAGATACAACTGCTTTGTATTCTGTATAAAGATCAGCTGTATCATAATCTATGACCTGAATCCGTCAGTCCCGCGGACCAGTCGGGTTCAGCAAAAGCGGGTCCTGCATGTCTCTGACACGCAGGATCCACCTGTAATCGATCACATCTAAGTTATGAGGTCAGATGTGATCGATAGCAGCTCGATCCTGCGTGTCAGAGGCCCGCGGGACCCGCTGATGCTGAATCCGTCAGTGCCGCTGACCTGGCAGATACAGGGTTCCGCGCAAGATACAGCTGCTCTGTATGCAGGATACCAAGCAGCTGTATCTCCAAAAGTAAAAATAATTTTTAATAAAATGTAGTTAGGAAGTTGCACCAATCACACTGATAGACAATTTTATTAAAAAACAAACAAAACAAAAATTATTTCAAAGGTGGTTATAGCCTTTAAGTTTTACCCAAGTAAATAATAGGGGTTTAATCCTTGATGTGGATCTGATGGACAATTAAATTTTTAATTTGAAAAAAACCCAAAACTATTTGAAAGGTGTGTATATATATATATATATATATATATATATATATATATATATATATATATATATATATACCTACAACCAAAAGGTCAATAATAGCATAAAAGATCATAAATTGTAATAAAAAGAATCACTTTATCGGGGGATAGATACGAAACATTTAAAAGATGAGTCAAACAACGTAAAAAATATGGTGTCAGCCTATGCAGGAAAGGATGTCATAGAGTCCGGACATATACATGCATAAATTGAAGTATAAAGACATGTGGATACAAAAGTAAGTGGAAGGTCAATAAACGCACCAATAAACGCACCTAGCGCATCATATCTAAAGGTTTACTACAGTCAATAACAATGTATAATACTAATGATAATGACATAAAAATAAGAAAGTATATACGTGTATAACAAGGGACAGAGCATTGGCATCATCCAAAAGCATATCAAGTCAAAATAACCACAATTCTGAAAAGGACAAAAAAAGGCCCTACAGAGTGGAGTACATACCTATATACATGTTCCTGCACAGGAGAGACGATGCGCGTTTCGGACGAAGGCAGCAGACGCCGACTTCAGTTGTAATTTATTCCTTCAGCTCTTGAGTTACGGCTAGTAGAGCCTTACTTAAGAGCAGATTTAAGGGGTTACCTCTTAAATACAGATTTGATTTCTCTTTGTTCCCTAACCGTCTTGCCATCATCATCTGTTCCAATTTCCCCGATCCCTTTATTTCTATTACGGTTCTAAACCAATTGTGCCAACATTTTTTCTGGCTTTTCTCCTTCATTAATCCATCTAATGCTGCAATTATTAGAAGAGCTTTGTGCCTTCATAAGTAAATGTGCTTCTAAGTCATTTTCTTTCATTATACTGGAAATATAATGAATATCTTTTCCTCCTTTGTGACCTCCTTAATTAACAACTTTTTCTCCTCATGATATTTTTGTTTAACTTGAATAATCTCTCAAGATAACTACCCCCTCAATAATGCCTTCCCTGCATCCCATACTGTATGTCTTAGAGCAAAGCCTATATTCAAATACTCAACCTAAGTTAATGAAGAATCTGATCATGTGAGCCAATTGCATTCAACCAATACAAATTCATTTTTCATCTATTCTTGCTATTAAATTAGAATCCACTAAGTCTACTATTAACGGGACATTATTTGAAAGACCCGTGACTTTATTTTACACTTTATTTACCCTATATTTTTTCCTCTGTGGCCAATGGCCATACTGTATCTATCCGTGAGAATAACTTATGAGCTTTAGAATGGCATGAAAACTGTATTTTGTTTGGGTTTTTATAACAACCTCCATATATCGTCCCAATTCCTCACATATCCTTGGCAGTTTTGTCTCCCAGAAAACTTCAGAAGCAATTTTACTCTTACTTTTACTTTTCTGCTCACACTTCACAGCATTCAAAATTCAAAAAATAAAGTTGTGAACTTCATACACCACATAGGAAGTTTAAGGCGTGGGACCCCTTTTTCTGACCTCTTTATACAACAATGCATACAAATAAATCTGCCCTTCCGGTCAATCTACTTCAACAAACATTGAAACTTCAAGTTTTCTCTCACCAGGATGCTCACCCCTCTTGAATAAACTGAGGAGCATGAATGGAAATAAACTACTACCCGGCATCTTTTCATAACACTTGTGTCGTCCCAGAAAAAATGTGTTCCTTGTAAACACAATACAGTATATCAGGACAATAAGTTTCCACCAGATGGAAAACTGACAATCTTTTTAGTTTATCCCTCATCCCTTTAATATCACTGGTTAAAAACTTAGTTTACTACTTTAGACCAACCAAAAGGAAAACAGAAGAATGGAGAGAGCAAGAACAGAGAAGGAAGAAATAGAAAGGAAAAAAGAAAAGGAGAGAAACAGCCCCTAAGTTCCCACTTAAAGGGTTGGCACTGTCCTTATTCCATACATTCATTACATGTACACCCTTCTTTAATCCATTGCTGACCCACTCCAACCTGAAATAAAATGCGTTGATTATTAACACTTGCTTCCCTATATTGTACTGCAATAACCAAATCATATGGTAATGCCCCTAGATCGCAATAGTCATTTTATCAGCTGAGGTTTAAATCTATTTGCTTGTTTCTTTCGCCTCAGAGAAATAAACTGTTCATCATTATAAAAAATTATAAATTTTGCTGGGTAGATTAGTGAATAACCGGTGCTTTTTACTCTTAAGCGTTTTTACATCTCACCAAACTTACTCCTCCTTCTTTGAATTTTAGGGGAGAAATCAGGGAATAGACTAATCTTAGAACCAATTCAGACAAGAACCTGCCTCTTTGTTGACACCTTTGAGCACTTTTTTCTTATCTCTGGAACAGATTATGTGTCTCTGTCGTGTCACCGGTGGGGTCTGTTTTATGAGGAGTCTATGGGCTCTATCGATAAAGTCGTCATTCCAGTAGAAGTTTTCCCCAATTTAATCTTTAAACCATTTTTGCAAAAAAATCAATGTAGCCTTCACTTTCTCCAGAAATCCTATACAATGAATATTATACAGTCGAGAATGGTTTTCAAGATCTGTCAGCTTCTGAGTGTATACTTTATTGTCCTACTCTAATTTAAGCCCTGTTTTAGCCTGTTCACCTTATCCTCTACTCCTCTTAATCTTTCCTCCATTATAATCAGTCTTTCTCAGATATTTTGCATGTCCCTTCTTAAAAATAGTACTTCAGTCTCCACTCTTTCACCCTCAGTCAGCAGCTCCACTATTATTTTCTCGCTTTAGTTTACAGCGGCTAAAATCTGCAACATTACAATACTTATTTCTTTCCAATAGCTTTCATTTATTAAATTATTTTCCCCCAGTCTTATTGGGGGGGGGGGGGGGGGGGGAGTGAGCAAAACATTCCAGTTGTGCTGCAACATTATTTTTCCCAGAGCTTCGTTTCTGCACTTTACTGTTTAAGTTGATAATATATTGTCATTCATTTTGCTCCATGTCGTACTTTACAGCAGTCTATTTACAGACTTGTTTGCAGTTTTTAATTTGCAGACACACTTTTACAGCTTTACAGAACAAGAAGATAGCAGACAGTGTCCAGACAGGTGCAAAAAAGATTTACAAATGTATTTGTACATCCATTGCTACGTTTCAAACCACACATGGGTTTATGTCATGCATGTTACAGCTTCAGTCACCAACCACAATTTGCATACATTCTCTCACAGCCTTGATCACCAGCCGTTATTTGTATACACGCTCATACAGCTTTTGTTATCAGCTACAGTTTGCAAACACACTTTTACATTTAGTGACCCATGACTGTTAGAAAATGGAGGCAGTTCAACTATCAAACAAAGAAAAAATATAATTGTCAGTTTACAGAAAAAGAGTGGAGTAGTATGTTTCTGAGCCGCTACTGCGAGAGTCTGTGTGGGGTCCCACGCTTACCTTTTGCAAGACTGAGGAGGAGAGTCCGGCTAAGGGTATTTTCACACACTGTGTTTTCAGGCGTATTTCGGGGGGTAAAAACGCCCCGAAATATGCCTAAAAAAATGGTACCTGGACGCCTACAAATACCTGGTCATTGAATTATTGAATTCAAGGGGTAAAACGGTGTTTTGTTCAGACAGGGTGTTTATTTACACCGCCGTTTTTAAAAAATGGCGCGTAAAAAAATGCCCTGTAAAAAGAAGGAGCATATCACTTCTTGAGCCAATTTTGAAGCTGTTTTTCAATGTGTCAGCTCCAAAAACGGCTCCAAACACCACCTCAAAAAATTTTTTCATCTTCAAAAATGGCTGAAAATCAGAGGCTGTTTTCTCTGAAAACAGTTCCGTAATTTTCAGCCATTTTTTATTCTGCGTGTGAACTTACCCTAAGGGAAAGGATATATCCTTTACAGTCCTTCAGGATAGTTAAGGAAGCGCCATTCCGCTACATTCACATGTTGGGACAGTGCACCTTCCAGGTGTCAGTTCTTCTCAGCATCACATTGAACATATCATGTGAGCGGAGGGGTGGGCATTATGGCACGCACAGACGTCTGCTCACATTCTCACTCGTAATGCTAAATATATAAATAAAGATAAATAGAAAAAAAAATTGCCATAAAACCAACACATACCGAAAACACTCCAATCAGCAATAACATTAAAACCATCTGCCTAATATTGTGTACTACGTGGATACTCATCCCCATACCTAGTAAGCACCCCTTTCTATCACAGTCAGCAGTAAAGTTTTCAGCAATTTCTGCTACAGTTGCTCTTCTGAGGGATCGGACCAGACGGCAAGCCTTCGCTCCCCACGTGCATCAAAAAGCCTAGTGGTCTAGCCATCACAATTTGGGCTTTGGCAAAAGTCGCTCAGATCCTTATGTTTGCCCATTTTTTCTGTTTCCTACACATCAAGTTCAAGAACTCGCTGCCTTATATATCCCTTCCCGTTATAGGTACCATTATAACGAGAAAATCAATGTCAGTCACTTCACAGTGTACTACGGTGTAGGTAAATGGTGTTAGATGGAGGTAAATACCTCTGCCATGAAGGGGTTAAATATAGATCCGCCATATAATGTACCATACGTATAATGATGATGAACATTTTTACAAAACCTACCTACCTTCCCTTCTACATTTCTTCTATTTTTTTTTCTGCATTGATTGAACCGTGTCGCTGATTAGTTTACATTTTATGGGTTACAGCTGGTGTTGGAAGCTTATAATGTACCAGAGCTCTCTGCTGGTGTCAACTGCACATTTGAAGATCTTTCAGAGATGGATGGACTTGTAGTTGGAAACCAGATCCGATGCATTTCCCCTGCAGAAAAGGAAGTTCCACGCATCATTACAGAAAATGGTAAGAATTTTTCTATTCACAGAAAGTTTTGTTTTTTTTGTTCAAGCTGATGAAGACAAGATTGGCCTACGGTACTATACCTATGCTTTATGACAGATCAAAAGAGACTTACCCCTATAATGGCCAATGAAGTAAGTTTTAAATCCAGACACATTTTAGCGTCACAATGACTGTTGAGCCATTACTAGTTTATTAAGACCACTGTATGAATTCAGAGATTATTAATGATCAAAACTTTTCCCTCATTAGAAATGCTATAATAGAATACTTGCATTACATGGTTATGAATTATTGGGAAGCTACCATTCAAATTACATAGTAAACCTGAATTTATCAAAATGTATGGGCATAAACTTTTCAAACAAGCTGTAACCAATTGGAAATCATTTTTTTTTATTGCCATAGAATCAAATATTATTGGTATGAGTTCTTATATTTTAAAATGTTATCCAAACTGTCTACATGACTCATATATAGATTCTATTCATCTAAATTCCTATAATCTGTTAAAATCTGGAGTAGTGTTTGCGTCCATCTTTGCACACATGGATTTCATTGGAACAACAGGCCTAGAATTTTTCCCACATTGCTCCTGAATACATATTATTACCAGTTTTCTTTAAAGAATGCTTAATAGGTGTATTTATATTAACTGGACTGAACATTTTAAAAATGATTTTTTTTATATTGGCATTACAATGATGATTTATGAATGTATCAATTTAGCTTTTTTTTATTGGTTGTATTTTTTATTTTCCTATGTTATTGATTTTAAGTATTATTTTCTGTGGCTTGTGCCTTGAAGGCTTCCTATGTAATAGACTTATAACAAAAGCTGAACAGCAAAGATTATATAAAATATTAAGAACAAGGAAAAGGTCAGTTTCAGTCAATAACTGTAAAGGAAGCAAATATGTTGGTTTCACGCTGTGAAAGAAAACAGAGAACAGAAAATGGCTTGAAAGGTTCTTGGGCCTTGAAGGAGCATTCGCGCTTAATCGAGGTTAGAATCAAAGTTTACAAAGTAAATCCTTTATTATCTTCCCCCTGGGCTTCATCTTTGAATAATGCTTGGTTGAAATAAAAATCAAATAGATTACTGGGAATTTTTAGTGGGCTGTATATACATATTAAATGCACCCAGTAGACACACAATCAAACCCACGCTAGGTTTGCAATAAATGGAGACATAGTATTTTCAATGCATTAGAAAAGGTATTAATTGCTTTGTGTTATCTGCCAATATATCACAGAATTGAATTCATGTTTGTCGTACACCCTTCGGGTGAGAATTTCATTATTACTTGTGATTAAACCTGCTATTTGTATTTTCAGTCTTGTCTGATTATAAATATTGAGGCTAAAGTCATTAACATATTTAAATAACATGATAACTTCCTTAATGCCTTAGTGATCCACTTACAAACCTCTTAGGATATGCACCTTAAAGAGGCTCTGTCACCAGATTATAAGTGCCCTATCTCCTACATAATCTGATCGGCGCTGGAATGTAGATAACAGCAGTGGTTTTTATTTTGAAAAACGATAATTTTTGAGCAAGTTATGAGCAATTTTAGATTTAGTTTCTTAATGCCCAACTGGGCGTGTTTTTACTTTTGACCAAGTGGGTGTTGTAAAGAAGTGTATGAGGCTGACCAATCAGTGACCAATCAGTGTCCTGCACTTCTCAATGTTCCAGCCCAGCTTCTTTCACTACACAATCTCACTGTGCTGTGGATCATGCTGGGCTGGAACAATGTGAAGTGTATGTCACTTATTGGTCACTGATTGGTCGGCCTCATACACTTCTTTACAACACCCACTTGGGTAAAAGTAAAAACACACCCAGTTGGGCATTAACCCCTTAGTGACCACCAATACGCCTTTTCACGTCGGTCACTAAGGGGCCTTAGGCTAGGCTGACGCCTTTTCACGTTCGCCTAGTCTAAGTCCTGCACGGGTCTCCCGTGCAGGCTGGAGCCGGGGCTCAGCTGTCTGATGACAGCCGGGCTCCTGCTCCAACACCCGCGATCGAAGTTTACTTTGATCGCGACCATTTAACCCATTAAATGGCGCCGTCAATAGCGACCGCAGCATTTAACTTTGTTTACAGAGGGAGTGCGCTCCCTCTGTCACCCATCGGCGGCCCGCGAATGCAATCGCGGGTCTCCGATGGGGTGTCATGGCAGCCGGGGGCTTGATAAAAGCCCCCAGGTCTGCCATGGACATATGCCTGTTAGGACGCACCAGAGGCACGTCCTAACAGATTGCCTGTCAGATTTACACTGACAGGCAATAATGCTCTGGTATACGAAGTATACCAAAGCATTATAGCAGCGAACGGAAGATCGCACAGTAGAGTCCCCTAGTGGGACTAATAAAATAAGTCACCAATGTGAAATAAAGATTATTAATAAAAAGTACAGTAAAAAAATAAATAAAACAATTTTTTTACATAAAAAGTGGTTTTATTTAGTAAAAGTGTAAAAAATTAATAAAAGTACACATATATGGTATCGCCGCGACCGTAATGACTCCATTAATAAAGTTAATATGTAATTTAAACCGCAAGGTGAACACCGTAAAAAAAAACCTCAAAAAACAATGGTGAAATTGCAATTTTTTTCCATTGCCCCCCAAAAAAGTCATAATAAAAATGAATCAATAAGTCCCATGCACCCCAAAACAGTACCAATCAAAACTACGTCTTGTCCCGCAAAAAAACAAGTTGAAAAAATCACTACATTGATGGAAAAATAAAAAAATTACGGCCCTTGGAAAGCAACGATGCAAAAACAAATAATTTTAGTTCAAAAGTGTTTTTATTCTGCAAAAGTCGTAAAACTCTACATATGTGGTATCGCCGTAATCGTACCGACCCATAGAATAAAGGTCACATGTTATTTACGCCGGACAGTGAACGGCGTCAATTTAAAAACGCATAGAACAATGGTGGAATTTCAGTTTTTTTTTATAATCCCCTCAAAAAAAGTTCATAAAAGTTAATAAAAAAATTATATGTACCCTAAAATGGTGCTATTAAAAAGTACAACTAATCCCTCAAAAAACAAGTCCTCATACAGCTATGTAGACGAAAAAATAAAAAAGTTATAGCTATTTGAATGCGACTATAGAAAAACAAATGAAATAGCTTGGTCATTAGGGCCTAAAATGGGCTGGTCACTAAGGGGTTAAGAAACTAAATCTAAAATTGCTCATCACTTGCTCAAATATGATCGTTTTTCAAAATAAAAACCACTGCTGTTATCTACATTACAGCGCCGATCAGATTATGTAGGAGATAGGGCATTTATAATCTGGTGACAGAGCCTCTTTAATGTGAAAATTCAGGTTTCTATGCTGTTTATCAGCTTTATCCACTTACAGGCTTCTCCCTCCATTCATTACTGAATTACTGAAGCACTTTACTTCCTCCCTGCAGATGTCATCTGCAGTAACAGATAGACAGAGCTAAAATAACTTGAACTTCTTACAGAGGATTAAAAGCTGTTTGTATCTTTGTGAAGGGAGATTGCTGGAATTAAAGTAGTGTTGGCATTGATTAAAGTAGTGTCAAGCAGTTACCGCTATCAAGCTTGTAGAAACAGTGACCGGTAGCCGGGTTGCAGCTTCACCGTATCTCTAACATGCTAACAACTTTTTGTTAGTGAATTAGGAAGAAGGAGGTGTTTGGAGCACAAACGGCTGAGCTTTAAAGGGAACGGTTAAACTGCACATGAGGATCTAAGAGCACTATAACGTTTTTTTCCCCCTGAAGGTATGCTTTGTGTTTTCGCGAACAATGTGGTCATTTTTCTAGTCAAAATTTATACATGGCAGGCTAGTAGAAATGTTTAGCTCATCACATACTTGATTAGATACTTTATCATGTATGGGGTTTTCCAACCATTTACTTTGATGGTATGTTAATTAGAAAACTTGGACCCCCAGCAAATTTGCGCTACCAACTCTATGGTAAAATTGATGGTAGTTATAAAATTGAATTTCAACTATATTTTTACTCAGAAAGTTATGTTTTAAAAGTATGTATAATAGTATTATGGTAATTATTGGTATTGAGAAATCTAATTGATATGATTGGGTGTCTATGATGTTATATTGATAGAGGAAAATTATCCTACTCTATTCACAATTTTATCCTTGTGAAGAAAAATTGGCTACAATTGCCCAGGGTGTTGGAATATATATATTAGTAAATACAATATACGCATACTATAGAAAATGACATAGTGATTCCATGATTACAGGATATTTATTAACATGCATCATAGTCATAATGAGATGGATAAAACCAATCACACCCCCATCCACCACATAGCATGAGTCCACAGAAAGAGCACTTAGGGACCAAGGCCCAATTGCACCAGACTATGTTAGGAAATACTGTAATCCATATAAAGAATGGCTAAATACTATTTGTGATTACTTCCCCAAATGCTATGATATAACTTTATTTAAAATGTAATTTGTATTTTTAAATGAACTTATTACTTTGGACATATTGTAAAAAAAAATATATATCTCCTAATGTAAAATATAACATTCCCTAATGATTGTTATTGGGCAAGTATAAATGAATTAAGTATTTAGAAGCATTTCATTACAACAATTGGTCTCGGGGCTTTAAACCAGCTCCTTATTATATACAATCAACTAGGATCATTCATGAAGAGGTACTTCAGCGACATGATCACAAAAACTATGAATTTGGGTTCAGTACAATCAAATAGTTATGTTTGCAAAACATTAGAAAGAAATTGTGAAGTGTGACCAGTACCAGTATGCGTCTTAGAGTCTCATTAGACATTCATCACGGATAGGTAGGATCACAATGTTTTAGTAAAATTGACTATAGTTTTAGATCAAATAACAGGGGGAAGAGTTGTGAAGGGTGATATCGCATATTAGAAACATACCATCCCATATTTTACAAACTTGCCCCTAATGTTGCATCGATACATGAATAATATTTCTGCCCATGTTTCTGTACCATCAAAGAATTATGTATAACTTTAGACAAATATCTTCTTACAATGTGACTGGAGTTTTTCCTCAAGGATAAAAGTTATCTACTGTTGCTTCATTCCTTTTGACATCTGTAAAGAATTTGTACTTAGTGCTATAGACCTAAAGAAGTCAGTTCATCCTTTGAAATCTTGTCTCAAAAATGGAATGTTATTTTTGGTCTTTTTCCAAATATTTTGCTGCAATGTATTGTGACAAGTGGAGTAAGGCTAGGGCTAAACAAATATGTGAACCACACATTACCATATATTGACAGTCCATTACTTATTTTCATCCTGAAGCATGCCATAGCATAGCAATGTGAAAAAAATATATATGTAAGTCAGTACTTATTGGTGATGCTTATCTGCTATTTATTTTCTTCACTGCTTGCTGCTTGGCTACTTTTTAGCTCAGCATTATTAGGGCACGGTGACTACAGTTTAGCTATAGAGAAAAGAAGTACTATGCACACCAATATGAAGTTATTTATCCAAACAAATTATTTATTTATTTGTAGCCAGTGACAGTGCAGTGCGACATTTCGGTCAACACCTTGACCTTCCTCAGGCACTTAAGTCAATGCTGGTCCTGCGTGGATGGTACTGTAAGATTGGCGGGTAATAATAAATTATTTGTTTGGATAAATAACTCCATATTGGTGTGCATAGTACTTATTTTCTCTATTGGATCGGGTTGGGCCCCTACTAATGCACCCTCACCATTACCTAGTGCTATCCGAACCTTGTAACTACAGTTTAGCCATAGTGCCTACTGGGAGCCTGAGGTAGTCTGAGACCCAACTAATTTCTCATCATTGGTCCAGGCTGCTCCTTTCTCCTCCTATAGAGAGAGGTAGATTGGCTGCTGTGTATACACAGGCTCACCAGAGAGTCAATACATGGAGAGAGAGCAGATTTCTATTACAACATGGGCAGAAAGATTTTAAAAAAAAACATGTAATTGCCAGACATAGACTGAGGCAAATGAACCTTATTAAGGGAGAACCTGGAGAGTTGATTTATCCAAAATGAAGGAGTTTATAATAACATAGATGGGACATCCCAATGCTGCTTTTCAGGCTGCCAGTTATGTCAATATGTATCTCTTGCCTGATATGGCTATTTTGTTACAATAAATTTTTCCCCCTGCTAAACTAAATTGTCTTTGGGCCTGAGTACTCATACTCGTATCAATACAAATTCCATTTTAGTGCCTGAGCAATTGCTATAACATTATTCTTTTAATCCAATCTTATGTTTATTAATAAATTTAGTAAGGGTTGCCAAAGTCACAGGTTGTGTTGTCATATATGTATGTATAGCTTGTAAGTTACAATTCTAATGTTTTTTTTACAGAAATAATATTTCCATTCTTAGCATAAGTCACAATAATGGAACATTTTGCACACCTACCTATGACTGTCTTGGCACCTTACTTTCAAATCCATCTTAATCTTTTTACAACACATAACTGCAATCATTTCAGTAATACCTATATTTATTAGTACATACAATTAACCCTTTAGAACTGTTGGATTATTTTATTAGTCTCCAGGTCATTATCTACTTATACCCTTTTATAGTCCACTACAAAGTAATGGATATTTTTATTCTACAAATCTTGCCTTTGACAAATAGTAGACAGTATTTCCTGTTTGGTGTAGACTTTTCTGCTGTACCTCACCATACAGCAGCCTCCATCTACAATCTCCGTCTGCACTTTTGTGTCACATAATATTTGTAGTCAATCATCTAAGCTATTAAGTGGAAACCTCTTAGCAGGTTTGTCAAAACAACAAGTGGCAGATGGGCAGCAGCATAATACTTTGACAGGTAAATTTACACAGTAAACTTCTTCTAGATAGATTAATTGTCAAGGTCAATTTAAAATGATTGATTAATGAATCATTTGGAAGAGAAAGAAAATAATTGAGGTTTGGGGTCATCTGGGTCAGAAGCTTGCATTTAATCATGTGGTGCTTTATAGAATTATTGTCATTAATTAACTCTAAAGGTTCCCTGCAGATGTGACTATGTGCAAGGAATTCTTAAAGGATCAAATTGAGGGCTAAACTAATTTTTTATTTTTTTTTAAATTAAAAATGGCATATAGAAACATTTACACAATTTACTTGCTAAAGGGAACTATTTTTTAACCGGTTCAGGACTGATGACGAGTATGCTTATCATGATTTACAGAAGGTGTTGAAGAAAAAACGGATTGGTATCCCAGCGCTGCAACTTATGAAACCCACTTATTGGTGAGGTTCAGGAAATTAGTCCAAAGCAGGATAGTAGATAAGGGAATGAAGAATGACATATGTTTATTTGTACAACAGCTACGCATTGCGAGATCGAACCGATCTCTTCATCTAGCTAAAAACATATATGTTGCCAGAAGAACCCAGCAGGGTTTAAATAACACAAAAAGACCGCCAAAGTAGAGGAAATATCATTGGGGTCAAGGGTTAAAAGAGTCAACAATAATAGGATGAGTTTGAGTGTATCAATATAACTTGTAGATTTCACTGTAAATAGAATTCCAATGGAGTGTGTTACTGAGCACAACTTGTGTCTCCCGTGTCATGTCTGCCTCTGAAACTGTGAATTAAAAGCACCAAGATCAATTGGAATATGGTGAGTGCCATGTGATTTTTCCTCTTCAAGCTTCTTTTATTGAGCACAATAGATACAGTAATGAGGTTGTTTCAATCTATCATCTCGCCAGGGTAATATGTGAGAAGAGAAATGTTCGAATAATGTGCGCTAGTAAAATCTTGCTGAGGCGGCATGAAGTGTTTCTTAGATGGCCGCCGTTAACTAAAAGGGTGAAGAATAGAAGTGGTATGTTATCTTCCCCCGGTTGCTATGGGGATCGCTCGATCGTAGGCAGAAGTGGCTGTGACCTATCGGAGGGGCGGAGGAGTTTGGTAGGTCAGTGTCCTCGGTTTCTATGGGGACAACTGAGTTAGATATGTAGAACATAGTGAAAGGACGGGTTGGCATCCTTGGTTGCTGGGGAACCTGTGGGGAGGCTATGGAAGCCTGGAGGGGTCAAGTTGAGTATTTGTAAATTGTGGGCTAGGTCTGTGGCAGCATTCTCCGTTGCTATGGTGACCGGTATATAGGGCAAATGTTAGTTTAAATAATCACCTTGCGGTAGTTCAAAACCACACTTATTGTTACAAAGAGAGGTGGTGAGAACAATTGTTGGTCCAAATTGGTAAGTATAGATGAGTTTGTATACGTGCAGATGTTTCATGAGCGGGGTTCCCCTATGTTGTCAGGTATCATTCCTGACTAAATGGTTGTAACAAAGCACTACCAGCAAAATAAAAAAATGTGTATGAATAATTTTAAAAATAATTCTAAAGATATATATTTTTAACTTATTTTGTCATAGTGAATAGTTGTAGATTAAGGAAGGGGGACAACAACACATTTCTGTAGGTGGGGGGGGCGTGAACATGCAAGTTATATTGATACACTCAAATCCTTATCATATCCTTTTATTGTTAACTCTTTTAACCCTTGACCCCAATGATGTTTCCTCTACTTTGGCGGTGTTTTTGAGCTATTTAAATCCTGCTGGGTTCTCTTGGCAACATGTATGTTTTTAGCCTGATGAAAAGATCGGTTCGATCTCGTAACGTGTAGGTGTTGGACAAATAAACATATGTCATTCTTCATTCCCTCGTCTACTATCCTGCTTTGGACAAATTTCCTGAACCTCACCACTACGTGGGTTTCATAAGTGACAGCGCTGGGATACCAATCCGATTTTTCCTCTCCCCTTCTGCATCATTGAAGGAACCCTAGTGGCCCCTGAACGGATCCACCAGCTGCAGTCTTGATATATTACAGGCACACCAGGATGTTTTGCTCCTAGCACAACACCACAAGGTAAGTATAACTGCCTACCCCTTGACCCCCTCCAAAAACAATATGAGATGATGCACGATGTTCGCCGGGCGTTCTCTGTTTTTATTATGAGTTGCTTAAAACCTGACAGTTTCTGCACTGTCTAGTAGCTGCACTGCTACACCTTTTTAATGCCACGATCAACACTTATCATGCCATTTAAAGGGAGAGACTGAGGGAGACCCCATTAATCACGTTACAAGGAATTCCTTTGATGCAATCGAGGCCTAAACCTAGCATGGGCAGACAGACCAGGGTCCATTGAAGAACCCTAGGACAGTCTGACTATGTTCCCTGTTGTTAGGGCATACTTAGGTATTCCCTAACAACTGCCTGTGTACTGTTACTGTATTGGCATATAGATATACAATTATGGTTCTAAAATTAAAATTTCCTTGTGGGACTAAAGAAAAAAGTAAAATTAATGAAAAAAAAGGAATGTTCAAAAAAATTGGTGAAAATAAATAAAAACACAAATGCACATTACAATAAATAAACTTTATTAAATATAAGTCCAAAAACAATAATCTACTCATATTTGTATCATCAAAACAGTAACAACCTGTACAATAAATTTATAGCATCATTTAAGATGAACAGTGTATACCGTACATAAAAATAAATAAAAATTGCTGCAGAAATGCTTTTTTTTAGTATTTTTGCCAAAGTAAGAAGTTATATAAATGAAACTCTAATGTATATGTACCAAAAAATTAAATCTCCATTAAAAAAAAACTTTACAAATAGCTACATCAAATAAAAAAAAAAAAGGTTATGACCGCTGGAATTCAGAGAGGAAAAATAAAAAGAATGGTTCTGGTTTCAAGGCCAAAATTGGCCCAGTCCTCAGGGGGTTAAGGCTCATCAGCACATTTATTTCTTCAGCTAGTAAGTAGTGTTCTACCTCTATTATTATATCCGTGGACACATAGGCATAATGTCTGCTCTCTCATTTTTCAGTATACATTCTATCTTTGTTTCATATGAAGAACTAATATAAAGAGATGGTGCAGTCACATGTGAGTTTAGGGATCTATTAAAACATACTCTATACTATGGAACTCTGTTTCTGGAAGGCAACAGCCACAGTAGCTGGCATCTAAAATCTCCACATTCAGAATGTGCAAAAGCTCTGAGGTCTGAGACATAGCAGCTGGAATTCAACGAAGAAACAATTATGAATAGGTGGATAATACAAACATAAGAGGTAGATGACAGTGCAAAAGTAGGGATGAGACAGGTAGATGACAGGGGCACACACATACTTGGCTGGGACACAGGCTACTATGAACTAGGCAGGTCCTGGAGGAAATGGCTCTTGGTCCTATCATTTGCTAGGAATTGGCTAGCAAAGAACAACAGCTGTGAATAATTACAGGCTAGGGACTTGATGCGACCAGAGAGTGCAAACAACCATAGAATTAGCCAAGATAGCACAATGTAAAGCAGCAGTTGACAGAATGTAAAGGTCCTGGGCATAACTGTTGGCTGTAGTTGGTGACATCTGGGAAAATAATAAAACAATAAAAATGATAGAAAGTAATCAAATGTGATTTTCATCTATTTCATTCCATCTTGATGTATAATGCATGATATCTAAACTCTATCAGAAACTTCCTTAGGGTCTAACAACCTGGATATAATTATTATTATTTATTTCAAAGCACCATTATGTACAGAGCGTACATACAAAGGGTTTAAGTACACGACTTGGGACAATAAAAACAACAAGTTAAGTAAACATGAGCTTGATAAATAATAGATTGGTACAGAAGGAGAGTGAACCCTGCCTGTGAGGGCTTACAAGATACAAGGGAAGGAGAAAGGAGACAGAAGGTGAGGGTTGACGCTGTTCATCTGGTAGTGTAGGTATCAGGATATTAGGGCAGAGATGTATGGTGACACAATTTGCCTATAAGGCAGCTAACCCTATTTTCCACACTACTAACAGAAGGTATTGAATTGTTTTATTCACATAATTCGTAATAATGAAAATACCTTTATTAAAGGCAGGTAGCCTATATTCTAAAAAAAAAAAACACGAGCTCAGAAACGTTAACGCTCACATAGATGTAATGGTCAGTCTCTGCTAACAGCAGTAGAATTAATATACTGTCTATACTAGGGGGAAGAATCTGTGGACCGCTATCCCAAAATTGATTCTGAGCTGATGGTATGTTAACCCCCCCCCCCCCGACATGTTACATATCATCAGCACAGAATCGATTTTGGGATAGCAGTCTACAGACGCTTCCCCTTAGTATAGACATTATATTAACTCTATTGCTGTTAGCAGACACTGACCATTACATCTATGTGAGCGTTAACGTTTCTGAGCTCATGGGTTGTTTTTAAAATATAGGCTACCTGCCTTTAATAAAGGTTATTTGCATTATTAGGAATAATGTGAATAAAACCATTCAATACCTTCTGTTAGTAGTGTGTAAAATAGGGTTAGTTGCCTTATAGGCAATTTGTGTTTTGTTATAAAATTTACCTGCCTCCTACTAGGGCAAATATTTTTGTTTTTCTTTATTTATTATTTTTTCCTTATTGTATTAGATATGTATGGTGGGGACAGGTTGTGTTCAACCTTGTATGTCATTGTTAATATTTTGAACACAATTTGTTCGGCAATGGGTACCCAGTGAATGGATTGGCAGAGGGGAGAGGCTGAGGTGAAGCGAAGTGAGAGGTGAGTTGACCTGGCAGCAGACTTGAGGGTGGGTTAGAGAGGCGCCAGAGTGTTAGATGGGATGTTTCAGTAGTCTAGGTGATAGATAATGAGGACATGTACTAGAATTTTTGTTGACTCAGGGTTGAGGAAAAAGTGGATTCAAGAAATGTTATCAAGGTGGACTCGGCAAAAGGTGGTAAGGGCTTGGATGTGCGGTTTGAAAGACAGCAAGAAATTAAAAATTATCCTAAAGCATCAGAATTTTGAAACCTGGTAAAGTGTGGAGCCATTAACTGTAATTGATAATTCTAGTACAGGGTGTCGAGTGAGATTAATTAAATTCTCACCATGTTGACTTTAAGAAAGTGGGAGGAGAAAAAGAGGATATAGTAAACTCTGGGGATTTGGATAGCAGAGAGGTGACCTTCAGGCCAGAGAGGTAAATTTGTGTGTTGTCAGCATAGAAGCCAAGTACTGAAAGCCATGGGATTTTATGAGCTGTCCAAGGCCAAAAGTGTAGATGTGGAAGAGAAGGATGTGGAAGGATCCCAGGGCAGAGCCTCTAGGGAGCCCAACACAGAGAGGACGAGGTCAAGAGGTGATGTGCGAATGGGAGATACAGGTAAGAGGAGGACACAGGAAAGGGCCAGGTCTATGGTACCAAGAGAAAAGAGAATTTATAACAGGAGGGAGATGTAGACTGTAATGAAGGCATTGGACAGGTCTAGAAGGGGGAGCACCAAATAATGTTGTGAGGCTTTGGCAGTTATACGATCATTAGTCACTGGTTTTGGCTGTTTCAGTAGAGTGGTGGTGTCGGAAGCCAGATTATAGATGGTCGAAAAGAGAGTTGGCTGAGGGGTGGGAGAACAGTTCAAAGTAGACATGCTGTTCAAATAGTTTTAAAGTAAATAGTAGTGAGATTGGGTGATAGTTGGACAAAAAGAATGGTGTGGCTTCTTAAGGGTGGTTGCGATAGTTGCATGTGTGAATGAAGAAGGGAAGATTCCAGTGGTTAGTAATAGATTGAAGAGATGGGTAATTCCTGTGTTACACAGTAGTAAGGTTAGGTATGGTGTGGGATGGAATTGGATTAAGTGCAGATGTGGTGAGGTGTGATCTGGAGAGTAGAGTGGAGAGCTTTCCATCAGTAATGGTGGAGAAACAGGTTATGGGTGAAGAACACTGAACAGTTGCGGAGAGGGGTTGTCAGGACTGTATATTGAAGCTTTTTTAACTTTGTCAATCTTGTCTTTGAAATGTGTGACAAAGTTCTCAACTGAGCTAAGAGATGCGGGAAGGGACCCCAGGGGATGGCGTAGGGAGTTAAAAGTGTTAAATAATTGTTTGGTGTTGTCGAAAAAAAATAGATATGACAGTAAAGAAGTAGGCTTGTTTAGCAGAAGTGAGTGCTGACGTGAAGGTGAGAACTGCATCTTTGTATGTTGTGTAGTCTTCCTTGGAGTGAGTTTTCTTCCAATGTCGCTCTGCAAGCCTGGAAGCTCACCTCCGTTTTTGGGTTAGATTGGTGTGCCTGGTGTGCCAGGTGTATTGAGTTCTGTTGAATTTGAAAGGGGCAACTGATTTGAGAACTGAGGTAATTGTAATATTAGTATTCTGCACCATAACCAGTGATCAGGTGAAGAGGGGAAATGTCCCTTACCATCTAATGTCCATCTTCTGCATCATTTCCTTACTTGACTTTAAAAAAATGATTCCTGTTATCCACAGCCATAATTTGAAGCCTCTGGGCCCAAATCCGAAATCTGTAAAAGGGCCCCTCATTTACCATGTCCCTTTTATAATACTGATGTCTTCTTATGTGTCAGAGGGGCCTTTGAGACCTTTGAGGCCCCCCTTAGGCAACAGAGCTCGGGTGCAACTACTACCTCTGCACCCCCAATTGTTACATCCCTGATGTTATCCAATTACGGGCACTATGATGGCACAGCATTTAGATATTTTTCCTTTCACCTTTTGGGGTCCTGGATTTTCATTCTACTATGAACATATTCTGCATGGTATTTGTATGTTCTTCCCGTGTTTGTTTGGGATTGCTCCAGGTATTCTGGTTTCCTTTAATAGCATACAGATAGGTAAATTGGTTTTGTGTAAATGTTATCCTGGTGTATATGAGATAGCTCTGTGGTGGACAAGGACCGATAATACTGACAAACACTGTACAGTGCTGCAGAATATGCTGCCATGATATCAAGATGAAAACAATAAATAAAAAAAATAGTCTCCATTATGGGCAATGCCAGTATCTCTAAATGTTTTTAATTACTTTCAAAACTGGAAATTCATTTTAGGTGCACTGGTTTATACATTTAAAGTCATACTTTGTGCCTGGTCTGAATAACTATTCATCATATGAAGGTCTCACACTTGGCTGCCCTTAGTGTTTTGTTAAGATGTCTTTCTAAAGAATCCAGCAAAGCCTCCTGGGAGGAGATACCAAGTGCAGGGTCAGTGTCTGATAATGACAGAAAGTTGGCAAGTACAGAGTTTCAGTTCCCTGTGGTAAGAGGAGTCGTTGCTCACAAAGCAAAGGATACAGAATAATATGTGTGCTGCATATATTGTAGATAAAACTGAGGAGCATACCATGCGTTTGATAGATGTATTCTTTTTATTCATTTAACTTGCTAACTTAACTCTAAAATGCCATTATTCTTGCCCCAGAATATGGGTGCTGACTTGCCAATACCATTTAAATAATGTATAAGGTAAAGTTCAGAGCTGTAAATCTGGTATCACAGTAGCGGTGCCTGCTTCAGAACAAGACCATCTATTACTATTACCAAAATGACTTGCACAGTCTCAGACAGAGCGATCTGTCTGTAGGCGTTTATTGTGAGGCATTGAATATTGCTTCTGGAGTCATAGATTCGTCTTTACAGTTCACTTTACAATCAAAAGATAATGTAAACTATATAACAGAGACAATACTGGTTTTTTTTACAACTTCAAAACTAAATTTGTTTTGTTTTTTAACAAAAAGCAAAGCTATGCAGTTCCACATGTACAGAATATGGTGCAATGTTTATTCCAACTCTATTTTGTTTGTAAGTGTATCTCCTAAAATAATCACCGTAAAACTTTTATTTACACATGTGCATCCCATATGCAATTCTGCTCTATGTTTTCATCATCTTATTCAACAAGCAAATCTTAAAAACATCTTCCAGGCTGCAGTGGATTTCAATAAGCCGAAAAATACCCTTTTGATTCACCTTTTATCCTCCAAGGCTAGGTTCACATTTATTTTTTTTCTATGTTTGGCATATATGCAAAGAAATGCTTATATATCCTGATAACAGATGGCATCGACGTATTTGAATGTATGACATACAGATGTAGCCATCTTTACCTTGACTTTTAACGCATTAAATAAACAATGGCTAGATCTCTTATCTTGACTTGTTCAATGACTTTTCAATGGCTTTTGTTGTGTGATATAATGCTGCAGCCAGTTATCAGAGTCAAGTTAAAGATGGCTACATCTGTACAGTGGCATATATCGCCCCTTGACTTACATTGTACATTTAACTCCTACGTCGCAAACATTTCCAGACATACAGTGAAGGAAATAAGTATTTGATCCCTTGCTGATTTTGTAAGTTTGCCCACTGTCAAAGTCATGAACAGTCTAGAATTTTTAGGCTAGGTTAATTTTACCAGTGAGAGATAGATTATATAAAAAAAAAAAAAAGAAAATCACATAGTCAAAATTATATATATTTATTTGCATTGTGCACAGAGAAATAAGTATTTGATCCCCTACCAACCATTAAGAGTTCAGCCTCCTCCAGACCAGTTACACGGTCCAAATCAACTTGGTGCCTGCATTAAAGACAGCTGTCTTACATGGTCACCTGTATAAAAGACTCCTGTCCACAGACTCAATTAATCAGTCTGACTCTAACCTCTACAACATGGGCAAGACCAAAGAGCTTTCTAAGGATGTCAGGGACAAGATCATAGACCTGCACAAGGCTGGAATGGGCTACAAAACCATAAGTAAGACGCTGGGTGAGAAGGAGACAACTGTTGGTGCAATAGTAAGAAAATGGAAGACATACAAAATGACTATCAATCGACATCGATATGGGGCTCCATGCAAAATCTCACCTCGTGGGGTATCCTTGATCCTGAGGAAGGTGAGAGCTCAGCCGAAAACTACACAGGGGGAACTTGTTAATGATCTCAAGGCAGCTGGGACCACAGTCACCAAGAAAACCATTGGTAACACATTACGCCGTAATGGATTAAAATCCTGCAGTGCCCGCAAGGTCCCCCTGCTCAAGAAGGCACATGTACAGGCCCGTCTGAAGTTTGCAAATGAACATCTGGATGATTCTGAGAGTGATTGGGAGAATGATGTGGTCAGATGAGACAAAAATTTAGCTCTTTGGCATTAACTCAACTCGCTGTGTTTGGAGGAAGAGAAATGCTGCCTATGACCCAAAGAACACCGTCCCCACTGTCAAGCATGGAGGTGGAAACATTATGTTTTGGGGGTGTTTCTCTGCTAAGGGCACAGGACTACTTCACCGCATCAATGGGAGAATGGATGGAGCCATGTACCGTCAAATCCTGAGTGACAACCTCCTTCCCTCCACCAGGACATTAAAAATGGCTCGTGGCTGGGTCTTCCAGCACGACAATGACCCGAAACATACAGCCAAGGCAACAAAGGAGTGGCTCAAAAAGAAGCACATTAAGGTCATGGAGTGGCCTAGCCAGTCTCCAGACCTTAATCCCATCGAAAACTTATGGAGGGAGCTGAAGATCCGAGTTGCCAAGTGACAGCCTCGAAATCTTAATGATTTACAGATGATCTGCAAAGAGGAGTGGGACAAAATTCCATCTAACATGTGTGCAAACCTCATCATCAACTACAAATAAAGTCTGACTGCTGTGCTTGCCAACAAGGGTTTTGCCACCAAGTATTAAGTCTTGTTTGCCAAAGGGATCAAATACTTATTTCTCTGTGCACAATGCAAATAAATATATATAATTTTGACTATGTGATTTTCTTTTTTTTTTTATATATAATCTATCTCTCACTGTTAAAATTAACCTAGCCTAAAAATTCTAGACTGTTCATGACTTTGACAGTGGGCAAACTTACAAAATCAGCAAGGGATCAAATACTTATTTCCTTCACTGTACGTGCCAAAGGTAGCGAAAACCAGATGTGAACATAGAGATATCAGATTGATGTAAGCTGGTGGCCAAATTTATTAGGAGGAGACCAACATCCTCCTAATAGCGTATAGTGAGGCTTGGCTACTTGCTATTTTCTGTAAAGGAAGGCAGATTGAAACAAATAAGGTCCACAGTACAGAGTAAAGCAAACATCACTGTTTAATTAAAAAGGGTTGTCCTAATCGTACAACCCCTGTCCATATGCTCTCTTAGGACATATGGATGTCGTAGAGGGGTGTCCCTTGCTTGGGACTCCCTCTATTAGCCACAACAGAGAGCCACTACAAAGGGAGGACTCTGTTATGAAGGATTTTGCGTAATATTATATTAATAATGTTTTACACAGCCAGTTGAAGCTTCCCCGGCGATCTGCTGAACAAAGTGGTTGTCTGGATTCGGCTCATTTTTATCAGAAACCGAAAACAAATTACATAAAAAATTTAGTAACTAACTTAATAACATTGTTGTTTTAAAGCATCCAAAGACATATACTGTAGTACAGTTAAAAAATAAATTAGCATTTTGGAATTCTAATGGCATTGGTATAAAATACAGAGGTTGGCAGTTGGTGATGTGCTTTCTAGTAAAATCTAGCACTGAGCTGCTGTGTATATAAATAGTTTGAGACTCTTCCCCAAAGCAATAATTATTCTAAAAATATGAAGCGTTCAACTGAAGTGAATTTGCATTGATTTAATGATCATGCTGAATGTGTAAAATATTAAATCTCCCCATTCATAGCAGGGTGCTCTAGGTGCATGGATACAGTATGCCCCTGAAGGGGGATTTTGGAAATACTTTATGCAGAGAATATATTTCTACAGTATGTAGTGTAATGTTCTATTATACAAGCTGAATATTTTTATTAGTTCTAAAATTATTTGCATATTGCTTATATTCTTATAAGGTAAAGGTACTAACAAAAATGAAATGGTTATTCCCATCACAGAAAGTGATGGTATATTTCTAGGATATGTTATTTCTTTCTGTTCTAAGGGATCAATTGCCAGAACCCCCACCTATCCTGAAAATTAAGGGTCTGGCACTGAGGCCCCTTCACAATTTGTCCCTGCACAGCGGTGCTCCCAGCCATTCACTGTGCAGGAAAGTGCATTACAGCTCCATTCAAGTGAAGTCCGTGCACAACCAATGGCAATGAGCGAATCTGTGCAGAGAAAAACTTTGAAGGGTCCCAGCTCTAAACCAGCCGTGGTCTAAAGCAAAATTTCAAATGTAAGTTTATCACAAACATTCTTATTTTATTTAGGGAAGTGTCAGGTGCTTTTTCTAATGGTTCTAAAACCCACTTGAAGGTAATAACTTGTTTACAATCAATCTCTAAAGCATTTCTGCCTTTCTTTTTAGAATAGCAGTGTAACGGTAGTGGTTACTTTTATTTTTTTACAGTATGTGAATGACTGTATGCTGTCTACTGTGATTAGTTAACATACTGTAGTACCACATTTTACCACTAGGTTATACTGACTGGTTATTCATTTGTATTATTTCTAGGTGACCATCATATTGTCCAGCTCCAACTTAAGTCCAAAGAAACTGGGATGACATTTGCCAGTACAAACTTTGTCTTCTATAACTGCAGTGTTCATACCTCGTAAGTATTATGCTTAATACAATTTTAAAGCCATGAAAACCTTTAAATAGTTTTTTCTATTAAATCAATGTTTTTTCTTATTATGAGTACTTTTTTAATTGACTGTTATTATTAGTATGATTATTTTTTTTACTTTTTACAATGCAGCCTCTATGTATCCTGTATAAGTAGAAGCTGTATCATTCTCTCTGAGCCTAATCCGTCAGTTCAGCTGAACTGACGGCTGAGCTGAGAGGGGGTCCTGCGTGTCTGACGCAGGATTCAGGACTTAGATGTAATAGATATCAGCTGCATCTTGTGTGTCAAAGACACGCAGGACCTACTCTCAGCCGAGCTGTTCAACTGAACTGACAGAATCGGCTGAGAGTGAATGATGTATCGTGAAAAGTAAAAAAGTATTTAACAACAGTAAATTAAAAAAGTGCTTAGAATAAAAAATACATTGATTTGATTTAAAAAAATAAATAAAACTTTCAAAGGTATATACAGCCTTTAAATTAGCAAATGAGATATATGTACAATACATGTTATAGTTATTAATATTTTCACACGGACATCAAAAATAGGCCAAGGAGACAATGCATAATTCGGTATCCTTTTTCAAACTGTTTTTATTTTATATCTTTCGCTTGTATTTTTTGGTTTCCATAACAATCAGAAATTAAGAGGAATTGTTGTGTCTGACTTCTAACCCATATGCCATAAGCACTATTCTTCTCTCTACTGCTCCATTCTTGTTCTCAGCTGGTTGTTTTAGCATGAGACAAAGCATCGTGTGCCATGTTAGTTGTCCCCAGCAGTTTGCATCTTATCTGAAAAAGACAGGTTTACAAATGAATTTTCAGCAAAGAACTATCACCAGGCTATCACCACTAAAAATGTTTGATTAAATATATTGTTTTTTTTTCTGATCCATAATGTGGCCATGTTTATGAGGCCTAGTGAACATTTCTGGGTAGACTTGAAAAATAGTTTTTTATGCCTGCTCCCTTTGCTACTGGACAGAGCTTTAACAATTTTGCAAAAAAAATGGGAAACTTGCATGATTCAAAAGACAGATAAACTTGCATGGTGACTAGTAAGTCCACTATACGGGCGGGTTCACACATAGCGGATTTTCACTTAAATTCCGCTGCGGACACTCCGCAGCGTTAATCCGCAGCGGAGCCGTTTCTCCATTGACTTTCACTTTAATTTCGCAGTGTTCGTTTACACGATGCGTACAATTCCGCTGCGGAGCATAGGCTGCGGAGCGGAATGTGGTGTCCGCAGCATGCTCTGTCTGTTGCGGAGCAGTGGCGGACTGGTTGCGGACTCATGGCGGAATTTCTCCATTGACTTCAATGGAGATTCTAAGTTCCGCAATGAAGTCCGCAGCTGTCATGCACATGTTATGTGTGGTGCGGAGCGTATTGGTTTTTTAACATGACATTTCTTCATTCTGGCTGGACCTATGTATTTCTAGGTCTACAGCCAGACTGAGGAAGTCAATGGGGCTCCCGTAATGACGGGAGCGTTGCTAGGAGACGTCAGTAAATAGTCACTGTCCAGGGTGCTGAAAGAGTTAAGCGATCGGCAGTAACTGTTTCTGCACCCGGGACAGTGACTACCGATCCCAATATACATGTATCTGTAAAAAAAAATGAAGTTCGTACTTACCGAGAACTCCCTGTTTCTGTCTCCAGTCCGGCCTCCCAGGATGACGTTTCAGTGTAAGTGACGGCTGCAGCCAATCACAGGCCAAGCACAGGCTGCAGCGGTCACATGGACTGGCGCGTCATCCAGGGAGGTCGGGCTGGATGCCGAAGGAGGGACGCGTCATAAAGACAACGGGCGGTAAGTATGAATTTCTTTTACTTTCACTAGGGAAAGTGCTGTCCCTTCTCTCTATCCTGCACTGATAGGGAGAAGGGAAGCACTTTTCCCGCAGTCCGCAGCAGCTAGTCCGCATCCATTTTCTGCACATTTTGTGCAGATCCGCAGCCGTAATCCGCAACCCGGATTAGGTGCGGCATTGATGCGGACAGTTGCGGAGGAATTCCGCCATGTGTGGTCATGCCCTACCAGTAAAATATTGTAAAATATATGTCACCTTTGTGCTTACCCTAAAAATGTATACCTAAAAAGTCTAAATATAAAAATTTATTAACAATTATCAGTACAATATGACACAATGTATATAATATATCATTTACTTTATTTATATTTTTTGGCATCTGCAGAACTTTAACAGATACATTTTTAATAAGACTTGTTTGTTAAATTGTGTTACACAAGACATGATAAAGTCCAAGGGGAGTATTTTATGATAGTACAGTAAGTGGTGAGCTTATTCTTACCGTGTATACGTATATTTAGTTAAGCCGATTAATTTCCCTATATATCTTATAATGTGTGTTCCTTGATGAATAACTAAAGAAGTTAAATAACAGTATGTCTACAGTGAAAAGATTTTGCTCTATACTGTATATAGTAACATTAAATGCTGGCTTGAGTTGATCTTTAACAGTTTTTTTCATTTTAACCCCTTCCCTCTTTGGCTGCTTTTGACCTTCCTGACAGAGCCTCATTTTTCAAATCTGACATGTTTCACTTTATGTGGTAATAACTCCGGAATGCTTTTACCTATCCAAGCGATTCTGAGATTGTTTTCTCGGGACACATTGGACTTTATGTTACTGGCAAAATTTGCCCGATACATTCAGTATTTAATTGTGAAAAACACCAAAATGTAGCGAAAAATTGAAAAAATTAGCATTTTTCTCAATTTAAATGTATCTGCTTGTAAGACAAGCAGTTATACCACACAAAAATGTTGCTAACTAACATCCCCCATATGTCTACTTTAGATTGGCATCGTTTTTTGATCATCATTTTATTTTTCTAGGACGTTACAACGCTTAGAACTTTAGCAGCAATTTCTCACATTTTCAAGAAAATTTCAAAATGCTATTTTTACAGGCGCCAGTTCAGTTGTGAAGTGGCTTTGAGGTCCTTAGATATTAGAAACCCCCAATAAGTCACCGCATTTTAAAAACTGCACCCCTCAAAGTATTCAAAACAGCATTTAGAAAGTTTCTTAACCCTTTAGACATTGCGCAGGAATTAAGGCAAAGTAGAGGTGAAATTTACAAAGTTCATTATTTTTTTCCAGAAATTCATTTTGAATCCATTTTTTTTGTACCACAGAATGTTTTACCCAAGAAATGCAACTCAATATTTATTGCCCAGGTTCTGCAGTTTTAGGAAATATCCCACATATGGCCCTAGTGTGCTACTGGACTGAAGCACTGGCCTCAGAAGCAAAGGAGCACCTAGTGGATTTTGGGCCTCCTTTTTATTAGAATATACTTTAGGCACCATGTCAGCTTTGAACAGGTCTAGTGGAACTAAAACAGTGGAAACCCCCCAAAAGTGACCCATTTGGGAAACTACAACCCTCGAGGAATTTATCTAGGGGTGTAGCAAGCATTTTGACCAGCCAGTTTTTTTGCAAACATTTTTGGAACTAGGCCATGAAAATGAAAATCTACATTTTTTAAAATAAAATGTAGGTTTAGCTAATTTTTTTTCATTTCCAAAAGAACTAAAGTAGAAAAAGCACCACAACATTTGTAGAGCAATTTCTCCCGAGTAAAACAATACCCCACATGTGGTAATAAACGGTTGTTTGGACACACGGCAGGGCTTAGAATGGAAAGTGCGCCATTTGGCTCTTGGAGCTCAAATTTAGCAGGAATGGTTTGCGGAGGCCATGTCGCATTTGCAAAGCCCCTGAGGTGACAAAACATTGGAAACCCCCAGCAAGTGACCCCATTTTGGAAACTATACCCTTCGAGGAATTTATCTAGGGGTGTAGCAAGCATTTTGACCGGCCAGTTTTTTTGCAAATATTTTTGGAACTAGGTCATGAAAATGAAAATCTACATTTTTTCAAATAAAATGTAGGTTTAGCTAATTTTTTTTCATTTCCACAAGGACTAAAGGAGAAAAAGCACCATAAAATTTGTAAAGAAATTTCTACCGAGTAAAACAATACCCCACATGTGGTAATAAACGGCTGTTTGGACACACGGCGAGGCTGAGAAGGGAAAGAGCGCCATTTGGCTTTTGGAACTCAAATTTAGCAGGAATGGTTTGCGGAGGCCATGTCACATTTGCAAAGCTCCTGAGGGGACAAAACAGTGGAAACCCCCAACAAGTGACCCAATTTTGGAAACTACACCCCATGAGGAAATTATCTAGGGGTACAGTGAGTAGTTTGACCCCACAGGTGTTTTACAGAACTTATTGTAAGTAGGCCGTAAAAATGAAAATCTACATTTTTTCAAAGAAAATGTAGGTTTAGGTATTTTTTTTCATTTCCACAAGGACTGAAGGAGAAAAAGCACCACAACATTTGTAAAGCAACTTCTCCCGAATAAAACAATACCCCACATGTGGTCACAAACATCTGTTTGGACACACGGTAGGGCTCAGAATGGAAGGAGCACCATTTGGATTTTGGAATGGTTTCTGGGTGTCATGTCATATTTGCTGAGCCCCTGTAGTACTAGTACAGTGGAAACACCCCAAAAGTGACTCCATTTGGGAAACTGCACCCCCTGAGGAATCATCTAGGGGTATAGTGAAAATTTTGATCCCAAAGGTTTTTTGCTGAATTAATTAGAATTAAGCCATGAAAATGAAAAATAATTATTTTTTCCAACAAGATGTAGTTTTAGATACACATTTTTCATTTTTACAAGGAATAGAGAAGAAAAAGCACCCCAACATTTGTAAAGTAATTTCTCCCGAGTACGGTAACACCCCATATGTGGTTATAATCAGCTGTTTACATATATGGGAGCATTCAGAAGAAAAGGAGCGGTATTTATCTTTTGGAGCGTAGATTTTGCTGGAATGGTTTGCGGACGCCATGTTGCATTTGCAAAACCCCTGATGTACCAAACAAAAGTGACCCCGTTTTAGAAACTACACCCCTAAAGGCATTTATCAAGGGGTGTAGTGAGAATTTAGACTCCACAGGTGTTTTGCAGAAATTAATACGCAGTGGATTGTGCAAAGTGAAAATTGCAATTTCTCCACTGATCTGCCCATTCACCGCACAAGATGTTGTGCCCCTAGAGAATCTTACCCCATAAATTGTTAAGCGGGTTCTCCCGGGTATGGTAATGCCTTACTTGTGGCCATAAATTGCTGTTTGGGCACACTGTAGGGCTAAGAAGGGAAAGACCGCCATTTTGAGCATGGATTTTGCTTGGTAGTAGTTCTGTTTGGGGTTTTGCTGGTATTTCAGTTTATAATGTGGGGGCATATGTAATCTGTGCGGAGTACATCAGCGTATATCTAAGCTGCGAGGAGTACATCAGGGCATAATAAGAGGGTATAATAATGGGGTAAATAATACAATTGTCCATAGGTGTGTGTTACGCTGTGAAGCGATCCGTTATGCGCAGGCCGGTGTCACACTGATAAACAGTTTTCTTTCTTATTCCCCTTTTGTAACGCTCTGCACCTTTTGGGGACTTTTTCTCCTTCGTAGTTTGGGAAATATTGCTGAGAAAGTTTTGCGCTGGTATAATACGGGCGCCCTCGCTTCCAGCGGATGTGCTGTGTCCATTCCCTTTCCTAGTTCCTAAATACTAGGGCCCTGAAACTGAAGGAATGTTCCCCTCCGGCCTGCGCATTGAGATGTTTTTTCATCACAGCATTTCTAGTGCCGTAACTTTTTTATTTTTCAGTTGATTGAGCGGTATGCGGGCTTGTTTTTTGCGAGACGGGCTGTAGATTTTATTGGTACCATTTTGGAACACATACGACTTTTTGATCACTTTTTATTTCATTTTTTGGTAAAGGAAATTACCAAAAACAAGCAATTCTGGAATAGTTTTTTATTGTTTTTTTTATCGGCATCCACAGTGTGCCCTAAATTACATGTTAGCTTTATTCTGCGGGTCGATACGATTACGGCGATACCAAATTTATATAGTTTTTTTTATGTATTGCAGCTTTTGCACAATAAAATCACTTTTTTTATCAAATCATTTGTTTTCTGTGTCGACATTCTAAGACCCATAACTTTATTATTTTTGCGTGCAGAAAGCGGTGTCAGGGATTATTTTTTGCGGCACGGATTGTCATTTTTTATTAGTACTATTTTGGAGTAAATGTGACTTTTTGATCACTTTTTATAGCATTTTTTGGAAGGAGATGTGACCTAAAAACAAAGATTCTGGTGTTTTTCATGTTTTTTTTTTTACGGCGTTCACCGTGCGGGATAAATTACATAATTGTTTTGTAGTTTGGGTCGTTACGGACGCGGCGATACCAATTATGTATAGTTTTTTTTATTTTTACGGTTTTTCCCATAATAAAAGACTTACTATGGGAAAAAAGTCAGTTTAGCTTTATTTTTATTTGAAATGTGTGTGTTTTTATTGTTTTACAACATTTTTATTTACTTTTTTTTACTTTTTTTACTTGTCCCACTAGGGGACATGAGGGCCTGATGCCCCGATCGCTACTCTAATACACTGCACTACATACGTAGTGCAGTGTATTAGCGCTGTCAGTTATTCACTGACAGCAAGCCTATGAGGACTCGCCGCAGGCGGGTCCTCATCGGCTCCCGTACAAGGCAGACTCGGACGCCATTTTCTGGCGTCCGATTGCCACAACAACCCTGCGATTGCATCACTGGGTTGCCGATCGGGAGAAAACCTATCAGATGTTGAGCGCAGCATCTGAGGGGTTAATCTGCCGGATCGGAGAATAGCTCCGGTCCTGGCAGTTACAGGAGGGTGCCAGCTGTATAATACAGCTGTCACCCCGCGGTGATGGTGCCGACTCTGCTTCTGAGCCCGCACCATCACTGCGCCGTACATATACGGCGCTTTGCGGGAAGCACCTCCCGACAGTGCCGTATATATACAGCGGATGTCGGGAAGGGGTTAAAGTAAAAAACTATTTGCTAGTCATTTGTCCAGTATCACTTACTGTTCTGTTTTTTATTGTTCTCAACTGTGTTCTTGCTCTTATTTGTGAGTAATTTTTCTCTGTCATGTTGGTAGTATTTGCACAGAATAAAGAGAAAAAACATTTAGTAGTTTCATACAGGGCTAACATCAGAAATTTCTGGGCCCCATACAGCCAAGGAGTCTGTTCCCCCCCCCTCACTATTGGGGCGGGCGCAAAGTTAAGGGGTGGGAGGTAGGGCAGCAGTGAAAAGCAAACTAGTAGGGTCTATTTGGAGGGGCAGGGCAGAGACAGCTGGTGGGTATCAGGGGCGAGGTGGAGAGACTCAGTGCCAGGGCTTGGTGGGGGAAGGAGGTGGGGATTTATGGGAGAACAGAAAGTGGCATGGGTGGGAGGGTGGCCAGGGGAGACGCAACCTGACAGGGACTCTGTGGAGGGACAGGGAAGAGACAGGGACTCTGTGGGGGGGGGGTGGGGGCAAAAATGGAAACAGTGTGTGTGCAGAGAATCTGGTTGCAGGGGGGCAACAGAAACAAAAATTATTGCACTGAAGCTGCTGCATGTACACAGCAGAGTCAGATTTAGTTCTGGCTGCTGCAGTCCCTAAGATCTCCTACTGCCACACCTTGGTGATTTTTTTTCGCCTTCTCTTCTCAAGCAGCACACACGTCATCTGTGTAGACACCAAACAACAAAACTAATTCAGACACCAGACCTCTAAATAATTTCAGACCCCAAACCAGAAAAAAATTCAGACCCCCAGATCAAACCTCTTAAGTAATTCAGACACCTTTCCACCAGACCCTTACCTGCCGTCACAGTTCAGCATTCAGGCTTTTATGGTCTATCTAGTGGATTTGGAATTTGATAACAAAACATTTATTGATGGGGATTATCTGTCCAATTTTCTATTGGTGCCTCTTTATAACTACATGGGATTATATCTCTATGGTACTGTAAGCAAAGAGTGACAGTAGGTGGCTATGTGGTGGAGGCAGGGAGGAGGTGCGAGGTAACATGGCCTCTGTAAGGGGAAGAAGGCTGTAGCAAGGGGGGATATGCCTAGTGGCAGGAAGTAGACACTACGTAGCATGAGCAGGGGGCACAGATTAAGGGGCTCTGTAGGTGAGAGGGCAGTGAGGAGACACCTTGGCAGGGGCTTTGTAGGGGGGCAGGTGGCACACAGTAGGCGACAGGGGCTTTTTAAAGTGTAGCTAAACGTTTAACAAACTTTTGACATGTCATAGTGACATGTCAGAAGTTTTGATTGGTGGGGGTCCGAGCACTGAGACCCCCATCAATTCACTAAAACAAAGGAGCTGAAGTCCTCGTGTGAGCGCTCAGCCGCTTAGTTTCTGTTCGGCTTTTTTCGGAAAGCCGATTTATCGGAGTAAGGGCTCATAGACTTTCTATTGAGTCCATCCTCCGATACATTGTTTTCCGGAAAAAGCTGAACAGAAACGAAGCGGCTGAGCACTTCAGCGGCTTCGTTTTAGTGATTGGTGGGGATCTCAGTGCTCGGGCCCCCACCAATCAAAACTTCTGACATGTCACTATGTCATGTCAGAAGTTTGTTAAACGTTTAGCTACACTTTAAGGTAAAAGAACTTGCCTGGCTGCGTGTGGAGGGAGGCCGAGTCATAAAAGATAAATTTACATTACAAAAATTATATGGATCATATCTTCTTCACCCCCTTAGGTATTATCTCACTACCCACCACAGGTTTAAATGCTATGTAAGCCTTTGAATGTTTTTTTTGTTGTTTTTTTTTAATAAAAAAGTTTACCAGTCTGTTTGGTGCTACTTTGTAAAGACTTTTTTTATTAAAAATAAGTTTTACTTTATGAGATACAGCTACTTTGTATCCTGTATACAGAGCAGCTGTATTGTGCACTGAAACCTTTATCTGTCAGGTCCACGGGACTGATGGGTTCAGCGTCAGCGGGTCCTGTGTGACTCTGTTCAGAATTTAGATGTGATCGATAACAGGTGGATCCTGACCCACCGACACTCAAACTGTCAGTCCCCAGGACCTGACAGATACGGGTTTCAGCTCTGTATACAGGATACAAAGCAACTGTATCTCAAAAAGTAAAAATACTTTTTAATAAAAAAATTTACAAAGTTTCATAACACACGCTAATAAACTTTAGTTTTTAAAAAACAACACTTTTCAGAGGTGCACATAGCCTTTAAGATCTCTCCCCCTCCCCCAGGTATCCTCTCTCCTTCCTCTACCCCCCAGGTATACTTCCTCACCACCCTTCAGATATCCTCTCTTCCCTCCAGTTATCATCCCCCTAGTATAATGCCTCCTTCAGTGTCATCCACCCCCCATTATTATCTCCTACCCACTACACCATCTTTTCCCTCCCCACCCAATAACATCTCCCTGCCCCATTGTCATCTATCCCCCCCATAGAAAGCAAGTGTCTTAGCCACATCTGTATAATATCCTCTTGACACTGAAGCACTGCATTGTATCACTAGCAGCAGCTTTACCATGGGTCTTATCTACTGTGCTGTGTAACGGGACAATAAACCTGTCTTCTCCCTCTGGTTACACAGCACAGGAGATAAGAGCCGACATAAGAACTGCTGCTAGTGATACAAGACTATGAAGCAGTTCTGAGCGGGTATAGTACAGACATGGGTAACACAGTGCTTTTCATTGGGGGGGATATGATGTGAGGTGGCTCCGGGCAGCAGCAGCCTGACACAGACATTACATACTCACCGTGTCAGAAGTTTTCTGCCGTTGCTGCATGATTCCTCAACTGGACTCAAAACTCCCGCTGTCTTTCAAGTCACCACCCCTTGTCTCCTCCACAAACACTGTCACGCCACTGTGGAGGAGGAGAAGGGGGTGGGCACTATGTGAACAGCGGGCCCTTATGTTTTTACTTTGGTTTAAAGAACGGGCTCCGGCTCTGTAATGGGACCTTTTCCTTTCACCAAAGTGAAATCATAAGGACCCCACTGCTGTGAGCAAATGGATTCCAGCAGTGGAGAGCGGGCCCCCTTTTTTAAAATTTATGGCCGGCCCCCTGACGGCAGTACCGCCAGTAATGCCCTGATGGCGGCCCTGTATTCATAAAGTGAAAAATTGATAATAGCAAAACATTACACTATGAAAAGGATGTTTTAGGACAAGAATACTAGGCATACTGTACATGAAACTATGGCAAAGATAATCTTGTTATTGCTCACTGGAACTTTTAGATTTCTAAGCTACAATGTGAATTTTTCAATTCTCCTATTGGTTACACTGGCGTTTTTGTGTCTCCAAATAGAGCCTTGTATGTACAGTGTTAGAATTTTTTTTCCCCAATTTTTAAAAAATGTTTTTGAAATTTAAATTTACCTGTCAGTAACAACTTTGGCCACTTTGCTGTCAGTATATATTTTTTTCCGAAGGAATAAAGCAACAAAGCAGCATCATTTTGCAGCTTCTATATTATATTATTCTATATAAAAGCTTGAGTAACTTTGTAAATACAATGCATTATTTCTAATTAATAATCTAACGTCCGACTTGTCCAGATGACTTATCCTTGAGGTAGGTCATCATTGTGTGAGTGATGGATGTGTAGAGGTGACAATTTAGAAGACACAGAAGGTACTATTGTAAACTTTACTGAACACTTCAGGGAGAACACTTGTTAACGATCTCTTAATCCCAGCCCAGAATGGTAAAACCCGAGTTTGGGAACGCTGACCCCGTGGGAATCCCTTATAAGAGTGGTAGCACTTGTCCTTATGCACCAAAGCCACTGTGCCTTTACCAGTCACAGTGGGAGCTGCTCCAGTGAAATAAACAGAGTTTTGCATACTTGCGGTTGCTAACCACTACTTTTTGAAGAAAACCTGACTCTCCATCTCTGCAGTTGTCCCAGAAATTATCTTGCCTTAGGGTGCGAATGGGCAGCAGCAGTACTTTATTGTCCCCTTTAGTAGTATGTAAAAGGAATCCACTCATACTAAGTGTGCTGCCCTTTTAAGACTACATTCCCCACGCTTGAAAACGTTGTTCTTTAAAATCTTGCCAGCAATACACGAATAACACGTTTACTTTACAATAACTTGACAATATACTTGAACAGTATTGTCAGAAACTAGACATGGACCGCACATCCACAATATATAAGTTGATCTTAGCCGCTAGACATCATTTATAAAAATGAACATGAGGTTCTTTGTTAACATTTTCATCAAACTGTATAAGCCCACTTGCCACTTCAAGGCGACCTCTTTCAAAGTGGGTCCCTACTCTATAGGTTGCAGCACCTATATTATGCCTAGCGGCTCAGATCAACGTATATATTAGGGATGTGCAGTCCATGGCTAGTTTCTCACAATGCTCATATTGTATAGTCTATCCTCCTCAATTTTTTGGGGGTTTTACTTGGCACCAGCACTCCACGCATTTGACCCAGCTGATTTTAATTTAGGAATGAGCTCATAAGTGTTTCTGCTCTTGCTTGTGCTCTCAATTGGCCACTGGGAGCGCATGGTAAGGCGAGCTTATTCCATCTGTTCACATGCTGTGGTGCTGTGGGATAGTATCTGTTGTTGTAGTGCTGCACTTGTGGGGGGACGTGGCCCAGCGTCAAGGAGGCTTGGCGCAGCCTGATAGCATGGGTGTTTTTGGGCCTCTGAGTTGCTCCCTCTGCAGGTGCGGTGCTGCGGTGGCGGTGGCCTCCATACGGTGATGCAACTGATAGAGTAGGGACCCACTTTGAAAGAGCTCGCCTTGAAGTGGCAAGTGGGCTTATACAGTTTGATCAAAATGTTAACAAAGAACCTCATGGTCATGTTTATAAATTATGCCTAGCGGCTCAGATCAACGTATATATTGTTAATGTGCGGTCCATGTCTAGTTTCTCACAATACTGATACTTGAACGGTGCATGCTGATAATCTCACCATTATCTACTTGTCTGTAAGGGTATGTTCACACAAAAAAAACCATCTGAAAATACGGAGCTGATTTCAGAGAAAACAGCCTCTGATTTTCAGGCGTTTTTGAAGCTGAAAATGAAATTTGGAGCTTCTTTTGAGGCTTCTTTTCAGGCGTTTTTTGAGGCGTTTTTCAGGCATTTTTCATAGTGTTCAATGGAAAATCAGCTCCAAAAAAACGCTTCAAGAAGTGACTCGCTACTTCTTTTTACGGAGCGTCGTCTTACGCTCCGTTTTTTAAAACCGAGATGTCAAAAGACGCCCCATATGAACTAAATGCTGCTTTTTCCATTCAGCTTCCGTTTTTTCCGGAGTTTTTTGAGGCGTAAACGCCCCGAAATACGCCTAAAACACTGCGTGTGAACATACCCTAATACCGCATGGTGTCTGAGTGCATGGAGTTGAAGAGCCTTGGCTGGATTCCATTACAGAAGAATGCAAGCGGATGCCACTGGAGCTGGAGTAATAGGCTGTGCCTACAATAACCTCTTGCCACCACACACACTCCCCCTCAGCCTTCCTAACCTATTTATAATCTACCCACCCTCTTCCACGCATCAGCACTGCTGGCGCTGCTACGTGTTGCCTTTCCCTACCCCTTCACATCAGAGAAGGATCCCCTCCCTTTCAGTGACCTTGCACTCCTAGTGTCATTTCTCACGGTGCACACCGGACGCTGCTGCCACGATGACAGGATGCTTAGACGGCTTGGGAGGTCTGTTCCCACAGCACTTCCCAGCTATGCAACTCCTCTGCACCCAGTTGACTATGCGCACTGACTCTCCATTTAAAGTCTATGGGAATTACCGAAACAGCCAAAGGCAGCACTCAACTGTTTCCTGCATAGTTATTGAATGGAGCGGCCAGCACATGCTTAACCCATAACTCCATTAAATATTCTCCTCACTGCAGATAGAGCAGTGAGAAGGAACAAGGAGTTCGAGCCCCCTGTTCTCGCGATCGGTGGCGTCTCAGCGGTGGGGCCTACAGAGATCAGACAATTGTCGATTACTAGATTCAAAATAAATAGATCACAATAGTAATCTCTCGTCATTTGAAATACATCTCTAGTAATATTTTAAACCCCCCCAACATGTGCTCTGAATCGTAGTAAGAACATTTTCTCTATTTAGCATTCCCATAGATTGCACCACATTCACAGTGATAATTTCATTATAAACAGTTGTATGTCACTGCTTCCACATTCTCTGCCAGAAATAAAAATGTAAGAAAAATAAATAAATATTAATAGCAGACTACGTTATGACTTGACACAATATTATACCGTATACATTTTTAATTAGAATAATCAGAGTGAGTGCTTGCTATCAATTTGAAAAACAAGTATTTCATTGCTTCTACATTCTATTAGATTTGTTTTATGGCATCCCCAACACCTCCTACTGACTGTGGGTAGCTGCTATATTTTCATGTATTTTATATTAAATTGCTACAATCCTCATATGCTCACTGAAGTCACATACAGTGTAATAACCAAGAACTATTTGGATATGTTAAGAGGCCCTTGCGTGAGTGAGTCTTTCATGACATGGACAGCTGGCCTTGAGTAGAGATGAGCAAATCAATTTTACATTAATCAAATTCGGACCAAAGTTTTTTAAAAATGTGTGATTCAGCTGGAAAATGACAGCTGCCATTTTACAGATTAGAAAAAAGGATCACATGACCTTGGATGGGCTTCCCCATAATGCCTTGCAGACAACCTTTCCAAAGTGCACTGTGGGTCACCCTCCCTCAACCCAAATATGTTGCTGTTACTTTTACATTACAAGCTGGCTTAGCGTTAAAGAGCTTGAAAGGGGTTGGATTGCCCTTGGATACAGTCATATTAGACATCAGAGAATCAGACACAAATTTTCAAGGCAATTGGGGCACTTTCTATTTGCAGTGAATCAAATCGACCGGTTCGAACAAATCTGACCCAAAACGAATTTTGGGAAATTTGCTTGTCTCTAGTATCGAGTAATCCTATTCTAATGGCATAGTTAGATTATTGCAGTAACATAATAACTAATGTGTAGATTATACTGTTGCATATGTTACATGCTATATATGAAATTACTAAATGCTCCCATCTCTAAACATTCTAAAACAAATGAACATATGCAGGACCCTTAGCGTTTGTTTGCTCTATATCAGGGGTCTCAAACTCGGCCGGGTAAGTGGGCCGCATATAGGAAAAATGGGAAGTTGACGGGCCGCATTACTTTCAAATTTGATACAATACAAACTTATTGTTAATCAATTAGTTATTTGAACTACTATAACACTATATTACTATAATAATAATACTACATTACTACAATACTACATTACTATAATAATACCGCTAGGTTTAAAATTTGAGATATTTCTCCACACGCTTATTTCAACAATCCAGTTTTCCAGTTTAAGTGTCGCTAAATGCAGTCCGGAGGCTCAGTTAGAAGCGTTTGGCAGACACACGTCAAGATTGGGCAGCCACTTTTTAGATAGTGCCACAGTGCCCTCGGTGGATGCTGCCGCAGTGCCCTCTGTGGATGCTGCCGCAGTGCCCTCTGTGGATGCTGCCGCAGTGCCCTCTGTGGATGCTGCCGCAGTGCCCTCTGTGGATGCTGCCGCAGTGCCCTCTGTGGATGCTGCCCCTGTGCCCTCTGTGGATGCTGCCACAGAGTCCTCTGTGGATGCTGCCACAGTGCCCTCTGTGGATGCTGCCGCAGTGCCCTCTGTGGATGCTGCCGCAGTGCCCTCTGTAGATGCTGCCGCAGTGCCCTCTGTGGATGCTGCCGCAGTGCCCTCTGTGGATGCTGCCGCAGTGCCCTCTGTGGATGCTGCCCCTGTGCCCTCTGTGGATGCTGCCACAGAGTCCTCTGTGGATGCTGCCACAGTGCCCTCTGTAGATGCTGCCACAGTGCCCTCTGTAGATGCTGCCACAGTGCCCTCTGTAGATAATGCAACACACCCCTAGATAGGGCCATAGTGCCCTCCACAGATGCTACCACAGTGATGTCAGGGTCTTGCCAAGAGCTGGAGTCCCGGAGCAGAGCCGCTTCTAGCACTCGAACTACAGTAGATTTGTGACTGCAGCTCTGGATTTGTTTGGAGTATGGGACCTGATATTACAGTACAGTTGTGACTGCAGCTCTGGATGTGACTGGAGTATAGGACATGCTGTAACAGTAGAGTTATGACTGCAGCTCTGGATGTGGCTGGAGTATAAGACATGATGTTACAGTAGAGTTGTGACTGCAGCTCTGGATCTGACTGGAATATAGCACATGATATAATAGTAGAGTTGTGACTGGAGCTCTGGATTTGTTTGGAGTATAAGACAAGATGTTTGCATCTGCATCTACTGATCTTGCAGTAGAGTTGTGAGTGTAGCTGTGGATGTCTCTGGAGTATAGTACATGATGTTACAGTAGAGTTGTGAGTGCAGCTCTGGATGTGACTGGAGTATAACATGTTACAGTAGAGTGGTGACTGCAGCTCTGGATGTGACTGGAGTAAAGTACATGATATAATAGTAGAGTTGTGAGTGCAGCCTGGGATTCCAGCTCTGCTCCTGACATCACTGTCCATATATGGTCAGAGATGTCAGGGGCAACCCCAGAGCTGGAGTCCCGGGCAGAGCGCTAGTAGGCTCTTCCTGGGACTCCAGCTGTGCTCCTGACATCACTGGGACTCCTGCTCTGGGGAAGCCCCTGACATCATTGTCGATGTATGGACAGCGATGTCAGAGGCTTCCCCAGAGCAGAGCCTATACTAGTGCTCTGCCCGGGACTCCGCTCTGGGGAAGACCCTGACACACTGTCCATATATGGACAGCGATGTCAGGGAATTCCACAGAGTCCCGGAGCAGAGCCTATACTAGCGCTTTGCACAGGACTCCGCTCTGGGGAAGACCCTGACACACTGTCCATATATGGGCAGCGATGTCAGGGAATTCCACAGAGTCCCGGAGCAGAGCCTGTACTAGCGCTCTGCCCGGGACTCCGGCTCTGGGGAAGCCCCAGACATCGCTGTTCATATGTGGACAGCGATGTCAGGGAATTCCAGAGTCTCGGAGCAGAGCCGATACTAGCGGCTCTGTGTCCCGGGCCGCAGATAACAGCCCCAGGGGACGTATGCGGCCCGCGTGCTTGAGGCCCCTGCTCTATATCAACCTATTGATCTTTTGATTAGTAATTGCAGTGGCATTTACTTGGCAAGGTAGTATTTCTAACTTAGGTTAAAATGTTATTTATACCATTTGTATTTTGAATTTCATATATTTCATTCATATTTTCAGGTGCCTATCTTGTGTGCAAAGTCCATATCAGTGCCATTGGTGTAAATATCGACATGTGTGTACCCATGACCCACAGACATGCTCCTTTCAGGAAGGACGAGTCAAGATGCCAGAGGTAATGATTCTATGTTCCAGTCTATTATATTTTCTTTAAAAAATATCTGTAAAGAATTAGTTATCTTCGATCCCGGCCCTTACAGTGATGTGTCGGCTTTAACCTACAGCCAACATCCACTGGTTATGGAGTGAGCTGACTCTGTGAACCGCTCTTTGCTCCCCTTACCGGCCATGACGTACAGTTGCATTAAATGTCTAGAAGAGGTTAATATAAGATAAGTAATGCAACGGTATTCAACTTAACTTTTATAAAGGACTGTAAAAGGAGGGATTCACTGAAGTGATATATGAGTAAAATATATAACTTTATTTCATAACTCTCTAAAAACAGGGGTACAATCACCACTGTGAAAAGCCCCACCATGTGTATTAAAAACGTATTAAACAATAACTACCAAGTCCTGATTCAATTGTGAACCCTCTATGACTGAGTATATTATAAAGATACCAATCTGGAATCAGCATTTGAACATGGGTATAACAGTAGTTTAGACCCTAAAACACACTGGAGCCCGCGATAACCACACCAGAAACTCCTAATGCTAAGGTATACAACAATGCCACTGTCCCCTATGCTGATTCCTCATTTAACCCGACCCTATCAGCGATATCTATGCGAGCATGCTTCCGTGGTGTACAGCAGAATATCTGCTGTTGAAGTAATATCGCTGGCATCCTGGCCAGAGTGACCAAGCTACAGACCCCTGATGATAAGTATAGAAATGCGTAGGGTCGGGTTAAATGAGGAATCTTAGCATAGGGGACAGTGGCATTGTTGTATACCTTAGCATTAGGAGTTTCTGGTGCGGTAATCGCGGGCTCCAGTGTGTTTTAGGGTCTAAACTACTGTTATACCCATGTTCAAATGCTGATTCCAGATTGGTATCTTTATAATATACTCAGTCATAGAGGGTTCACAATTGAATCAGGACTAGGTAGTTATTGTTTAATACGTTTTTAATACACACGGTGGGGCTTTTTCACGGTGGTGATTGTACCCCTGTTTTTAGAGAGTTATGAAATAAAGTTATATATTTTACTCACATATCACTTCAGTGAATCTATTAATTTTCCTATGTTGTGGGAGCACAAATTATACGTATCGTTTAATACAGTGAATTATGACTGTAAAAGGAGGCAAGTTTTACAAATACAAAGAAAAATGCGAGGAATAAAAAGGAATATATCATACCTATGTACCTATAGATGGGTCCTTTCTTAGCTTTTTTTCTACTACAACATATCTTGAGATGTGTGCCATGACCAGCTTTAAAAGAAAACATGATTTTGCGATACTAAGATCATAAGATGCCTATGCTATATCTGTCTAAGTGCGTGGCCACCCAGTGCTTGTAAAGTGACTTTCAGCTTGTCAAGGGTTTGCTAGCATGCCATGATATTGTATTTAATTTTTTTACATGAGAAATTTGAGTCCTTAACCGAATTCAAGCAAAGATAAGGAAGGGCACATGTGTATGAAGGCATATAAACATTATGGAGAAAGGTCCCCCCACTCGGGATCTCCCTTTAAGATCTCCCTCTTGCTCTAGCGGACCTGGCCCGTCCATGCATTACACAGTTGAACATTCCTTTGAATGGCAGCATGTAATGCTACATTTCCCCTGTAGTGGCTTTCTGAAGGGAAAATCTATGGCCAAACACGATTATCCCCAATAATAACAGCTGATCGTGGGGAGTAAGAAAAGCTGGACCCACGAAAAATCAGCTGATTGTCAGGTTAGTGTCTATTTAATAAGCTATAATTATATCCCCGTTTAATATATTTTCTGGGGGTAGCATAAACTTATTGTTCACACTTTAAGATTCTCTATTAATTCTGCAAGTTTATCTTGATATTTTCCTATTGGTGCATAAATATTGCAACCAGAAAGAAATATGTCCAAATGATAATGTCAGCACAGCCTCAGATAAAGTGACATATTTTTGTTAATACTTCTTATTGACACATGTGTCAGTCCACTACACAAGATAAATTGGACATTGAAAATGTCTCGGAGCAATAAACGACCTTTGTGACTGATTTGAATTGACTAAAAACATAGTAGGAATCCAATGGTGTATCATTTAAAGGACAGGTTCTATAAGGAACATGCAGCTTGTCACCAGCAGAAAATGTCAGCTGAGACTCATTGGTTGTACATTTGCCTCTATTTCCTTCCCTTTTGGTACAATGCTATTTTTTTCCTCTTGTCTAGGAAATGTATAATTTCTGGTAATATTTTCAGCCAGAGACTTCTAGCTCCAGATGTGCCTTGTGCAATAATGACTACGCAATATTTCCAAGTTCTAATTGTCTATTATCTATGTGATAACAGCGTGTTGTGCGCTATAGCTGCCTGTAATGGTTCTCAGAGGAAGCTATTATTGCTGTCATAAACTGCAGCACAAGAAAAGATAAGCAGAAAAAATACAACTTTCAGCAGAGTTTTTTTTTTTCTTTGTGGCCTTTAGTTTTGTCACCTGAAGGAGTTGTCATAGGAACAGTTTGTGTCGCTTTTCTGGGTCCTCGACAGTGGTATAATGGTCCCTGTGGTAGGGTCAGACTGGTGGTTTCATTATTATTATCAAATGTAAGTGGATGAGATAGAGAAGGAAACTGCAACAAATTGGAACCAACAAACTTCCTCTGTTTTTCATGTATACAATCGTTGACATATTTATAAAAAGTGAATGCTGAGGATGTCATGCAGTAATATTTCTATGGTTTATTCCCTCAAGATTAATAAGTTTCTTTAGTTAGATAGTGCTGTGGTTAACTTAAAGAGGCTCTGTCACCCCCCTATCTCCTACCTAATCTAATAGGCACTTTGATGTAGATAACTACTGTTTTTGTTTTCTAATAAAACGTTTATTATTGACCAAGTCATGAACATTTTTCGATTTATGCAAATTTTTTCTAAATGCCCAACTGGGCGTTTTTTTGCTTTTCACCAAGCTGGCGTTGTAAGGAAAAGTGTATGACCAATCAGCGTCATACACTTCTCTTCATTCCAGCCCAGCTGGATTCATAGCACAGCGTGATCTCGCAAGATCACGCTGTGATGTTACTTCCTCCCGCAGGTCCTGCGACGGAAGACTGAACAGACATCGCCTCCAGCCGCAGTAGATTCAGATAAACGTCCTGGCATGACTGGAGGCGATGTCTGTTCAGTCTTCCGTCGCTCCGGTGAAGGACCTGCGGGAGGAAGTGACATCACAGCGTGATCTTGAGAGATCACTCTGTGCTGTGAATCAAGCTGGGCTGGAATGAAGAGAAGTGTATGATGCTAATTGGTCAGCATCATACACTTTTCTATACAACGCCCACTTGGTGAATAGAAAAGAAACACCCAGTTGGGCATTTCGAAAAAATTTGCATAAATCGAAAAATGTTCATAACTTGGTAAATAATAAATGTTGTTTCAAAAAAAAAAAAAAATAAACAAACAAACAAACAGTAGTTATCAGCATCAAAGAGCCTATTAGATTAGGTAGGAGATAGGGAAGTTATAAACTGCTGACAGAGCCTCTTTAATAATATCTCATCAGGATTATCTTAATGAATAGCTGCCATATGTACTGTACTTCATGCAGAAACATAACAATAATTATAGTTTAGCTCTATATTGTATGTACTAATTGCCACAGCTTAAAAAAGAATAAATATTTTACTAACACATACTAACAGAAATAAAGTGTTGGGACACATACACATTTCACCTACACAAGCTTTTATGACATCCCATTCTAAATCCATAGGATTTAATATGTAGTTGGTCACCCCTTTGCAGCTAAAACAGCTGCCTCTTTTCTGGGAAAGCTTTCTACATATTTTTGCAGTGTGTCTGTGGAAATTTTTGCCCATTCATCCAGAAGAGCATTTGTGACGTCAGACACTGATGTTAGACGACAGGACCTGGCTAGAAATCTTCTTTCTAGTTTATCCCAAAGGTGTTCGATGTGGTTGAGGTCAGGGCTCTACGTGGGCAAGTCAAGTTTCTCCCCACCAAACTCACTAAACCATAACTTTATGGACCTTGATTTGTGCACTGGGGCAGAGTCATGCTAGAACAGGAAAGGGCCTTCTCAAATCTGTACCCAAAAAGTTGAAAGCAAACAATTGTCCAAAATATCTTGATATGCTGAAGCATTAAGATTTACATTTACTAGAACTAAGGGGTATAGTCCAACCCCTGAAAAACAACCCCATATCATTATTCCTCATCCACCAACTACAGTTGGCACAATGCAGTCAGACAGGTAACGTTCCCATGGCATTTGCCAAACCCAAACTCGTTCATTAGACTGCCAGATAAATAAGCATGATTTGTCACTCCACAGAACATGTTTCCACTGCTCCAGGGTCCAGTGGTGGCATGCTTTACACCACTCCATCCAATGCTTGGCATTGTGCTTAGTAATGTAAGACTTGTATGTTGCTGTGCAGCCATGGAAACGCATGCCATGAAGCTCCAGTGGCATGGCTAGGTGCTTGATTTTAATCAGCACCATGCCTGTTCTCCAGGTCTTAACCTGGGGACCCTTAACTATCAACTTCAAATGCTTTCATAAGGGTTGGCTTTTCTGCAAATATCAGAAATATACCCTCTCTGTATATTAGGGGAAATTGACTGATCTTTGATTGCTACTTCACCTTTGGGGCCTTTGTGAGTGCTTAGACCTGCCTAAGAATCCTTTAGTATTTTTGTGGGCCAGTACGACCTTGAAGATGCAATATAAAACAAGAGTTATAATGGCTGATGTCCGCTCCTGCCATTGCGTACTTACCTCTCAACGGTGTCTTCTCACTCCCGGCTGGCACCACATCTTTCTTCCATCCCAGGGTATTTTTTCGAACAAACCTATACAAAAAATGGTAATTGGTTGAACTTTGATTGCTACTTCTCCTTTCGAGCCCTGTTGTATTATGGGCCTATTATTATATGGGAGCTTGGGCCCGCCTAAGAATCCTTCGCTACTCTAGTGGGCTAGTTCAACCTTGGAAATGCAATATAAAACAAGAGTTATTATAATAGCTGCTGCCTGCTTCCGCCGCTGTGTACTCACGTCTCCACAGCGTCTTCTGGCTCTAGGCAGGCGCCCCATCTCTCGTCCATCCCACGTTGTTAACAGCCTTCCCCCTGGCTCTCCTCCTAGCTCTCCTTCTACTGCCTCTAGTGCACGTTTGCCCTCCCTTCTCCTCTTAAAGTGACAGCGCACGCCAAATTCCACCCATGCCTGAGCAATTAGGTTCCATACTCTAGCTTGCTAGTTGTATTCGCCTAATACTTGTAGTTGGATTATTCGTTACCTATTCTGCCTAAACTCAGGCTTGTCTGCCTACCGCCTGCCCATGCCCTGACATTTGCCTGTTTACCACGACGATCGTCTATTGCCTGCCCTGATATTTGGCTTTTTAACCATGAGGGAATGTCTGCTGCCTGTCCTGACCTACGCTAATGCCAGACTCTGCATCTTGCCTACTGTTATTGTACCTGACCTGTCCGTGTCGGCTGTTGCCAGCAGACACTACTCTGGATGTAGGAACCTGGAGATTTTAGCAGCCAAGACTCCATATGGAGGTTAAACGGTGAACACCTAGCTATCCCCTAGACTCCGCTCCTTAGTTTAGCCCTACCCCAAGTCCATTGCCAATACAGTGGGTCCACACGATCCTCTGCAGGCTCATTGACACTCACTATCTCTACAGTCGCCGTGGCAGCTATCCTTTGTTTGCAGTCAAAACAAGCATCTACTGTATCTCATTATTGCACCATGATTTTGGAAAAACAATCATTTTCCTCTATCAGGCTGTGTGTGGGATTCTCAACAGATTTTAATGTGTGTTCATAGGCCATCGATATGGAGACCAATCCTTGGTCTAAACAACAAACAATAGAATTGGTCCTGAACAGACTGTGGAGCATGCCATCATATCCCTTGTTGTTTAGTTCCAGCAGTGCTCTTCCGTACAGCTAGATGCAGAAGCTGGACGAGGGGTAGGCGGTCGATTAGGCCGCCATTGGGGGAGGGGGATAAATACACAATATGTAAAATATATGTGAGTAGACTAAAAAAATATAGTAAAAATGTATGAAGCCTATAATATTCGGGGAATAAAGCAAACATCTAGCAACATATAAAAGGGTGCACATGGGTAAAGTAAAAACAGAATATGTTCAAACATCAGTTTGATATGAAATATATCAATTGATAGCCATTCTTCAAACAGGGTTAAACATAGAGATGTGCTTGTAAAACACTACCCGTGACAGATGATTTAGGTGATAAAATGATCCTGCTGAGCCTGTTAGATACCACCAGTGTTATGCCACACTACCACTCTTTAAAATATAACTGTTGTTCATTATGGCAATGAATGTACTGCCAATCTAATTTTTCCCTTTTTATTATCCACTGATGTTGGCACCTGTCTATCATTAAAAGGGGCGATGAGATCTAAGTGCTGTTGTTATAGAAACCTGCAGACTTCCCACTGTGTTTAGGGAAGAGAAAATGGATGGGTAATAATGTTTGTGAGAGGTCTGTTACAGCTAAAGAAAGAAAAGTTATATTGGAGAACAAAACATACGCTGGTAAAATTGGATTGTTATCATCTTGGTTTTCTAACTTGGGTGATACCTAGAAATATAAATTGTAAAAAATTGAAAGTGATTGTTTTCAAATGGATTCAAAAAAGTAACAGCAACATAAAGAACCAATCTGTTTCATCACAGATCATATCTAGTGTTAATATAAACTGATGTATGGGCTTTAGGCACATTTATATGGATGTTTATTGTAACTTTCAGAATGTTTTCTTATGTTTTTCTGATTTCATGGTAACAGATCTCGTTTTATAGATGACAGTTTGTAGCAATAGAGGCACCCCTTAAAAATTATGTTCTTCTGTGTTTTTTTTTTATTTAATTGTTTTCCATAATCTTATTATTATGGTAATAATTTACTATCATCACAATTTATGAGCTGCCCATTCATGCAATCAGATGTTTTGCTATGATTGGAAAAAATGATTCCCAGAGCAAAAACAATAAACCTCCACTATGCTCCTGGGGATCTTCTCTATTTGAGTTAGCTAGGCTTTCCTTCAGCAGTGGTTGGTTGACATGACTTCTGGCACCCAGCACCCAGGGCACATGACCGCCAAACCCCCTTAGCTATACCCGTGTCGTAGCTTGCCCAGTGTGTAACTCATTACACACCACAACTTATTTTTAACAGGTCAGATGAGGTCCATTATATGGATGCAATTATTTACACAATACAAATAATTATTGATGTGGTCTGTGATTTCCAGTTAGATTTGAGTAAAAATCACTATCACCCTAATAGCAAATTGTCAAACTTTATTTTGTCTATAATCTGTAGACATATGTTGGTGGAATTTCCAGCAAAACAGTGAATTGTAAATCAGCACATTTATCACCATGAACACCACGCCATGTAGTACATTGACAAAGACAGTAATACATTTCCATTTCTCAGCATCTGTTAACTCTTGTAGCTTTGCCCAAAGTACATCTCATATGACCTTATTATAAATCTGCAGTGTCTAAATAGGGAATGGGTAGCCACTGTACCTAGAATATAAGTTAAATGTATAAGAAGAACATATTTGCTATAGCAAGAATAAAAAAAAATGGCTACACAATCAATTTCCGATTACGTTTTGAAGAGTACAGGCCCTAGTTAGAGCTACAGTTTTTAATCTTCCTGAACAGAATTACTATAGAGTAGTTTTGTATATACAGTGAAGGAAATAAGTATTTGATCCCTTGCTGATTTTGTACGTTTGCCCACTGTCGAAGACATGAACAGTCTAGAATTTTTAGGCTAGGATAATTTTACCAGTGAGAGATTGATTATATTAAAAAAAAAAAAGAAAATCACATAGTCAAAATTATATATATTTATTTGCTTTGTGCACAGAGAAATAAGTATTTGATCCCTTTGGCAAACAAGACTTAATACTTGGTGGCAAAACCCTTGTTGGCAAGCACAGCAGTCAGACGTTTTTTGTAGTTGATGATGAGGTTTGCACACATGTTAGATGGAATTTTGGCCCACTCCTCTTTGCAGATCATCTGTAAATCATTAAGATTTCGAGGCTGTCGCTTGGCAACTCGGATCTTCAGCTCCCTCCATAAGTTTTCGATGGGATTAAGGTCTGGAGACTGGCTAGGCCACTCCATTACCTTAATGTGCTTCTTTTTGAGCCACTCCTTTGTTGCCTTGGCTGTATGTTTCAGGTCATTGTCGTGCTGGAAGTCCCAGCCACGAGCCATTTTTAATGTCCTGGTGGAGGGAAGGAGGTTGTCACTCAGTATTTGACGGTACATGGCTCCATCCATTCTCCCTTTGATGCGGTGAAGTAGTCCTGTGCCCTTAGCAGAGAAACACCCCCAAAACATAATGTTTCCACCTCCATGCTTGACAGTGGGGATGGTGTTCTTTGGGTCATAGGCAGCATTTCTTTTCCTCCAAACACGGCGAGTTGAGTTAATGCCAAAGAGCTAAATTTTAGTCTCATCTGACCACAGCACCATCTCCCAATCACTCTCAGAATCATCCAGATGTTCATTTGCAAGCTTCAGACGTGCCTGTACATATGCCTTCTTGAGCAGGGGGACCTTGTGGGCACTGCAGGATTTTAATCCATTACGGCGTAATGTGTTACCAATGGTTTTCTTGGTGACTGTGGTCCCAGCTGCCTTGAGATCATTAACAAGTTCCCCCCGTGTAGTTATCGGCTCAGCTCAGCTCTCACCTTCCTCAGGATCAAGGATACCCCACGAGGTGAGATTTTGCATGGAGCCCCAGATCGATGTCGATTGACAGTCATTTTGTATGTCTTCCATTTTCTTACTATTGCACCAACAGTTGTCTCCTTCTCACCCAGCGTCTTACTTATGGTTCTGTAGCCCATTCCAGCCTTGTGCAGGTCTATGATCTTGTCCCTGACATCCTTAGAAAGCTCTTTGGTCTTGCCCATGTTGTAGATGTTAGAGTCAGACTGATTAATTGAGTCTGTGGACAGGAGTCTTTTATACAGGTGACCATTTAAGACAGCTGGTCTGGAGGAGGCTGAACTCTTAATGGTTGGTAGGGGATCAATTACTTATTTCTCTGTGCACAATGCAAATAAATATATATAATTTTGACTATGTGATTTATTTTATTTTTTTATATAATCTATCTCTCACTGGTAAAACTAACCTAGCCTAAAAATTCTAGACTGTTCATGACTTTGACAGTGGGCAAACTTACAAAATCAGCAAGGGATCAAATACTTATTTCCTTCACTGTATGTCCACCATAACTTATTTTACTTATTGAGGCATTAATGAAATATGCCACCGGCTTGACTAGTTTACTAACCATACGTAATTAAACTGTTTCACGTCTCATATGGGGTGTTAATCTCTTGGGCTTGTTATTTGTATCTTTTATGCTCTCTGTAACTTTATGTTCTACTTTTTGACTTGTCAGCTAGTTTATCCTACCTCATAGGGAATATTCTGTCAAATCTGCTATGGTATGCTCCAGGCAAGGTTCCTTGAATTCAGCTCTTTGACACTAAAGGAGACACTGACAGTTCATGTTTGAGAAAGGAGTAATCCATGTTAGAAATAAGAAATAGAAATGTATTTAGATATAGCAATATGTGTAGGATAGGTTGATCTACTGTAAAAAATTTTAACCAGATCTGATGAGCCCATGCTGCATTTATATTTTTACAGTTATCCTTTTTACCAAGTTCTGTATGATCTACACTGTTACATAGTTACATAGTTGATAAGGTTGAAAAAGACAAAGGTCCATCAAGTTCAACCTATAATCCTACCATGTTAATCCAGAGGAAGGTAAAAGCCTCATGAGGTTGATGCATCAACCCTGGATCAATTTCCCATCTCCAGAATCTAGTACTCATAACTTGTAGTATTATATTTTTCAAGAAAGTCCTCTTGAACTTTGTTTAATGAACTGACCATCACAACATCCTGTGGCAGAGAGTTCCACAGTCTCACTGCTCTCACAGTAAAGAATCCTCGTCTGTGATGATGGTGAAACCTCTTTTACTCTAGACGTAAAGGATGCCCCCTTGTCCTTGTTACAGGTCTAGGTGTAAAAAGATCTATGAAAGATCTCTGTACTGTCCATTCATATATTTGTACATTGTAATTAGATCTCCCCTTAGCCGTCTTTTTTCTAAACTGAATCGCCCCAAGTTTGATAACCTTTCATGGTACTGCTATCCGCCCATTCCCTTAATTACCTGTTGTTGAATGGAGATAATGAACATCATGTATCAAAAGTGCCAACTCCAACCAACAAGAGTTAATTTTACAGAGCGGCTTAGAGAATGAAAGATGTATTTTGATTTGTTTCTATGGCAACAATTCAAATTTTTAAGCATTGTACAGAAAGAGCAAAAAATAACAAAAGTTTTTTTTTGGGTAGTATATTATATAGTGCTCTGATTTATTCTGGTGCAATTTAGTTTCCAAACACTGATCTTCAGCCTCATGACAGCCCCAGGTAGCACAGTTGGGTTGCATGCTTCCTATTCATATATATAAAATACATATATAATTCATTATGGATGCATCCCCTCTCCATAGAATGAGACATAAACAGATGCTGCTTCCGCTTCGGCCAGAGTTCCCATAATCACAATTGTACTGGAGAAGATTTAAGATATAGCATTATATGTGTTTCGATAAATATTAAAAATAAAATAAAATTCAATAATATAAAAGTTAGGTTTTAATATTCAAGGGATAACTAAAGTTCTAGCAGATGACAGAGGTCGATGACTTTAACCACTTTAGCATTCACCAGTCCAGGTAAAGCACACCTTCCATTTTTAGACACAAATGCAATGTGCCCACTTCTCTGTTTGTCCATTTTGCTATACTTTGAGCCTCTTCAATAATAGGGAGAATGAAGGACTGCTAGCAGAAACCCCTCCATTACAGAGCCCTGTTGAGTCTCATTGAGGATGGTAAGAGGCTGATTAAAAGCTGCTCCTCATGTAAGGTACGACTGCGGACAAGCAGCCAGGATTCATTTCTGTGCAGCCCGCTGAGACAGACAACACTCCTGCTGCTTTGTCCGTGGGGCTTTAGGAGGGACTTGCACTCTCATTGAACATGTAAAGGGGTCTAAAGGGCTTTATTGATATAAATCAAAAGGAGAACTTTTTGTACATTTTGGACACCGCATCTTTCATTTGACGATGCTAACATACGGTGCATTATGAGCCATTAAATGGCTAATCCATATTGAAAGGATAAAGAATCAAAGGAACAAAGACACAAACCTGTGGATGGAATAAGGCAGTCATAAAGTATAATGGAGAACAAGCTAGTAAAAGGATGCTCACGGCTAGAGGATTTAGTGAAGATGTCCTAATATGTTAAACTTTTAAAAGTAGAATCAGCTATATTGTACCGCTTAAAATAATACAAAACAGCATTAAAGCAAACAAAACTGTGAACATGAAAGAACGCAGAACATGAAGACTTGTGAAGTCAGCCTCTTATACTCGGCTTTTATACTGTATGTTGAATAAACACCATTTGCTTGGATGGAAAAGAACATTTAAGAAACTGAATGTCGCTTTCTTAGAATAGAACATTATCTGGAGAAAGATTACAAGCAAAAGCTCGAATGGAGAAAATCATTTTCCAATGGTCTCTCATGTGCACAATCGTCTCTTCTTTTCTTGTTAGGAAAATAACTTATTTTGTGCAAATAGTAGCAACTGCTACTATTGACAATTGGGTTATTTTCAAGTATACAGACATGAATGTTTTTTTTTAAATAAGAAGGTAAATAAACCCAAAATATAGAATATCATTTTTTTAAGATTATTTATCTATTATCTATATATAACGGAATGCTTTCTAATTCTAAAACGAACACTTTAAATGTGATCCATTCAGGCGTGTAGGTATAGTAGGTGCGGAGGAAGCAATCACACTCATATCCTAATGCCTGACTGGGTCCAAGGGTTCCTCTGCCACAGTTCAAACAATTAGCTAATCCATTCTGAATCCGCCTTTGCTAATTTGGTTTTTTTTGTACTCACATGTTTATTTTAATTTATTTTTCTGGGATCGATTTATTGATCCATTTAAGTTACTTGAGCTCATTTATTAAACTATAGATGATCAAACATACATTCATTCATCAACTAGGTTCCTATATCAACCTTTAAATGGACAACATTGACCCCATCTATGTTAGCTGGCACCACTGAATATTTTTAAGATAGCGATACATGGGCATAGTTATCAAGGTGTTGAAACCCTATGAATAGCCCTTTTTGTTTTTCTGGTCTTACAGCCAGGTTGTGAGTTTTCACCTGTATTTTCCACCAACCCTTTTGCGTCACTAAACATTGCAGACATATAGCTTACTAACATGGCTATAAAATAAAGTTTCTGCATATGTAAGATCAGATTTTCTTTACATGGACTTATAGTAGTGTGCATAGGACCGATGTACACGGTGACCGTAACTCCAGAACCCACTAGTATTGATATACAGTAACTTATTCAGTGGTCAAACAGTCATGTATCTGATTTTCCAACCAGGAACTTTAGAAACGCTGTTTAGGAGGACAATAATGACTGAGTTTCTAAAGTTATTCATTACGCATAGTCCAATATCTGCGTGTTGTTTTTTATTTTTTTAAATTTTACTTGAAGGCAATGTAAAACCCTGCAGTATGGCTATTTATAAGCACCACAGGACAATGCACAGCATGTAATAAAATATCTCAAATTCAAACCATATAGTTACTTGTCTGTGAATTTGCTTTACAGCAGCAGAAGCTATTATTTTGTGATGCCCTATAGGGGGCTACTTACCTGCCGACATGAAACATAGCAGATGACAGTGAATGAAGTACTGTATATATCACATGCTGTATATACTTCCATTCAATTACTAGCTTTCATCGCTCCTAAAGCTTACACTTCCCATAAATCCCCTGAATTTTCTCTAGCAAGATCTTCTAGTCGTAACCTCCCATAGCAAAACCAGGAGATTTGTGTGCAATCTATCAATATAATGATATTGTAAAGTTCAGGAACAGAGATAAAATATATGGTGCATTCTGCATTTGTTGGCCACTTGCATGTCCTAGCGGTTTGATTGCTTGTAACAGTTATGTAAATTTCATCAGGGAGCGAGACAAATATGTTCTGAAATTTATGGAGCTTGGAATTCTGCCTGGATTACATTGACCTGTTCTGCTTTACAACTTAATAACATCTCTGATACCATGCTTGCACATTTGTGTGTGGCTTTATGGCAATGAGAATTAATGGTGTTAATATACAAACATCCAGAAAAAGGATATTGCTGTTCATTTTAATAAAGTGTAGTATGTGTGAATGTTATTGCACTCGACATGAAATAATAGAAGCAATACATTTTAATTTTTCTACCTGAAAATAAATATTGGCGTTGAGCGTTTGTGTTCATTCCATTGTTTGGTGCCCTGCAGAATTGCTGTAAAAGGGGTATTCCCATCTCGAACATTGATGGCATTTATAGCATGACCACCGTCCTACCTTCCGCCGCTGTTGCTGGACTCTGGCTACTGATTTACTAGGTTTTTCTAAACGTGTTTTTCTGCGCTGTTTCTAGAATTCCCATTGAAGTGAATTTGAATTTGTGTAATTGTATCTAGATTTCCACCTAGAATTCATAGGTCTATGGATGGAAAACGCAGCATAATTTTTGCAAAGGTCATAGACAGCAGTCATCTTGACTTAGGCTAGGCTCACTGGTGCCATTTTAATTTGTGCTTGAATTTATTACAGATTATTAATAAATTTAAAGAGGGAATATACATTGTTAAAATGTTATTCATGTAAACTATTAGCAGAACTTTGTGTACATTATCTCTGATATAACAGTAATATCAATATAAAATAATAAATGACAAAAATAATATATAATCAATACATTTTCGATACATTTTAAAATTCAAAACATGGATTGAACTTTTAGCTATATTGTACAAAGTTTTGTTTATAGTTGTTTCTATTAATTTTCATAACAGATATGGCATTGGGAACACTTCATTGCCCATTAAAAACAGGGAAGTGGCCAGATAGCTCTTTAGAAAGAAATGTGAACAGATGTGATATGCAGTATTGGCCCCTTAAGACAGAACGTATTTGCATACGCTTCCACCATAGATTCAAAAAACAAGGTCTTATTCCTCCTTTTGGGTTTGGTCATTAAAACCTGAAATATGTGATAGATTGTCAACACAGCAGCAGGTGAAATATGAGAATATTGACTAAAGGCAATTAATATGTCTACTACATTATATCATTTTCTTGATAAACTAAGCCCAGATTTGCTATTCAACAAAGCAAAATGTATTTGGTAAATTTTTTGGTAAAAAAACAAAAAAACAAACCTCCGCCGTAGCGGAGTGGCAGCTGACCAAGTCACAGTCTATGCAAAGTTTATACAAAGTTCATAGTACAAGGGTACCTGAGATAGTCCAGACAGTAGTATAGGCTCTGGCATGGATGGGACTTGACGTGGCGGATGATATCAGGAGTGGCAGATAACACCAGACGTGGTGTAACAGCAGGCGTGGCAAGTGACAACAGACGTGGTGCATAACAGCAGTCATAGCAAATGACACAACACAACTTAAACACTAGAAATGTTCAGGAACAAACACAGCATGGGATACAGTATACAGGTAGCAGGGTATGGGAACACTAGGAGCAAGATGCAACTGGGGACCATTTCCAATACAAACATGGGTAGACAACAACAATGCTCAGGCAAGGAGTGAAAGGGCAGGGCCCTTTTTATAGTCCTGTGTGATCTGGGAAATAATTAATTAATTACATATGCTCGTGCTGGCCCTTTAAGGCCGGGAACCAGCGCGCGCCCCCTAGCGGACATTACAGGACAGAGCGACCGGATGCACTGACATCTCAGGGGAAGGAGACGTCGGCCACAGGAGGATGGTCTGCGGTCGTGGCTGTCAGCAGGTAAGGGGAGGCGGTGGTCCACGACCGTGGCCATTATACATACTCTGTTTTAGAAAATCCTACATTTTATTAATCCTTTGGAAAAAGTGGTATTGGTCATGCAAAGAAATAAATAAATGAACAATTTTGCATCCAGAAATGGTATGTATCTCAGATACCTCCTGCATTTGTAGCACCATTAAATCCAACCTGCATACAGCTGCTTGAATTAGACTTGTTAGCCCTTATGGCTTTATCTATGGAGTATGGCTTGTGGAGGAACCACAGTATAGCCAATTTGGGACAAAAAGAACCAGATGTCTACTATGCTACCGCACCAGTGTTGCATGGCTACATCTAACCTTTACAGGGTAACTAAAAGATCAACAAACTTCTGACATGTCATTGTGACATGTCAGAAGTTTTGATTGGTGGGGGTCCGAGCACTGAGACCTCCACCAATTGCTAAAACGAAGAGGCAGAATTGCTCGTGTGAGCACTCAGCCTCTTTGTTTCTGTTCGGCTTTTGCCGTAAAACAATGTAGCAGTGTACGGGCTGAACAGGAAGTTTATGGGTCTGTACTCTGCTACAATGGCTTTCTGGAAAAGCTGAATGAACAGAAACGAAGCGGCTCAGCGCTCACACGAGTGCTTCTGCTGCTTCGTTTTATTAATTGGTAGGGGTCTCAGTGCTCAGACCCCCACCAACCCGAACTTCTGACATGTCACTTTAAATTAGAAATAAACCCAATACTTTTGAGATTTGCGGTGACATGGAAACACCTTCTGTTATAGGACATCAAGACCTGCTGTTAATAGTCTTTTAATGGATGGCTTTTTGGTTCCTTTTATCCCACCAGTTCATACTTTTCTAGTCATTCTGCATAGTAACAGATATGAAGTGGTCTTCTTCTGGGGTGCTTATAGAAACATAGAGCTAAAACCTCAAAATAATAGACTTTGCAAACAGAAAAAAACCTCACACTTCATGTCGCACCATATATATATATATATATATATATATATATATATATATATATATATATATATATCTAGATATAAATATATATATATATATATATATATATATATATATATATATATATATATATATTTATATATATATATAAATATATATATATATATATATACACTACCGTTCAAAAGTTTAGGGTCACTTAGAAATTTCCTTATTTTTGAAAGAAAAGCACAGTTTTTTTCAATGAAGATAACATTAAATTAATCAGAAATATACTCTATACATTGTTAATGTGCTAAATGACTATTCTAGCTGCAAACGTCTGGTTTTTAATGCAATATCTACATAGGTGTATAGAGGCCCATTTCCAGCAACCATCACTCCAGTGTTCTAATGGTACATTGTGTTTGCTAACTGTGTTAGAAGGCTAATGGATGATTAGAAAACACTTGAAAACCCTTGTGCAATTATGTTAGCACCGCTGTAAAAAGTTTTGCTGTTTAGAGGATCTAAAAAACTGACCTTCCTTTGAGCTAGTTGAGAATCTGGTGCATTACATTTGTGGGTTCGATTAAACTCTCAAAATGGCTAGAAAAAGAGAGCTTTCATGTGAAACTCGACAGTCTATTCTTGTTCTTAGAAATGAAGGCTATTCCATGTGAGAAATTGCCAAGAAACTCAAGATTTCCTACAACGGTGTGTACTACTCCCTTCAGAGGACAGCACAAACAGGCTCTAACCAGAGTAGAAAGAGAAGTGGGAGGCCCCGCTGCACAACTGAGCAACAAGACAAGTACATTAGAGTCTCTAGTTTGAGAAATAGACGCCTCACAGGTCCTCAACTGGCAGCTTCATTAAATAGTACCCGCAAAACGCCAGTGTCAACGTCTACAGTGAAGAGGCGACTCCGGGATGCTGGCCTTCAGGGCAGAGTGACAAAGAAAAAGCCATATCTGAGACTGGCTAATAAAAGCAAAAGATTAATATGGGCAAAAGCACACAGACATTGGACAGAGGAAGATTGGAAAAAAGTGTTATGGACAGACGAATTGAAGTTTGAGGTGTTTGGATCACACAGAAGAAGATTTGTGAGACGCAGAACAACTGAAAAGATGCTGGAAGAGTGCCTGACACCATCTATCAAGCATGGTGGAGGTAATGTGATGGCCTGGGGTTGCTTTGGTGCTGGTAAAGTGGGAGATTTGTACAAGGTAAAAGGGATTTTGAATAAGGAAGGCTATCACTCCATTTTGCAACGCCATGCCATACCCTGTGGACAGCGCTTGATTGGAGCCAATCTCATCCTACAACAGGACAATGACCCAAAGCACACCTCCAAATTATGCAAGAACTATTTAGGGAAGAAGCAGGCAGCTGGTATTCTATCTGTAATGGAGTGGCCAGCGCAGTCACCAGATCTCAACCCCATAGAGCTGTTGTGGGAGCAGCTTGACCGTATGGTACGCAAGAAGTGCCCATCAAGCCAATCCAACTTGTGGGAGGGGCTTCTGGAAGCATGGGGTGAAATTTCTCCCGATTACCTCAGCAAATTAACAGCTAGAATGCCAAAGGTCTTTAAATGCTGTAATTGCTGCAAATGGAGCATTCTTTGACGAAAGCAAAGTTTGAAGGAGAAAATTATTATTTAAAATAAAAATCATTATTTCTAACCTTGTCAATGTCTTGACTATATTTTCTAGTCATTTTGCAACACATTTGAAAAATATAAGTGTGAATTTTCATGGAAAACACAAAATTGTCTGGGTGACCCCAAACTTTTGAACGGTAGTGTATATATATATATATATATATATATATATATATATATATAGATAGATATATATATATATATATATATAGATATAAATATATACCTATATATATATATATGTGTATATATATACATACATACATACATACACACACACACAAATAATAAGTCACTTTATAGCCTCTGAAAATGTCCAATCTGTAGTTTGTCCTCTGCTGCAAGTGAAGATTTTACAGCACATGGTGACACAATGCAAACAAGGGATTGTGATCGATGTCTGTATGATTACTATTAAAATATAAGAAGGTTTGATGACTTCCTGGAAACTATGTCATTTTAATAGATTGAAGGTGTAATCACCACATCAACAGCGAGGTAGAGTGATATGTTAACCCCTTCCCTCTTTAGCCACTTTTGACCTTCCTGACCAAGCCTCATTTTTCAAATCTGACATGTTTCACTTTATGTGGTAATAACGTCGGAATGCTTGTACCTATCCAAGCGATTCTGAGATTGTTTTCTCGTGACACATTGGACTTTATGTTACTGGCAAAATTTGCCCGATACATTCAGTATTTAATTGTGAAAAACACCAAAATATAGTGAAAAATTGCAAAAAATAGCATTTTTATCAATTTAAATGTATCTGCTTGTAAGACAGGCAGTTATAACACACAAAATTGTTGCTAATTAACATCCCCCATGTGTCTACTTTAGTTTGGCATCGTTTTTTGAACATCCTTTTATTTTTCTAGGACGTTACAAGGCTTAGAACTTTAGCAGCAATTTCTCACATTTTCAAGAAAATTTCAAAAGGCTATTTTTACAGGGGCCAGTTCAGTTCTGAAGTGGCTTTGAGGGCCTTATATATTAGAAACCCCCAAAAAGTCACCCCATTTTAAAAACTGCACCCCTCAAAGTATTCAAAACAGCATTCAGAAAGTGTTTTAACCCTTTAGACGTTTCACAGGAATGAAAGCAATATAGAGGGGAAATTTATAAATTTCGTTTTTTTTTGCAGAAATTCATTTTGAATCCATTTTTTGTGTAACACAGAAAGTTTCACCAGAAAAATGCAACTCAATATTTATTGCCCAGATTCTGCAGTTTTTAGAAATATCCCACATGTCGCCCTAGCGTGCTTATGGACTGAAACACAGGCCTCCGAAGCAAAGGAGCACCTTGAGGATTTTGGGGCCTTGTTTTTATTACAATATATTTTAGGCACCATATCCGGTTTGAAGGACTCTTGCGGTGCCAAAACAGTGGAAACCGCCCACAAGTGACCCCATTTTGGAAACTACACCCCTTGAGGAAATTATCTAGGGGTATAGTGAGCATTTTGACCCCACAGGTTTTTTGCAGAAATTATTGGAAGTAGGATGTGAAAATGAAAATCTACATTTTTCACAATAAAACGTAGGTTTAGCTCATTTTTTTTTCATTTCCACAAGGACTAAAAGAGAAAAAGCACCACAACATTTGTAGAGCAGTTTGTCCCGAGTAAAACAGTACCCCACATTTGATCATAGACTGCTGTTTGGACACATGGCAGGGCTTAGAAGGGAAGGAACCCCATTTGGCTTTTGGAGCTCAAATTTAGCAGGAATGGTTTGCGGAGGCCATGTCACATTTGCAAAGCCCCTGAGGGCACAAAACAGTGGAAACCCCCCACAAGTGACCCCATTTTGGAAACTACACCCCTTGAGGAAATTATCTAGGGGTATAGTGAGCATTTTGACCCCACAGATTTTTTGCAGAAATTATTGGAAGTAGGATGTGAAAAATGAAAATCTACATTTTTCCCAATAAAACGTAGGTTTAGCTAATTTTTTTTCATTTTCACAAGGTCTAAAAGAGAAAAAGCACCACAACATTTGTAGAGCAGTTTGTCCCGAGTAAAACAGTACCCCACATTTGATCATAGACTGCTGTTTGGACACACGGCAGGGCTTAGAAGTGAAGGAACCCCATTTGGCTTTTGGAGCTCAAATTTAGCAGGAATGGTTTGCGGATGCCATGTCGCATTTGCAAAGCCCCTGAGGGCACAAAACAGTGGAAACCCCCAACAAGTGACCCCATTTTGGAAACTACACCCCTTGAGGAAATTATCTAGGGGTATAGTGAGCATTTTGACCCCACAAATTTTTTGCAGAAATTATTGGAAGTAGGATGTGAAAATGAAAATCTACATTTTTCCCAATAAAACGTAGGTTTAGCTCATTTTTTTTCATTTCCACAAGGACTAAAAGAGAAAAAGCACCACAACATTTGTAGAGCAGTTTGTCCCGAGTAAAACAGTACCCCACATTTGATCATAGACTGCTGTTTGGACACACGGCAGGGCTTAGAAGGGAAGGAACCCCATTTGGCTTTTGGAGCTCAAATTTAGCAGGAATGGTTTGCGGATGCCATGTCGCATTTGCAAAGCCCCTGAGGGCACAAAACAGTGGAAACCCCCCACAAGTGACCCCATTTTGGAAACTACACCCCTTGAGGAAATTATCTAGGGGTATAGTGAGCATTTTGACCCCACAAATTTTTTGCAGAAATTATTGGAAGTAGGATGTGAAAATGAAAATCTACATTTTTCCCAATAAAACGTAGGTTTAGCTCATTTTTTTTCATTTCCACAAGGACTAAAAGAGAAAAAGCACCACAACATTTGTAGAGCAGTTTGTCCCGAGTAAAACAGTACCCCACATTTGATCATAGACTGCTGTTTGGACACACGGCAGGGCTTAGAAGGGAAGGAACCCCATTTGGCTTTTGGAGCTCAAATTTAGCAGGAATGGTTTGCGGATGCCATGTCGCATTTGCAAAGCCCCTGAGGGCACAAAACAGTGGAAACCCCCCACAAGTGACCCCATTTTGGAAACTACACCCCTTGAGGAAATTATCTAGGGGTATAGTGAGCATTTTGACCCCACAAATTTTTTGCAGAAATTATTGGAAGTAGGATGTGAAAATGAAAATCTACATTTTTCCCAATAAAACGTAGGTTTAGCTCATTTTTTTTCATTTCCACAAGGACTAAAAGAGAAAAAGCACCACAACATTTGTAGAGCAGTTTGTCCCGAGTAAAACAGTACCCCACATTTGATCATAGACTGCTGTTTGGACACACGGCAGGGCTTAGAAGGGAAGGAACCCCATTTGGCTTTTGGAGCTCAAATTTAGCAGGAATGGTTTGCGGATGCCATGTCGCATTTGCAAAGCCCCTGAGGGCACAAAACAGTGGAAACCCCCCACAAGTGACCCCATTTTGGAAACTACACCCCTTGAGGAAATTATCTAGGGGTATAGTGAGCATTTTGACCCCACAAATTTTTTGCAGAAATTATTGGAAGTAGGATGTGAAAATGAAAATCTACATTTTTCCCAATAAAACGTAGGTTTAGCTCATTTTTTTTCATTTCCACAAGGACTAAAAGAGAAAAAGCACCACAACATTTGTAGAGCAGTTTGTCCCGAGTAAAACAGTACCCCACATTTGATCATAGACTGCTGTTTGGACACACGGCAGGGCTTAGAAGGGAAGGAACCCCATTTGGCTTTTGGAGCTCAAATTTAGCAGGAATGGTTTGCGGAGGCCATGTCGCATTTGCAAAGCCCCTGAGGGCACAAAACAGTGGAAACCCCCCACAAGTGACCCCATTTTGGAAACTACACCCCTTGAGGAAATTATCTAGGGGTATAGTGAGCATTTTGACTCCACAGGCTTTTTGCAGAATTTATTGGAAGTAGGCCGTGAAAATGAAAATGTAAATTTTAACCAATAAAACGTAGGTTTAGCAAAATTTTTTTTCATTCCCACAAGGACTAAAGGAGAAAAAGCACCACAACATTTGTAGAGCAGTTTATCCTGAGTAAAACAGTACCCCACATGTGGTCATAAACGGCTGTTTGGACACACGGCAGGGCTCAGAAGGGAAAGAACACCATTTGGAGTTCAAATGTAACTGGAATGGTTTGCGGTGGCCATGTCGCATTTGCAAAGCCCCTGAGGGGTCAAAACAGTGGAACCCCCCCACAAGTGACCCCATTTTGGAAACTACACCCCTTGAGTAAATTATCTAGGGGTATAGTGAGCATTTTGACCCCACAGGCTTTTTGCAGAATTTATTGGAAGTAGGCCGTGAAAATGAAAATGTAAATTTTAACCAATAAAACGTAGGTTTAGCAAAATTTTTTTTCATTCCCACAAGGACTAAAGGAGAAAAAGCACCACAACATTTGTAGAGCAGTTTATCCTGAGTAAAACAGTACCCCACATGTGGTCATAAACGGCTGTTTGGACACACGGCAGGGCTCAGAAGGGAAAGAACACCATTTGGAGTTCAAATGTAACTGGAATGGTTTGCGGTGGCCATGTCGCATTTGCAAAGCCCCTGAGGGGTCAAAACAGTAGAACCCCCCCACAAGTGACCCCATTTTGGAAACTACACCCCTTGAGTAAATTATCTAGGGGTATAGTGAGCATTTTGACCCCACAGGCTTTTTGCAGAATTTATTGGAAGTAGGCCGTGAAAATGAAAATGTAAATTTTAACCAATAAAACGTAGGTTTAGCAAAATTTTTTTTCATTCCCACAAGGACTAAAGGAGAAAAAGCACCACAACATTTGTAGAGCAGTTTATCCTGAGTAAAACAGTACCCCACATGTGGTCATAAACGGCTGTTTGGACACACGGCAGGGCTCAGAAGGGAAAGAACACCATTTGGAGTTCAAATGTAACTGGAATGGTTTGCGGTGGCCATGTCGCATTTGCAAAGCCCCTGAGGGGTCAAAACAGTAGAACCCCCCCACAAGTGACCCCATTTTGGAAACTACACCCCTTGAGTAAATTATCTAGGGGTATAGTGAGCATTTTGACCCCACAGGCTTTTTGCAGAATTTATTGGAAGTAGGCCGTGAAAATGAAAATGTAAATTTTAACCAATAAAACGTAGGTTTAGCAAAATTTTTTTTCATTCCCACAAGGACTAAAGGAGAAAAAGCACCACAACATTTGTAGAGCAGTTTATCCTGAGTAAAACAGTACCCCACATGTGGTCATAAACGGCTGTTTGGACACACGGCAGGGCTCAGAAGGGAAAGAACACCATTTGGAGTTCAAATGTAACTGGAATGGTTTGCGGTGGCCATGTCGCATTTGCAAAGCCCCTGAGGGGTCAAAACAGTGGAAACCCCCCACAAGTGACCCCATTTTGGAAACTACACCCCTTGAGTAAATTATCTAGGGGTATAGTGAGCATTTAAAAAAATGTTTCAATTAAAATCCATGGATGTGTGATAAACTTTGAAGCACTCTTTTATGCACAGGCCAGGTTTGTCGGGACAGGTTTCACAATGATAAGTTGTGTCTCGTCTTCTCCCTCTGTTGTAACACACTTTACACCTTTTTTGGCTCCTTCCCTTTTTACCAGTGGGGGGGATTTCGCCAGGAAAGTGTTGCCCTGGTACAATACGTGGACCATCGCTTCTAGAAGTACTGGGGCTCTCCCCTTCCTGGTCCCCAAATACAAGGGCCTTGATAACCGCTTCTTGAAACTGAAGGAATGTCCCTGTCCGGCCTGCACATCGGTATAGCACGTAAGCGTTATACAATGCCATCTGTACCACGTGCACGGCCAGCTTTTTGTACCACGTCTTTGTTTTACGCATGGCACTGTACGGCTTCAGTACTTGATCAGAGAGATCAACACCTCCCATGTACTTATTGTAGCCGAGGATGCAGTCTGGCTTGGGGGTCATTGTGGTGCTACCTCGGACAGGGACAGGGGTGATGCCACTACCGTGTATTGTGGTCAACATAAGGACGTCCCTCTTGTCCTTATACTTGACCAGCAACAAATTATCGCTGTGTAGTGCCCTGCTTTCTCCTTTTCTTAGGGGTTGCCCAATCAGATTTTTAGAGAGGCCTCTCTGATTTTTGCGCACGGTGCCGCATGCTACAGTACTTCTGGTGGAGAGGCATTTAAATAGTGGGATGCTGGTATAGAAGTTATCCACGTAAAGGTGATAACCCTGGTCCAGCAGTGGGTGCATCAAGTCCCACACTATTTTTCCACTAACTCCCAGGACAGGGGGGCATTCTGGAGGTTCTATCCTGGTGTCCTTCCCTTCATAAACCCGAAACCTGTAGGTGTACCCTGAGCTGCTCTCGCACAGCTTGTACATTTTAATTCCATACCTCGCCCTCTTGCTTGGCAGGTATTGGCGGAATTTTAGTCTCCCCTTAAAATGTACAAGGGACTCGTCTATTGCTATGTTCTTTTCGGGGGTGTACACTTCCTGAAATTTGGTGCAGAAATAATCAATCATTGGCCTGATTTTGAATAGGCGGTCGTATGTGGGGTCATCACGGGGCGGGCACTGTGCATTATCATTATAATGCAAAAATTTCAGAATAATTTCAAATCGTGCCCGGGTCATTGCCATGTGGTATAATGGGGTGCTGTATAAAATGTCCGCACTCCAGTATTGCCTAATCTCTGGTTTTTTTACTAGGCCCATATGTAGGACAAGGCCCCAAAATTTCATCATCTCCGCTGCCTCTATGGGGGTCCACCTAGCAAATGATGACGTGGGGTTTTGGGCTAAAAATTGTTGGGCATATAAATTTGTTTGGGCCGCCATTACATTAACAAAATCCTCAGTGAAAAACAGATTGAAATAGTGAATTTCTGCGAGGCCTACAGTCTCAAATAGAATTCCAGAGCTCCCTGTGAAATCTGGAATGTGAGGCTCATAATTATCAGGGGGTGGGTTCCACAGGGTATCGCTCATTTGGGGGGTTGCCTCAGCTGATGTCCTGGGGCGTCTTTGCGGGGGTTCCTCATCACTGGATGAGGATGATGAGGTCAAGATGAATGGGGCAATTTCCTCTTCTCCCTCGCTGGCCGATTCAGTGTCAGAGGCCAGGATGGCGTATGCCTCCTCAGCGGAGTAGAGCCTTTGAGATGATTGGGCCATTTTTATTAGGGGGGTATGTAGTGCTTCAACACGTGTAATACTCTTTATAGAGGTGGTTTTGTATGTTGTGCTTTTACACGTGTAATATGAAATTTATAGGAAAAAAAAAAGAAAAAGAAGAGAAGAATAAGAAAAATTTAGGAGAAAGAAATTTATTGAACGTTCAATATAGAACTGTAAAAAAAACTGAGCTACAACTGTGTCGCTACGCTATCAGAAATTTAGTGAACAAATTTCAGTTAAAAAAAACTGAATGTATGTCACTAAATGGACGCTGACTATAAGATGTAAATTTATACTAAAACTGTCGCTACGCTATCAAAAATTTAGTGAACAAACTTCAGTTAAAAAAAACTGAATGTTCGTCACTAAACGGACGCTGACTATAACGCTATAAATTTATACTAACTGTCGCTACGCTATCAAAAATTTAGTGAACGAACTTCAGTTAAAAAAAAACTGAATGTCCGTCACTAAATGGACGCTGACTATAAGATGTAAATTTATACTAAAACTGTCGCTACGCTATCAAAAATTTAGTGAACAAACTTCAGTTAAAAAAACTGAATGTCCGTCACTAAACGGACGCTGACTATAACGCTATAAATTTATACTAACTGTCGCTACGCTATCAAAAATTTAGTGAACGAACTTCAGTAAAAAAAAACTGAATGTTCGTCACTAAACGGACACTGACTATAACGCTATAAATTTATACTAACTGTCGCTACGCTATCAAAAATTTAGTGAACGAACTTCAGTTAAAAAAAAACTGAATGTCCGTCACTAAACGGATGCTGACTATAAGATGTAAATTTATACTAACTGTCGCTACGCTATCAAAAATTTAGTGAACGAACTTCAGTTAAAAAAAACTGAATGTCCGTCACTAAACGGACGCTGACTATAACGCTATAAATTTATACTAACTGTCGCTACGCTATCAAAAATTTAGTGAACGAACTAAATGTCCGTCACTAAATGGACGCTAACTATAAGAAGTCAATTTATTCAAACTGTATAAAAAAATATATAGCTAGAACTTCTGCTATATATCTTTTTTTACAAAACGGACGTCAGTAAACGTCCGCTACTCTAATGCTAGTCTTTTTTTTTTACAGTTTTATAAAATGAAGAAAAAAAGGCCAAAAAAAAACCTGCGTAAACAAATTACCACTGAGGCTGATTATTAGACTCAGCACTCAGTAGCCGCAGGGCGCACGCAAAAAAAAGGTGCAGTAATAAAAAAGGCCAAAAAATAAAAAAAATTACCACGGATGCTGATCAGTGATGGCGGTCACTGATCAGCACTCAGTGGCCGCAGGGCGCACACAGGGAGGTGCAAAATACAAAAAAAAAGGAAGTCCTGTGCCAAAAATTGGCGGTCAGTGATGGCGGTCACTGATCCGCACTCGGCGGCCGCAGGACGTAAAAAGGGAAAGATGGGGAGGGTGGGATGGGGGGGGAGGGTACAGGGATAAGAAGTTTAGGAAAAAAAACAAGTGCTGCTGCTAAAAAAAAAAAAAATCAGCAGCAGCACAGTTGATGATGATGACGGTTCACTCTTCTGCAGGAAGCAGTCGGATGAAGACGTCACAGCAGGATCGCAGCACAGAAGGCCTCAGATTCGGTAAGTTGGCTTCACAGACGGTCACACCAGCTCTGCTCACCGTTCCTAACCGGAATGAGGTGGGCAGGGCTGGTGTAGGGTGTTTCAAACACCCGCCATGGCTGCGATTGGTCGGTCGGTGCTGACCGACCAACCATAGCGATCTGGGGGCTGGCATCACCGCCATTTTTTACATGGAACATGGTAGTCATTGGTGCTGTCCTAGACAGCACCAATCACCACCATATCACTGTGCCCTGTGGCACAGTGATTGGCAAAAGCCGCAAACAGCCGCAATTGGCCGGTCTGAATTGAACGGCCAATGGCGGCGATCGCCGATGCGGGGGGGAGGCGACACCCCCCTGGGCATCGTGTACAGATGTCCTGCTGTTATGAACAGCAGCCATCTTTACTTTAAAACTTTTATTTTTGATACGGTAACCCCTTCTGCATTTGACGTACATGTACGGCAAGATGCGGGAAGTCAATGCTTTCCATGACGTACATGTACGGCAAATGTCGGGAAGGGGTTAAACAGACAATTGTAAATGAGAATAAAACCACTAATTGTTGTCTTATTATTTTTCTAGCAGATCCGCCAAACATAAACCAATTTTCAAAGAGTATAAAAGTAGATCTGTGTGTATTACACCATATTGTAATTATCATAAGCTTTGAAGTGAAAGCGGAAGACATACCCCTAGCTCTCTAAGGGTAAATGGGGCAGGACCATGAATTTGTCAAGCGGTAAATCATCTAAAAGAGTTACCCATAAGATTTAATTAGAAGAACATTAGGTTAATCAGATAGGAACATAATGAAAATGTACATTTTTAATGAAGCTCGCCTCCTCAATTATCTACCGCAAACTTCTTAAAGACTTTCAGCCATTTTTCTATTCATGCCAATGTGGTTTGTTTGTAATCAAAGCATGCTAATGATTTTGATACAAGTGGAATTTTATCAGGACAGATTTCAATGTGGATAACAATACAGCCCAGCATTTATCTGGTAAGAATAGAAAGCTGTATTCAAAGTTGCAGCAAGGCTTTATTTTACCCTGGGCAAAGATTCCGTTCACTGCCCTAGCTCTGTATTTAAATAAATGACTAATGTAGAGTGGCTTGTTGATGCCACACTTGGCTTCATCACCCTAGGAGAAAAGCCCCATCAGACCACTAGCTATGTCCCTGGTTCTTTTACCAGTGCTCAGCTATTTTTGAGCAAATTCAACAATATTGAAGGGAACACGTCATGTTAAATATGCTATCCGATCTGCAGGCAGCATGTTTTAGAGTAGCAGGAGCTGAACAGATTGATATACAGGTTCGTGCAAATGGATTCAAAGTAACCTGTAATTTATTTATATAAGTTACTGCTAACTCTGGGCTTAGGAGTCCAGTGGGTGGTCCTACTCAGTGATTGGCAGTATTTTCTTTATGCACATTTATAGAGGGAAGGCTGTCAATTAGTGGCTGAGACCACCCACTGGACTCTTTAGCCCACAGTGAGCAGGGATTTATATGAATAAGTTACAAGGTATTCTGAACTTTTACCACAAAACTATATATCAGTCTGCTCAGCTTCTCTTGCTGTATAACATGCTTACTGAAGATCGAACAACATGTTTAAAGTAGCAGGTTCCCCTTAAACATATTTTTATGAAACTCATAGTGAAGTACTGTAGGTAGTTATCCATCAACTACAAAAAAAGTTTTAGGCAAATTCCTTAAGGCTAGCTTTATATTTATTTTTTCATGGCTGATGCTCTTTTTATGATTCAATTTTATAATAGTTACAAGCTCATATATCTTATCAAATAAGTACTATATCAATAAAATATAACTTCTAAAGCCATGTTTAATACTTTCTACTAGAGACCTGTTGTAAAATTATTATTACAAAAAAAAGTAAATATTGTAGATAGAGGTTATAGTCCATATTTATCTGATATTTTATCACTTAAAAATTGTATTTAAGATTTAAAAGCTTGACAATAAAGTCCATAACACATGTGGGAGAGTAATATCAAATTGCCTCACCATTGATCTCAATGATGATGTAAACGTTGCTAATGGTTTCTGTTAGTCACCGTTGTGACAGGGTTTCCGTTGTTCTTGACGGAACCAATAGCGTAGTTGGAGATCAATAGTGAGGGAAACGGCAGCTGAGGTTTCAGTTTGCCTTTCTGTTGAGGGGTTAACCCTGACGAAACCTCAGACGGAACCCCTCAACGGAAGGGCAACAGTGATGTGAACACACTGCCTTAAGGAGTGTGCATACTTTTTTTATCTGCTGTGACAGTAATATAAAAATGTTAAAGAATATGGTAGAAGAAAAAATGGGTTGAAGAGAAATAAAACCATATGGAGTAGGCATTTCCTCATATAAAATTGTATAATATGCTGTACATGGTATAAAAAGCTTGAAACATTTTGTTTAATGTTTTTGATAACTCAGTTAACATACATATTCATAGCATTCTCATCTCACCTAACATATTTATGACATTGTAAGCATCATAGTGATTGCATTAGCTGTATAACTTCAAAATATGGGGAAGTTTGGCATAGACCGAATAAAAACATAGAAACCAAGTAAGCAAATAATAAAAATTGAAGATATCCTGTGTTTACAGGAAATGAAGAGCTTAGCAGTCCCTACAGAAAAGGGGGTTTTACACTGGGCGATTATCATGCAGACGAGCGTTCATAGAACGCTAGTTGCCGATAATTGCCCTGTGTAAACAGGGCAGCGATCTGCAGATGAACGAAACGCTCGATCATCTGCTGATCGTATTATTTTAAAAAGGTAAAATATTATCGTTGTCGGCAGCACATCTCCCTGTGTAAACGGGGAGAAGCACTGCCAACGTGATAATAATGTATAGGGACGAGCGACCAAAGTAATGACCGCTCGTCCTCATCCATAGCCCCATATGACAGGAGCAAGCTAGCGCCGATCAACGATGTCTGCCTGATTGGCGCTCGCTGCATCGGCCGATTGTCGGCTGCTGTAAAAGGCTCTAGTGGTTATCCTTATATATAATACTAAAATGGGACACAGTATTATGCTGTGTCCACAATCCCTAATGAACCAGTGAACTATTGTCAGATCTTGGTTACTCAGTGGTACCATGTTCCTTTTGACACTGTGGCCAAGTGTGACCCAACTGGAGAGTTTCCAGGTCCTGGTTAACCAGTAGTTAAGTATCCACCTCTTTAGTCAGGAATCTAAAGGCAGTCAGTTATAACAGACTCGTCACATCTAGAATCCTGTCATAATTAGAAATTTCTGCAGTAAAGAGGACACATGTAGAATATTGTGTGCAATTTTGGGCACCAGCGCACAAGAAAGACATAGTAGAGCTTGAGAGGGTTCAACGACGGGCAACCAATGTAATAAATGAAGTGGATGGACTGCAGTGTCCAGAAAGATGATCCAAACTGGTGCTATTTAGTTTAGAAAAACGACGTCTGAGGGTGTGACCTAATAACTGTGTATAAATATATCAAAGGATAATAAAGAGATTTGTAGAGACCCAGGTTTTTAACTATAACACAGGGGCATCCACTACTATACATCTAGAGGAAAAAAAGTTTCTATACCAACATAGATTGGGATTCTTTACTGTTAGAGCAGTGACACTAAGGAATTATCTGCCAGAGTATGTTGTCATGGTTAATACACAGAGTTTAACTTCTTCCTGAAATTTGACGTACATGTACGTCATAGTCGGAAGGAAGGAAGTATGGAGCAGTATCGTTGTAAACATACTGACCAGCAGAATAAAGTTAACATGTTATTTTTACTGCGTGGCGAACACCGTAAAATCAAAACTAAAAAACATTGTAGGAATTGCTGTTTTTTCCCCCCATTTTAGCCCACTTTGTTTTCAATTTTTTTCAGTACATGATATGGGACATTAAATGGGCTATGTTGATGGAAAAATAAAAAATGTTATGGATCTTTAAAGGTGGGCATGAAAAATGAAAATGAAAAAACGAAAATTTGCTGTGGCAGGAAGGTGTTAAACGGGGCCTGGATGCCTTTCTTAAAAGTAGTAATATTATAAACTATGGTTACTATATTACTCTAAATGGGTTGTTGATCCTGGAATTTATTCTAATTGCTGTATTTAAAGTTGGGAAGAAATATTTTCCCTAAGATGAAGAAAATTGGCTTCTGCAATAGCTTTTTTTCTGCCTTCCTCTGGATCCGCACTGCAGAAGAATAGGCTGGACTTGCTTTTCTTTTTTTTCCGCCTTCTATACAATGTTACTATGAGTCAGTTGACAGGCATTCCATTTCGCCTAACCAGCCAGAGCACTCTGTTCCTGTCAATCAAATTTACATTTAGCCCTATATGTAACTGCCCTTCTCCCTTAACTATGCCCTTGTAATGTCCGTGGCTGCGGGCTGTTAGAACCAACCTCCCCTGATAGCCGCAGCCACGAGTCGGCAAGGAGATGCCAGCGCTTGCGTCCACTCACCTCAGCCGGATCCCGTAGAGTGCGCGCGCACGCTCGTGCCCACTCTTAAAGGGGTAGCGTGCGCACTAGAACTTGTGATGAACTTTGACCCGTGAGTACCCTGGACTATAAGAGGGGTCCAGCCCCCTGCTTCTATGCCTGAGTGTTGTTGTTTTCCTTAGTCTGTCTTGCGAAAGGTCTCCTAAGTGACTTCCAGCTTCCCAGTGTTCCCCGTACCTGTATCCTGTTTCCCGTGCTATCTGTACCATCCTGGTCTACTGCCGTGCTGAGCTGTTGTCGTGTTGTGCTTCATCTCCACACCTGTTCTGCTGCTCCACACCTGACGTCTACCTGCCGCCTGGTCCCAGCCGAGCCTGCCACGCTGCTGTCTACATTGCCCCAGGTACCCTTTTCTGGACTATAGACTTTGTACCATACCTGTTTGGCCAGCTGCCATCCCGCTACGTGGTACGACCCAGTGGGTCCACACCCCGCCTCGTGACAGTAGACTCAGGCCATGGACCCTCCTTTTCAATTTAAGGGCATGTCACCCTCCCAAGCCATGCAGGCGGACCTGCAGGATCTCCGAACAAGACAGAATCAACTTCTTGTGGAGGTGGACTCCATGGCGCTAACTGCTTCCATTTCTTCTATACAAGATCCCCTGACCGACCCTCCTGCTACTTCTCCTAACGGTTCCAGTTCAGATTCCCGGTTCCCGCTGCCATTACCTTCTCGGTTCCATGGAGACGCAAGTATGTCTAGGGGATTTCTGAACCAATGCTATATCCATTTTTCCCTGCACGCCCGAGCATTTCCATAGGATGGAATCAAGATCACCTTCATCGTGTCTCTACTTGCTTGCAAGGCCCTGGCATGGGCGAACCCAATCTGGGAACGACAGGGACCCGAGACTTGAGACTTCCAGGGGTTCATACGGTTGTTCCGTACTGTGTTTGAGGAGCCAGGACGTGTTTCATCGGCAGCCAAAGCTATCTTCGACCTTCGCCAAGAGGACACCTCCATGGGCAAATACACCATCCAGTTCTGGACCCTGGCAGGAGAGCTGTCCTGGAACAATGAGGCTTTGGTGGCATCCTTCTGGCATGGCCTGTCACCCGGGATCAAAGACGAACTTGCTGCCCGAGACCTACCACCTGCCTTGGATGACCTGATTCTGTTGGCTACTTGGGTAGATATAAGGCTCAGGGAGAGGTCTCATGAGATTCAATAGGAGAGACGGCTTCCTAGATTGGCACCCAACTTTCAACAACCCCTCTTGCCTTCATCTACTGCTACGCCCGAGGTGCCGATGCAGGTGGATCACCTAAAATTGTCTATACAAGAGAAACAGTGCAGGCGCACCTCTGGTCTCTGTCTGTATTGCGGCCTCGCTGGCTATGTCGTGCATCTGTGTCCACAGAAACCAAAAACCCCAACGCCTAGGTTTGGTTGGATAGACAACCCTGGGCGCTACTGCATTTAATCGTGAACTCTCTTCCAAACTGTTTATTGCCGTGATCATCATCTCTGGCAAGAGGCTCCATCCAGTTTCTGCCTACCTGGACTCTGGCTCTGCAGCTAATTTCATCCATCAAGACCTTGTGGATCTTCTCCAGTTGTCTACTGTCCACCTGGAAAGGTCATTGATCGTTGCCTCGGTAGATGGACTGCCTTTGCCTGACCCAGTTTTTCCCGTGACCAAGCCATTGAGACGTCAAGTGGGAGCTCTTCACACTGAGCTCATCTCCCTGTTTGTTCTGCCCAAGGCCGTTAACCCTGTGCTGCTGGGTGTGTCTTGGCTCCGTTTCCACTCCCCAGTCCTGGATTGGAACTCTGGAGAGGTTCTCTAGTGGGGTCGCAAGTTTCTCGACCGCTCTCTGGGTCTTATATTCATCAACCGCAGCCTTCTCTGCATCAGTCATTGGCAGGGTTGCCTCCGTGTTTCTCTCAGTTCGCTGATGTCTTCGACAAGAAGGAAGCAGAGACCTTGCCGCCTCATCGTGCTTATGATTGTCCGATTGACTTGGTTCCTGATTCATCCTCTCCTCGCGGTAGAGTATATCCTCTCTCCTTGCCAGATACTCAGTCTATGTCGACCTATATTAAGGAGAATCTGGAGAGGGGCTTCATTCGCTGGAGCTGGGTTCTTCTTTGTCAAGAAGAAGGATGGATCCCTCTATCCCTGCATTGACTACCGAGGCCTCAATCGGATCACGGTGAAGAACAGGTACCCTTTGCCTTTAATTTTGGAACTCTTCGATCGCATACGGGGAGCAAAACATTTTTCTAAGCTGGACTTACGGGGGGCCTACAACCTAATTCGCATTTAATACTCGTGATGGGCACTTTGAATACCTAGTGATGCCCTTCGGCCTGAGTAACGCCCCCGCGGTGTTCCAGGAGTTTGTGAATGACATTTTCCGTGACCTCCTCTGTGTTTGTGTAGTAGTCTACCTTGAGGACATTTTTATTTTTTCCCCAGATCCAGTAACTCAGAGTCATGTCCGCCAGGTGTTGATCGTTTAATGGAGAATCATCTTTACGCCAAGCTGGAGAAGTGCATGTTTGAAAAGAAATTTCTTCCCTTCCTGGGCTACATAATCTTCGATCAGGGCCTCAAAATGAACCCTGAGAAAGTAAAGGCTGTCCTGGAGTGGCTATGCCCCCAGGGCTTAAGGGCCATACAACGCTTCCTGGGATTCGCCAACTTCTACCGGCTGTTCATCCCCAACTTCTCGTCATTGACAGCCCCCATCTCTTCCCTCACAAAGAAGGGTATGAATGCCAAAGTGTGGACTCCGGAGGCTGAAGCCGCATTTGAGACCTTGAAAAAAGGCTTCATGTCAGCCTCTTTCTTCACCACCCTGATGTGTCTCTACAGTTTTCTTTAGAGGTGGACGCTTCCTCTGTTGGTGCTGGCGCACTGTTGTTCCAGAGAGGTTCTAAAGGCAAGACTGTGGCATGTGGCTACTATTCCAAACTGTTTTCTTCCCCAGAGCGCAACTACTCGATTGGGGATTGGGAGTTACTGGCCAGTAAGCTGTCCCTGCAGGAGTGGAGACACCTACTGGAAGGCACAGTCCACCCTATACTTCACAGATCTTCACAGATCACAAAAATCTGACCTATATACAGACGGCTCAACGGTTGAATCCTCGTCAAGCCAGGTGGTCATAATTCTTTGCTCGATTCCGGTTCGAACTCCACTACCAACCTGCCGACAAGAACGTGAGGGCCGATGCCTTGTCTAGGTCATTCGAAACAGAGGACACTGTGGAGTCTCCACAGAATATTATTGATCCTTCCTGCATGTTCTCTGTGAACCATCTGCAGGTTAGAGACATTCCTCTAGGAAGAACTTTTGTACGTCTGGCTGACAGAGGAAGAATCCTTCGCTGGGGTCACAGCTCCAAGCTGGCAGGTAACGCGGGAACTCATAAGACCCAAGACCTAATTGCCCGTCAGTTCTGGTGGCCCACGCTGCCCAAAGACGCCAGGGAATTAGTCTCCTCATGCACGGTATGCACAGCTAATAAAATTGCCCACTCCAGACCAGCTGGCCTGCTCCAACCACTGCCTGTGCCTGTGCCCCCTGGCAGAATGTTGCAATGGACTTTGTCACGGATCTTCCTCTCTCTGCGGGTTGCAGTGTGATCTGGATGGTGGTGGATCAATTCTCTAAAATGGCTCATTTTGTTCCCCTGACTGGCCTGCCTTCTGCTGCTCGACTGGCTGACCTCTTCATACAACACATCTTCCGTCTGCACAGCTTGCCCCTGCATATTGTTTCAGATCGAGGGGTCCAGTTCACTTCGAAGTTTTGGAGAGCACTCTGCGGTCTCCTTAGTGTAAAGTTGGACTTCTCTTATCATCCCCAGTCCAAAGGGCAAGTCAAGAGGATTAACCAAATTATGGAGAACTGTCTGCGGCACTTCGTTTCCAGACGACATGATGACTGGGTGCAGCTGCTCCCGTGGGCAGAATTCTCCTATAATAACCATACAAGTGAGTCCACCATATCCAGCCTGTTCTTCATAGTCTACGGCCAACATCCTCGAACACCTCTTCCTGTCTCTACTGTGTCCCAGGTGCCTACAGCTGACTCGACCTTCAGGGACTTTCTGCAAATATGGCAACAGACCCGATCTTCTATTCTGCTGGCGGTGGATCGCATGAAGAGAAAAGCAGATACTAGAAGACGGGATCCTCCTCAGTTTCTTCCAGGTACGAGAGTCTGGTTGTCCTCAAAGAATATCCGTCTGAGGGTGCCGTCCTGTAAATTTACTCCCAGGTTCCTCGGAGAATTCGAGATCCTGCAACAAATCAACCCTGTCGCCTACAAGCTTCGGCTAACTCCAACCCTCAGGATTCCCAACTCTTTCCATGTCTCCCTCCTGAAACCGGTGATTATGAACTGCTATTCCAAGACTCCCAGCCCTGCGGTTGCCTCCAGTGGCCCTTCGGACACCTTTGAGGTCAAGGAGATCTTGGACACCAAGAGAGTGCGAGGAAAAACTTTTTATTTGGTGGATTGGAGGGGGTTTGGTCCTGAAGAGAGGTCCTGGGAGCCAGAGGAGAATCTCAATGCCCCTACTCTTCTGAAACAGTTTCTCTCTCGCTCTGGTTGCAAGAAGAGGGTGCGTAAGAGTGGGGATACTGTAATGTCCGTGGCTGCGGGCCGTCAGCTCCAACCTCTCCCTGACAGCCGCAGCCACGAGTCGGCAAGCGCTGGCCCCAGCTTCCTCCTCAGGAGACGCCAAGCCTTGCGTCCACTCACCTCAGCTGGATCCCGTAGGGTGCGCGCGTTCATGCCCGCTCTTAAAGGGGCAGCGTGCGCACCGGAACTTGTGATGAACTTTGACCCGTGAGTACCCTGGACGATAAGAGGGGTCCATCCCCCAGCTTCTATGCCTGAGTGTTGTTGTTTCCCTTAGTCTGTCTTGCGAAAGGCCTCCTAAGTGTCTTCCAGCTTCCCAGTGTTCCCCGTACCTGTATCCTGTTTCCTGTGCTATCTGTACCATCCTGGTCTACTGCCGTGCTGAGCTGTTGTCATGTTGTGCTTTTTCTCCACGCCTGTCCTGCTGCTCCACGCCTGATGTCTGCCTGCCGCCTGGTCCCAGCCGAGCCTGCCTTGCTGTCTACATTGCCTCAGGTACCCTTTTCTGGACTATAGACTTTGTACCATACCTGTTTGGCCAGCTGCAATTCGCTATGTGGTACGACCCAGTGGGTCCACACCCCACCTCGTGACAGCCCTGTAACTGCCCCCATTTTCAATCCCTAATCCTGTAGCACCAACTTGCTTTGGAAAAACAGTTATATAGCTTTAAAACCTGCTGTAAAGTTATTAAACATCACCACTACATTAGACTGTCATTAACTCATGAATATTATTACTTTTTGTAAAAGTAAGCCTACAATTTATGAGTATCTGCTTTAAGTATTACCTACCAAAAAAGTTTATTTATAATACAAATACCCATTGTTACCCACTTATTTCATGAAATTCCCTTTTAGAAAATGGTTTTCTTTGCAGTTATAATTTTTTTTTCTTTTTAAGGTTGAAAAAGAAGTAACCTTTTTTGCTTAAGTTTAAAGAATTGGCTCAAAGGATCCATCAATAAAGGAGAGCAAAGCCTTGTAGGAAAAAAAGCTTTTACTCAAGGAATATTGAGCTCTAATCATGACTGAGAGCTTGGCCATCACCTGACTTCCTGCCAGCTTTCTATTTCTTTCCCTTAAATTGCTCTCCGAGGATACAAGACCAGTTTGGTTCAATATCACAGACTTCTGTTAGAACATATCAACAAAGAGCTACATTTCAAACAAATTAAATAATGTTTAGAAGCAGCCAGATCAGAATGTGCACTCACAAGCTGTGAGGTTGAGAATTACATTTAAATTGGAAAGTTATGTGGGTACAAGGTAAGAATGTACAGCTAATGTGCAGATTCATTAGACTGCACAGCTTTCCAATATAATGTCCCTTGACATTCAGATAAACTTGGTTCACCGGTCGGTTTCTGGTTTCTTTCGTGACATGAATACTAATGTTTATCCTGAGTTCCTTATTAGGTGTTTGTTGAACCAGCAAGTCAATGAAACCAAAGAAATTCTAGTTTTATACAGTACACTTTCAGATGTTAAGCTATTTTTTTGGTGTAAAGCAACCTCTGGTCATAGTCAGCAGATCCTGCCAACAAACTAAAGGCTTAGAGGTTGTCTACTGACAGTGAATACTCATGTCTCAAGGGCTGAATTTTTACCTGGTCTAAAAAGACACAAGAAGTGTCTTATGTCTCTCATTTTCTATATAATGTATGTTTGACCAAGTCATATATACACATCAATAAGGAGCCTAGCGCTATGGCCATATTCTTTGAAGGTATATATATAATTCTAACTCAACAAAAATAGTTCTCAAAATATATTTATGTCCCTTTGCTAATGTAGTAGCATATTCCCGCAACATGTACAGAAATTGGCGTCATGTACATCAGTCGCTCTCCCCAATAGGGTCCTCTAGCTCGGATACACAGACTTGGGCTAAAATCATAGGAATCCAAAAAACCGATACCTACGCAAATAAGGGGAGAATATACAAACTCCATACAGATATTTGCTCTAGTCTGTATTACTTTCTCAGCTTCTAGATTGTATTGATGCATTTTTTTCTATGCAATTGTCCCTATAGTGAGTACAATTGTACTGTATCTTACAATTAAGCCTTTTGACATATTTTTTCACCACAAACATTCCTCTTTATAAAATCAACTTAAGCCTGTAATAAGTTCAAGATATTCCACTTACTTTGCTATTACTGGACTGTAATGGTAGCTTATGTTAAATACATTTTCCTATGGTATAATGTTTCATTTAGAATGTTTAATTGCATCTTCCAAAGGTAAAAGAGGATTGAATGGTCCGGCTACATGTGTGAAAATGTTATAATTGTTGCACTGAGAGTTCCAATTATGTTCTCGATTTGCTGGTTATAATTGTTTTCCATGAGGGATGAACCTGTAATCATAGTGTTGCAAACACCTCTATTGAAGACAGCAGCATAGTTATTGTGGTTTCAGAATAGATGTGACACATATTTGCTATGAAGAATTGCAGAATAGAACTTTAAGTTACATGGAAAACAAGATGTAGTGGAAGATGGTCAATGTGTTTTTTGTTGGAAATGTCAACTTAAGAAGAATAATGGATATCATACAAGTATGGTCATTTCCTTCTACTGCCATAAGTAATGGAATGCTCTGGCTACTTTTTTAATTACAGTCTACAGAATTAGTATGATAGTTGTAGAAAGGCAACTCAAGATGTTAAAAAGCGGCTACATTCCATCTATGCAAAATAATAACTGTGAAATATTTCTACATGTATACATACAATCTCAGGGGATCGGTACTGTATGTTGTGGTATTGTTAAGTACATTAAGAAAATTTACGATGTGATTATTTTCTTCTCTTCCAGGAGTGTCCTCAGCTTCTTCATACTGAAAGGATCCTGATTCCAGTTGATATTGTTAAACCTATCACCTTAAAAGCAAAGAACTTACCGCAGCCCCAATCAGGTCAGAAAGGCTATGAGTGCATCCTGAACATCCAGGGAAATGAGCAGAGGGTTCCAGCACTAAGGTTCAACAGTTCAAGTGTTCAGTGCCAAAATACCTCTGTAAGTATTTCATTTTCTGCAATATCTTGGACAGAGTGGGTTCGTCTGCATTTTTAATTCATTATGTTCTCCCCATAATAAGACTGTGTGTTCCAGTACTCTGGTAGATCCATGTTATAGTTGATAGTTCTCTTTTAAATATATTCAAATTGTTACTACTGTCTATTTAATCATAGTCCTACTTTGAAATTCTAGAATAATTCCATACTAATATCATACGTTAATATTTCTTAAAGAAGAAATGTACCTTATCTTTTTGTTATCTAACAACTAGGTGTTACCATTAGGCTAGGGTTAGATGGCTACTTTGGCCGTGACACAGAAATTCAAGCAAATATGGCCACCTTTCGACCCGCAAGTTGCTGGGACCATGGCACTATGGTCGTAAGAAATCCAAACTTAAAAAAAAGATGCACCAGAATTATTATTTCATGGGGATACAAGTATTTGTAAAAAGAAACATACATGTCAAGAGAGCTAACAAGTCCTCTGTAAGTAGTGGGTGCAACTACACATACTTATTAGCTCTTAAATTGCTGGTAGAGGGAAAGGGGGTAGAATTATGCAAACATATTCTAATATATTGTATATTCAGCAGTTTACTTTCTTTTTACATCCTTGGCCAATCAGCAACGCTAACAGGGATCATGCAACAAAATAAAAGATTTCCCATAATACTGATGGCTGGCTGGAGTGGTCACTAAGGAGAATGATATCTTATCATAGTAACATCGTTTTTTAAGGCTGAAAAAATACATAAGTTCATCCATTCAGCCTATTACCCTGCAATGTTGATCCAAAGGAAGGCACTTAACTCCATAATGCAGAAGCCAATTTTCCTCATCTTAGGGAAAAAATGTATTCCCGCTTTCAATATAGCAGAATAAATCCCTGGATCACGACCCATCTACATTAATCTAGCAACCATAACTTGTAAGATTATTACACTTAAGAAAAAAATACATCCAGGCCCCTTTTGAACTCTTGCAGTGAATTCACCATGACAACATCCTCTGGCAGAGAGATCCAAAGTTTTACTGCACTTACAGTAAAGAATCCCCTTCTATGCTGGTGTAGAAACCATCTTTCCTCTAGACTTAGAGGAAGCCCCCTTGTTATAGTTACAGTTCTGGGTATAAATAGATCATGAAATAACCCTAATTTTAATAATTTTTCTGGTTACTGTAGTCCAGCCATTCCATATATTACTTTACTTGTCCGCCTTTGAAACTGCTCCAAGCTCGACTATGTCTTTTGTGTGCACTGGTGGCCAAATCTGTTCACAATATTCCATGTATAGTCTGACTAGTCATTTATGAAGTGGTAGAACTAGGTTCTCATCATGTGCATCTACGCTCCTTTTGATGCATCCCATGATCTTTTTTTTTGCCTTGGCAGCAGCTGCCTCCTTACAGATGTACTTATATAAAGGGTCTCCCTGGTGACAGATTCTATTTGATAATTTCTCTTATCAGAGCTTGGAGGTATGAATGAGTCTATTGTCCTCGCATATTCATACTGTTTTGTATTTTCTTAATACTGTTATTAACATTGCTTTATTGCTATTAGATTGTTTCAGCTTTCTTTAATAGTTGCTAAAATTTCAAATTGACTTCAATTATTTGAACAATTATTTGAAAATATTTAGCATATTTTTTTAAATATATTGTCTGTATGAAAAACCAATTGTAGAACTTTATGAGCTGATACAAATGAGAATTAAAAAAAAAAACACCACTGTTGCATTACAGGTTAATGGAATGTGAACATCTTGTGGAAATTCATAGGGGTTTATGGCTTGAAAAATTAAGTACAAATTACCGTTTTCATAGCGCAGCCTTTGGGCAGAATAGAATTGCGAGACAAGGCAGATGATCATCTTCTTCTGGAAATACTGTAGGGAAAAGCTTACTGATGCTTTATAGACTACATGATTAGTTTTGTAAAGTTTATTGGAGTCTTAATCAGTTGCTTTATTATGGAGGATCTCCTTGAACATCAGAATTGCTTAACACTTTAAATTAATACACATATATTCTAGTCAAACATTTCTTAAATCATACTTTGAAAACACAGGTTTATTTAGTGTTATTTGAGGGATTATCATCTGAAATACTTATGTGACATAGTTATCTGAAGATTGAGCTGGTGCCAACCCATCCATTAATGGAACAGTAGCAATGTATGTATAGTTATCCTCCACTGAAGTGAATGGGAGGTACAGAAACCTCCTGTGAACCCTCAAATGTTTCCAAAAGTTCTATGCACTTCAATGAACGACAGCTCTTATGATATATCAGATTGGTCACACAAGTTGTTTTGGAGAATTCTCTTGAAGGTGTATTTTAATGCTACAAAGTGATGGCATATTGGTAGGATATGTCATCACTTCATAATGGGTGTGGGTCTGACCGAAGCTTATTCTCTACAGAGTGATTCTCCCATCCACACAATGTGCAGGGAACTGCAACAGGGCTCTGTTCGCAACAGTGACCCCTCTGCAGGGAAAACTAGTATTATTTATTGCCATAGCAAAACAGTGTGGTTTGGCTACAATTTAGCAAACACCACAGAGTTTTGCCACATTTGCCGGTAATTGCAGCAATAAACCATAATTTGACTGCATCTAGTGAATAGGCCCTAGAGAAGAGCTTGAGTGCCTAACTAGCACTGTGGCTCCTTTACTCTATGGATCGTGGTGTTCTTGACAGTCTGATCCCACCAATCGGTGAGTGTTGGCATATGTTATTAATATGCCATCACTTCTAATCTCCTTTAAGTTTATTTTCACATGCTGCAGTCGTTGAATGACCGAGGAACTGTATAAATCCTAGGGGAAAGCCATGGACTTAAAAAGCTTGAAATAACTATGGATGAGTATCTATAACACTTCAAGGCATTATTGCTGATACTCATCCATACTGTAGTTGTTCACTGATAGAAGGCGTTAAACAGCCATGGTAGTTGGAATTTATCTTTCCACAGACCCTAAATAACCTATAAATTTGCATTGTTATAGAGTTCCTTACCCCCTCCTCATCCTACATTCCCCATGTCAAGCCCGCATACATCATTATACTGGATTATGTATAATTGAGTGTTTACTTTCACCAGATATGTTTGTTCATAAAGTAAGTCTACCTCCAATACTTATATTTGATGGTATGTATCATATAGTGTTATATTTTATGTCTCTACCATAAAATATAAGTATTGGAGGTAGACTTACTTTATGAACAAACATATCTGGTGAGAGTAAAAACACTCAATTATACATAATCCAGCATATAGATCTTCTTAGACCCCTTCCTTCAGAATAGTAAAGGGGCAAATTTAGGCAAATCCATACTTCAGAGAGTGAAAGACATATTTCAGTATAAGATTAGTTAAATCAGATTTTTTTTAATATATTTTAAAAAAATCTCTAAATCCTACCAATCATCAGATGTCTTGGTGACCTTTATTTAATTTTCTGTTCTGATTTCAAATGTCAGCTGAAGGCTATATTTTCCTGTGTGTAATCATGTCTTCTTTGTGGTACATATAGTAAATGCAGAGTAATTGAATAAGAACTAAATATATAATTAGACATGACTAAGGAATTGTGGATTGATAACAGTGCCGTACCTGATATGAGACTCATTCCTATTGTAGTTTTCTTTCTTAAGTAGTCCTTGGAAATCAGATTTAGGCAAGTCTTGTGTCATTTTTGTTGTATATTGAAATGTATTTACTTCATACTACTATCTGTACTTGACCTAGACAAAAAACTCGGAATGTATGCTTAGTAGCAGAACTACATTGATATGTGAACATTTCAGTAATTTAGTAATTTAGTAACTTAGTAATGAATCCAGAAACTTTAGGAGTGTCTCTGAGAATTCTGTAAGTAACGGGTGCATTAGTGCAAATCAAACTAAGCCAGGTTACGTAGTGTAAGTTTCTTCATCATTCTGCAACCTTTCATAAGTGGCCCTATTCCAAGGCTGGGAGCCTTAATCACCACGGGAGTCCCACAATAACCTGGCTGTGCCAATATGACTGAGGACTCTGCAGTCCCACCAACAAAATGCCGCCATAGATAACTGAGAGGCAACCTTCTACCACATGGCTTAACTCGTATGTCCAAAGACATACTGTATAAGGCTTCAAAAGGTGTTTCCGGTATAGCTCGATTGCTATGCTGCATCTCCGCAAGTCTTTGTGGCTGCTACATTACTACCTGTCGTGGACCAGATCGCCACTCAGAGGTGAAGACTAGTTTCAGGTCCCATCTTCTGCTTCCCTAGGCGTGGCAATCAATTGTTTTGCATAACACTCAATCCTGTATACAATACACAGTTAGAAATTGTTGCCTGGTTTATTTGATTTGTTACAGCCCTTTACATGGGCCAATGATCAGGCAAACAAGCATTCATATGAATGATCATTCACAATCATTGCCCTGTGTAAACAGGTCAATGATCAGTCTATAATTGAGCAAACGTTCATTCATCGGCTGATCTGCTCGTTTACGTAGCCAATAAAATGGGCGCTAGTTGGCAGTTCATCTCCCTGTGTAATCAGGGAGATGTGCTGCCGACATAATGGAAATGTATAGAGACGATTGATTGTAATACATACATAATCGTCCCCATACATAATTGATTATTGCTCCTTTTGAAATTAGCAAACGACCGCGGATCAACAAGCTGTCACAGTGATCGACGCACGTTTTCACGGTCCATGTCGGCCTGTTTAAAAGGACCCTAAGGCTAACTTTATAAGCTCAGTTCCAGGAAAGGTAATACATGTGAATGCCCAGCAGGGCTCCTACACACAACCCTGCACTCTCTTCCAGTACACTCAGTAGAAGGCATATAATCATTGTATGCCATTTATCAAGTATTTTGACCCCTGTTCGAAACTGTAACGTAAGGTAATGTTATAAGATTATTTAAACTAAAATTCCCTTTATGTTCATGTAAAAATACATGCTTGTTCATTTTAAATTCAACAACCTTATTGTTCATAATTATACTGTTTAACTTAAAATAGGCATTTCCCTAATTTTACAGTATATCATTTTGAGTACCAAGGCTTCCATATAAGAAGAGTAGATGCTGTTCACATCTGCCTTGTAGTTACCCAGTCAGTTCATTCACCATCCCAGCAGTTTACAAGACATAATTTACAATATCACACGTGGATAAGGAGATTGCCAAGCTGCAATTCTATCTCTATTTACAGTAATTCAGGACAAGGAGGGTTGACTGTAGAATTCCCAGGATTTCCAGCCTTAAAGCTGTGATTTCCTATGACAGTGGAGCCCTACACAGGTGGATTATTGATTCCGTTTTTATTTATCTGTAGATGGGGGTAGCGTTCTAAGTTATAGTAGAGGAAGGGAGAATATCCACCATTTTTATTTATAGATGTGTGCATCCTCCTTTATATTTAGTAGCATTTTAAAGTTATATTCCTAACCTGCTCCCACCTAAATTTGACTTATGATCAGTGATACCCATTTTGTGTGGGAAAATGTCATGAGTTCTGATAAAATAAATTCACTTTTTGTCTGACATGTGGTGCTTTCATAGTCAAAAATATCAACCAATATCATGGATGGTCAATGCCATTTTCATGACTGTCCATAACTGTCTTCAGGTTATCACATCACCTCAAGATCATCTGGTTATGCAATATAAGATATGTATATATATATATATATATATATATATATATATATATATATATATATATATATATATTATACATAGTGCAGAGATAATAGAGGGTGAAGACTAATATGCAGTAAGGAGTCAGGTTGGCATGTCCTGGAGCAATGCATAGTAAGTGTATTAGTTCGGATCTATCGTTCCACAGGAGGGATATTTAAAGAGCAAAGAGGGACAGCGGGATTTGGGTAAAATGTCAACCCTATCCCTCCAAAATTGGACGTCGTGTTAAACCATGGCAATAAGGCAGGACTTAGAATGACAAATGTAACATAAAAGAAAAAGTACAGTAGAGACAGGTATTTCCTGTGGTATATCAATATATAACATAAGCCGAAAGGGCTATGAGTAAATGAAACATAATACCTATTACGCAGTATATGGCACAGTTTTACACTTGTACTTTAGTAGGAAGAAATTACCCTCAGGATTAATAATCTGGCCCTTAATCTTCTGCTAGTACTTATATAGGTCCTTAGGTAGATTCAGATTTTGGATGGTACCCAAGTCAGACCTGTGTGTTATTCTCTCTGTACTTCGTTCCCTCCTGGAGGTTCTGCCTGAACATCTTGAACAGCTGTACCTCCTGAAAAGTGCCTTTTGTTACATGAATAATTTGCTAATGTAAAGAGGCAGCTGGCGGCAGATTCCCCGTGTAAGCCTCAGTGAGCATTAAAGACAAGAAATCAGACTGTGAGCAGGTTACGTATGGCTCCCTTCGAACCGACAAAACTACACAGTCAATGCTCACGTTCTTTCATCTCTCTTCATACAAAGATTACACTGGATTGTGATAAGAAAATAGATTCTTTTAGAAGTCTCCATTATGTAGCCCGGCCTAAATATTTTTATCCACACTATGTGTATTTAATCAATTTATATAATTATTGTTCTTGCAGATTAAACAATTAAAGGGGCTGTAAATGTTTCTGTTGACACATTATCTATCTATCTATCTATCTATCTATCTATCTATCTATCTATCTATCTATCTATCTATCTATCTATCTATCTATCTATCTATCTATCTATCTATCTATCTTGCTATCAATCTATCTATCATCTACAGTGTCACGATCTGTGGGTATGTGGACCCACTGGGCCATACCGCCATAGCGGGATAGCAGCTGGCCAAACAGTGTACCAAGTCAATGTCTATATAGTCCAAGCACAAGGGTACCTGTAGCAGTCCAGACAGCAGTAACGGCTAGGCTCAGATGGCACCTTGGCAGTAGACACCAGGCATGGTGTAACACAGCAGGTGTGACCGATGGCACAACACGACTCCAACTTTCTAAGGCACAGGAACAACGATAGCATGGGATACAGGATACAGGTAGCAGGTACGGGAACATTGGGAACAGGATAACACTAAGGGACCATTTGCAAGACTAACACGGGTAACCACAACAACGCTCAGGCAATGAGTGAAAGGGCAGAGCTCTATTTATAGTCCAGGGTGATCATGGGACACAGCAGAACGGAGCGGAAGTGAGCGCTGGCGTCTCCTGGGGAGGAGATGCGGGCCAGCGCTCACAGATCCATGGCTGTGGCCGTCAGGGGGGTGAGTAATCCCGACGGTCCGCGGCCGTGGACGCTACATACAGTATGTAATTATCTATCTATCATCTATCTATCTATTCTATCAATCATCTATCTATCTATCAATCTATCTATCTATCTATCTATCTATCTATCTATCTATCTATCTATCTATCTATCTATCTATCTATACAAAAAATGTCAGCCGCACAGCCAAAATAGTGATAGTGGGGGGTCCAAGTCCTCCAGGGACACGACCAAGTTCACCCAAACCGATAAATCAAAAAAATCAGGCAGCACTCCAGCGATATAGCAAAAAGAGTGCTTTATTGATCCATCAATCAAGTGCAACGTTTCAGCTTTACAATAGAGCCTTTCTCAAGCTTTAGACTGTTCTTCCTTTCAGTCATTACTCTAGGTCTAATGCAATTTTCATAAACTAGAAAGGCCCAGAATGAACAATGCTAAAATCATAAATAAAATGGAAATAAATGTACATATTAACCATTCTCAAATACAATTTTTGTTTGTCTTAAATATGGTTAACCTAAAGTCTTTACAAGTCTCTTTGCCCCTTCTCTGCCATCAATTGAGTGATAAGTCTGGCCTGAGCTGAAGACCTAGTTACTACAAAAGTGACATCTGACAACCCCAAAAATGTAAAGACATTGAAGATTGTCAGACATTACAGCATGGAGCTGGATTGGCACTGTGCTGCCAGCAAAAATTAGGAAAAGTAGCTTGGGGTCATTTACACCATGCCAGTCCTCTTCTTAGCCTGTGATATCAATCCGATTTTTCTAAAAAAGTATTTGTAATTGTCTTTAATACGGCACAGAATTGGCTATTGGTTTATTTATATCACATTGGTACATCATCTACATGTCTTAGGCTATACCAAGTACGATCTAAAAAAGAATTATATACGTTTCCTTCCATGCAATTTTGGTGTAGCCTTTTGACATAAAAAAATAAATAAAAGCTTTAGATAGCTTATGTGTCCTATGGGTTGAAAATGTTCACTTTCCCAAGGGTTGATTTGGCTTCATGGCTTTACAATGACTGAACTAAACAATAGAGCAGCAGATAATGGCAGCCCTGCGGCAAAAACTAGTGTGCACACTCCTTCTCATTAGGCGTACATGTGTTTCTCTTGTTCCTATGTAGGCCAGTAATTGTATTAGATGTCATTTATTTTTAAAGGCTTTCACTGCAAACCCAATATTTACCAGATTTATTTACTTGACAAGTGTTTCAACCTTCCAAAATCTCAGAGGAAACGTAAAAAAAATACATGTATTGTTAAATAATTCCTCTAGAGATTATTTATGTCGTGTGTTTTCCTTCTACAATGCATCGACCAGAGTGTGTTATGGGAAATATACACCGTCTCCTTGGTTTTGAGTTGAAAATAAACTTATTTCAGGCATCTTTAGTGCTCACACTGTTCTTCCTAGTGCTGGTTAGAGCTATGGTTCAGTATACGGTTAAGGCCAGGATAACACACACCGTTTTGATGCAGATTTTGATGCAGTTTTTGGCTGTTTTTTTAATTTAATGCAATGAATTACTGTAATATGTTTGTGGAGAAACAGTGGATGGAGCTGAATGGTGAACAGCATCACTGTACACATATATAGGTCAAGTAATCTAGGAAACAGAAATGCTCATTGACTAGCAGGGCTGTGTTTGTCAATGCAGAAGAGCTGAGGTTGTCATTTGGCACAATGTACCTAGATATTAATGTGTTATTGTTGTTTTTTATAGCACTGCCGGTTAGCCTTTTACGTTATCCTGATGCACAAATAAAACAGCTAAATGACAAATGCAACTCTGCTACATCTGTATTTCTGGAATGTGGTATTTTATGAGTAATCATTTTACAACACTATATTTTAGTTAAAATATTTAAAAGTTTCAAGTTCAAAGGAGCATTTCCCAATAAAATGAAAAAAGAAAAATGTAAAAATATCCCGTTCAGCTATTACCAATCTGATAATCACTAATGGCAGCCATTAAAGTGCTCATAGTGGTTGTCATAGCTTGCTACAGATCCTGAATGGCATGTACATTAGCATTGCCATTCCCTGTCTCTTTTTGATAATTCTCTGGCTGTGTAATTATCACAGTAATTCTGGCTGTTGTTTTCTGGCATTATATTCATGAATCTGGAAGCGCAGGATGAACTGCACCACAGATCCCTGCCAGATAGGGAAACGTTGCAGTGCCTGGAAATGTTAGCAGACATAGAAAAGTGAAAAATGTATTTCAATGGTAAAATTAATATTTTTTTTTTTTAACATGTTTATCATTTCAAAGCAATGTTGGGAAAAAAGAAACTCCCAAAGAAGGTTTATTGGTTAAATTTGTTGTAGGATTTTGATGTCAGCGTTGTGTTCCTTTCAAACTGTTATCCTTCACACTGGTTCTCAGCTCTGATGTCCTTGGTATGGGATTTGTCTGGTCTATGATCCCAAAAGCATTGATATATACAGTTCTGTAGCTTCCATCTGAGACGTGTAATTCTTAATTAAAAAAGAAATACATCTCAAGGACCTCTTAACTCCAAATTTTCTTTTTTTTTTCCTCCTCTTAAGTATGACTACGAAGGTATGGAGATTGACAGTCTCCCAGTGGAGCTGACTGTGGTATGGAATTGGGATTTCAGCATCGACAATCCAGCTCTGAACAAAGGTAAAGTGGAACTTCAGTTTGGGCTAGGAAATAGTTTCCATAGCAATGTCACTTATCTACTGTTCATAAGTATCATATGCCTAACCTTTTCAGTACTCATTTTTTTACAACTCTCATTGAAATTGAATCAGTCCACAGTCACACATTTCCATATCATTTATTTTCTTTGACTACCGTTAGTATATCCACTCACCATCAAAACACTCAATATTCAGCTAAAATATATTCAGGATAGAAAAATATGGACGTCACTCTGTGAAATCGTGTGTCTATACAAAATGCTCTGGCAATAATTTATAAGTGAGTAGTATTTTCATGTATCAATAAAGTACAGACCATAAGCCCTGCCCGAATCCTTAGGTATTGATAGCCATTGAATGAATTATTTTAAAAACGTGAAGATTTACTTCCTTTTGAGAGGACACTGCTTGAGGTTTACTTTTGAGCATATTAATAGTGCAAAGAAAAATAGATGGTTGTTATCTGAAGCAACCAGTATGCCTTGTTATATTACAATGGAGACATCTGTACTAAACTTGATTGTTGTGGGTTTCATCTATGGTTTAATTTGAAATAATTTTGCATCCCCCTATTGTACTATGAACTGGTGAAAGTTTGGTAAGTTTTGTAGAACTATTTAAATAGGAGAATTTTCTAGGTGGCATCGGGGTATAAGTTTCGGCATTAGTATATTTGTTATTAAGACTATATAGAATTAGGGGAATGTTGGGTGAGGGTGACAATAACTCTAAGGGCACTTTCCGATGTGGTGGATTTTTCTGTGGATTTGCAGTGCAGAGTCTACATCGCAAATTCACAGCAATTTACAGTACAAAACATGTAAATGGGGTTTTCAAAACCACATGTAGGAGAAAAAATCTGCAATGAAATCTGAGCATTCTGCGGATTTTCAAATCCACAATATGCTCATTTTTGTACAAAGAAGCGTATTCTCCCTGTGGAATTCACCATTTGCAATGGATCAAATTTGCTGTTAAAGCCATAAAAAATCTGCATGTCACACATTGTCCACCACTACTGAACATGCCCTTAGGGCCACCATTATTTTTATATATAAGAGCATACACAAGAGGATCTTTGCATATTTATATTTTATATATTTTTTTTTAAGAGTACTCGGAGCAGTGTGTTCACGAGTGGAAATATAATCCGCTCAGTCTTAGAGGGTTTATCCGGCATTTTAAAAATGATGGCCTATGCTTACGATAGGCCATCAATATAAGATCAGTGGGGGTTAGACTCTCGGCACCCCGGCGAATAAGCAGTGTCCCACTTGAATGAAACAACGCTGCAATACCTCGCACAGCGTGGCCCCTTCAAATAGCTAATCGGTAGGGGTGCTGAGAGTCGAACCCCTACCGATCTAATATTGATGGACTGTCCTAAGGATAGACCATCATTTTTAAAATAGATAATCCCTTCAAGTAGGCAAATACTGTAGACTCTGCTAACCCAAAGTTATATTCCTGAGCAGTGCCAAAGGGGTTAAACTCTATTGGGCCCCTTCATTCTGGAAATCAGTGGTGGTCTATAATCACAGACCTAAGCATATATCTATGACATATCAGATGATCATTTTGACTGGATTTCTCCTTTGTGAGTGTTTTGCCCAATCAAGTATTACATGAACATTACGTAAATATATTTACTATTGCAAAATCAGCGGGAATGTTTCATTTCTTTGTTTTCTATTAAACTTAGTGCATCTGTACAAGTGCGGTGCTACCAGACCTAGCTGCGGCCTGTGCTTAAAAGCCGATCCCGACTTTGAATGTGGTTGGTGTGCGGGAGAATCTAAATGTACACTCAAACAGCACTGCTCAACCTTAGAAAAACCGTGGCTTGAGCTATCAGAGACCCATGCAAAATGTGAAAATCCCAGGATAACCCAGGTAAGCAGTGTATATGTAATTCATATTCCTGCTGCATTGAATGTATCATTCCCAGCATTACTGACCATTTTTATCATGCTTTCAAGTGTATGGCAAATATTTTGCGAGGCTTTTTGAAGTGGTGTAAGTGTTAAGTTATGTTCTTCGCACCATTAGAATGCAGGTGATCAAACTGATATACTGTATACACTGCAGCTAACAAGTCTGGAAATATTCATGTTTTTTTTATTTCATTCCCTCCTGAAGAAATATTGTATACAGGGCAATGAAATGGGTGGAGAGAAAATATAATCAGTCGAGGTTATTTACTGATGACTACATTTATATTGACACTCTTTGAAATTAGAGCACTATAAAATTGCCTAGAAGCAAACTACTTCCCGAAGATGACAAGCAAAGCTGTAACATTATGCTGCTGTTAGCAGTGGGTGTAAAGTCTGACAGCTTGTTATGATCCGGCGTATTTATTTCAACGCAACAGCACCTCCGCAGACTTTGTAGCTGGTGGACGCCTACTCTTTCATAAACCCTGTGTTTGAACTGTAATTCACTTTCCAATTAAAGTACAGACTTGAACATTTAAGCCTCAATTTTTTTTTTCCATTTCCTATAATAATTGTAATTTATTCCTATTTAGCGTTGACACTACGCCATTACTTTTTGTCCATGTCCTGGTTACTAAACTCCTTTAGAAGAAATGTTTGTGCCAGTAACAAAAGAAAATCCCATTTTTTACCTTTGTATCCATGCTGTAATTTGACTTTATTTACAGACCTGCTGTAGACTTGTTGCATTAGGTTTTAAATGGAATTTTTTTTCCTTTTTTTTTTCTAAGATTAGTAGATTTATGTAAAGATTTTTATAAGGATTGCCACTGTCATTTGAATAGCTGATTGTTTTCAGTTTAATCCTTCCTTGTCAAGGATATTACTATTTTTGATATCTTCATCCTGAAAACAGGATTAATTCAATGAATGGAGGTTAATCAATTTTACCCTAAAGATGACAATGATTGTTTATGTATGTGACTAGAATGCAAATCATCAAACACTTCTGGCAGCCTTGTTGATGGAATATAATGAATATATATCATATATGAATCCACATGTGTAATGGTGAACCTAAAGATCCTTTAGACATCTACAACGATCCCAACCAGCAAGATTGCCAAAGTCTGAGAAAAAGACTTCATAAGTGATGTCTTATTGACTACATTCTAGTGACCTTATATATAATACATGCATAGAACATGCAATTCACAACAAATAAAATAATTCAGCTCACATTGCCTATCAAGACCAACTGGACATATGTACAGTATTAATGATAGATAGATAGATAGATAGATAGATAGATAGATAGATAGATAGATAGATAGATAGATAGATATGAGATAGATAGATAAGATAGATAGATAGATAGATAGATAGATAGATAGATAGATAGATAGATAGATAGATAGATAGATAGATAGATAGATAGATAGATAGATAGATAGATGGATAGATGGATAGATGGATAGATAGATAGATAGATAGATAGATAGATAGATAGATAGATAGATAGATAGATAGATAGATAGATAGATAGATGGGTTGACTCCTCAACATTGAAATTGCAACATCAAGAAGGAATGGTTTTGGAATTCTGGATATCACAAATTGATAGACATGTTAATCATACGCAAATGATAAAAAAACGGAAACAAAATATTCGAAATATCTTGATTTATTCAGTATCGAGTATGAGCGCCGCACGCAGGAATAAACGAACTTACATGCCTTGGCATGCTATCAATGAGGTTATTAATGATTGTCTGAGGAATGTTTTGGAAACAAGTCTGGTGATGCTGCAGGCCATGGTAGCACCCTTACGCCATGCAATCTGCTCACAGTACCTATCAATATGCAGCCTGGGGTTGTCCTGTTGAAAAACGGCTTCTGGGACACCTTGGAAAAATGGCCGTACAACTGGTTCCACGACCAAATCAATGTACCGCTGCGCTGTTAGTGTACCTGAAATGAAGACTAGAGGTGTCCGGCTACCGGTGTAACGTTCCCTTTGAAGGCCTTTCCATAGCATTGCCCATGTTGTCTCCAGACCACTCTCCGGATATCATTGTGTACGAGACAAAAGCGGCACTCATCACTGAAGATGATAGACCTCTATTCCAGCCTCCATTGCTGTCTTGCTGTGCACCATGATAGCCTTTGAGAGTGGTGGCGTTTGGACAATGGAACAACTGCAGCTGGACATCTGTCTCGTAGCCGAATGTCGTGCAAACGCCTTCTGATGGTTTGTAGTGACATTAGTTGCCGCCCTAGGCTTGGGATGTGACAACCAATTTCACTTGCAGTACAGAATGGATCACTACGCTCCATTCTTCTAATCAGACAATGTATCCATACATATGTTCACCTCCACGCACCTCTTGCTGTCATTCCTGGTTATTGTTGTTCTCCCAACCTCAGGGACACGCAAAGTTGAACAGTGCTGACTTCTAGGTCTAGATGCGTAGCGATCTGCCACAGTGATGAACCAAGGTCTCTCAGGTTAAGGATTCTGTCCCTTTCAGTTTGCTATAAGTGGCGATAACTGGCACGTCAATGAACAGGAGGCATCTCACAATCATCCCACACCAGTTGATACAATTTTTGAGGTTTCATGTGGCTAAAAAGATTTGCTTTTAATGTGGCTTTTATGCCCGTTCCAGATGCCACAGATTGGAGCTAGGTGCTTTAAAATCTGATCATTTGCAGATTTTAGCGACATCTGCTACTTCCTCGATTTGCATAAACTTACGGCTTGCCTTTCTTGGTGTTGCTATTTCAATGTTGAGGATAGATAAGATAGATAGATAGATAGATAGATAGATAGATAGATAGATAGATAGATAGATAGATAGATAGATAGATAGATAGATAGATAGATAGATAGATAGATAGATAGATAGATAGATAGATAGATTAATATTTGTGATTCTCAAATGTTTAGGGTGACCACACAGTGTGGTTCAGAAGTCAAAGTTCCTGGCTACTCAACCCATTACTGTGCTGGCACTACTATTTGACCTGCACTTTTTCATGGGCACTCTAGTTGGAAATAGCTGCACACAGCTCAGGGCATCTAGAATGAGAACACTGCATTGCTCTTGAGATTGCAGCCCCAATATACTATAATAATATGCTATCCTGATATTACGTGTATATTGATGAATTAATAATAGATTTAGTTTTCAAGTTGGTATAAAACTATAAAACTAATGCATGATGATGTGTAATGACAGTAAGTTTAGTTATTTCATTTCCATCTTGGATGTTGAGCCTCTATTAATGTTCAGTATGTTAAGGTTAATTATTTTTCTCAAGCCTTGACCTTCAGTGCTATATAGTATAATTGTAATAAGAGACTCGTTTATTTGTTCATTAGCGTCACCTTAGGGTATTTCAATCACCTTATTATATTGACACGTAGATATTTCATGACAACTTTTCCTTTACCTGCATCTCTAGTATATGTACTGTAAAATGCACATCTTTACTGGCACTTTAAAAGCCTTTGATAATAAGCAATGATGATTATGTATTGTCAGCTGTATCAGGAACAATCTGAGTATCCTGTTGTGCAACCACTTCCCATGTTGGCTCCGTAGATTACTGCACAGTTAAGAAAACAGCTAAATTCTCCATGAAGAAAATTCGGCCAAGATGTAGCTGCTGAACTTTCACTCATAATTATAAAATGAATGCCAATTAATTCCTCTATTAGCACTTATTTGATATAATAGGCCTCCATTAATTATACTCTGCTTAATATCCGGCAAATGCATGAAAAATGCCCTAGAATAAGATGAAATAGGGGAATATGGGGTGTTTTATGAAATGTTTAATGTAACTAAAGTCCTATTCAGATAGATTAGGAATGAATCAAATTAGTTTATTGAATAATATATGATATTGGATAAGTCTCCTCGTGGCCCATTAATTATTAAACTGTAACGTACATGCCACATTATCAGTGAGCTAGCAAGATATTAGCATGGAAATGTCTCTTAATTAAACTGCATTTTCTAAGCTGACTTCTCGAATAGTGATAACACAATAAACCATTTTTATCACATTTGTGACCTTTTTGGCGAAATTATTACAAATAATTTAGGGGAAGTTCGTAATGGTATGTCTGCCGTAGGGTACAAGAACGGTTGTTGTCCCACTTTATCACTAAACACAAAAGTAGAGATGAGCCAATGTCTGAAAATTAGCTATACAGGGGCACATTTCCTATTATTGTCTTTAAAAGGCTCTAAAAAAGGAAATTCAGCCACTACGAAATACCTGCGAAGCGGGCATTCCCAGATTTTATTTTTGCACTGATTCCATGCCACAAGTGCCAGTGATTGTTTAAAGAGGCTCTGTCACCAGATTTTGCAACCCCTATCTGCTATTGCAGCAGATCGGCGCTGCAATGTAGATTACAGTAACGTTTTTATTTTTAAAAAACAAGCATTTTTGGCCAAGTTATGACAATTTTTGTATTTATGCAAATGAGGCTTGCAAAAGTACAACTGGGCGTGTTTAAAGTAAAAGTACAACTGGGCGTGTATTATGTGCATACATCGGTGCGTTTTTACTACTTTTACTAGCTGGGCGTTAGGAATGGGAGTGTGTGATGCTGACGAATCAGCATCATCCACTTCTGTTCGTTAACACCCAGCTTCTGGCAGTGCAGACACACAGCGTGTTCTCGAGAGATCACGCTGTGACGTCACTCACTTCCTGCCCCAGGTCCTGCATCGTGTCGGCCACATCGGCACCAGAGGCTACAGTTGATTCTGCAGCAGCATCAGCGTTTGCAGGTAAGTAGCTACATCGACTTACCTGCAAACGCCGATGCTGCTGCAGAATCAACTGTAGCCTCTGGTGCCGATGTGTCCTCGCTCGTCCGACACGATGCAGGACATGGGGCAGGAAGTGAGTGACGTCACAGCGTGATCTCTGGAGAACACGGCTGTGTCTGCACTGCCAGAAGCTGGGCGTTCTGAAGAGAAGTGGATGATACTTCTCGTCAGAACGCCCAGCTAGTAAAAGAAGTAAAAACGCCCAGATGTAAGCACATAATACACGCCCAGTTGGACTTTTACTTTAAACACGCCCAGTTGGACTTTTGCAAGCCTCATTTGCATAAATATAAAAATAAAAACGTTACTCTTATCTACATTGCATTGCCGATCTGCTGCAATAGCAGATAGGGGTTGCAAAATCTGGTGACAGAGCCTCTTTAAACATTACATGACTGTGTATTTTAATCTACTCACTTTACATCAATATTTTATAAATACAGTAGTCTATTCAAATACAGCCTATGACATTCAAATGTCCGAGAGTGTGAACTTTTTTCTTCTACTCCTTCTCATATTCTCTGCCAACAAATTTATTACCAATTTAAAAACTCTTTACACCAATTATGTAAACTCTATTGTATGTAAATCATAAGAAACATCATGTGGTCACACTAGAGCAGTGTTTAAGCACTGTCCCAAGTTACCCCAACTCAAAGAAATTACATCAAAGTACCCCCAAGACAATAACATACACAACACGTGACATGTGTACCCCCTACAGACATGGAGTATACCCCCTGAGGTATACATACCATAAGTTGAAAACCTAGATCCTAGAGTACAAATATGGCCAGTGTGAGGATGGTAGGATGACGTCATTTTCATAGCCATTGCTATACTGTTCCCTATAGACTTAACTACAGTGACATTTCTTCTCATAGAAGTATTTGCTCTAAATATGCACCAGCCTGTTGTCCCCTTCCCCTTAATAACCTAATACCAATGAGAAGGACAAGATTCGAAAGGGTTTCGAGTAAATCATATTAACACTGAGGACCAATCAGAAGTTGAAACCTAAAGCCTAATATTATAAGTTAAGTTACTTATAGGAAGGTGCTAATGGTAAATTCCTTTAAAACATTTCACTCTTGTACTAATTAAAACATAAGTTGGGAAGCAATCCATCAAAGTGTAGTGTATTCAATAACATCCTATAAAGGTTAGCAATGCTTGCAGAAGAGTTGGAGGCTACAGAGCTCAATAAAAGCTTATCACAAGTCTCAGGGGCCGCAGACTTCCACCGGGGAGCTCATTATGCACTCAGTGCTTAGACCTACAAGGGCTTGTGTTTGGCTTACGGCAACGGGAAAAGAGGATGTTACAAAATCTACATCTTTTCCATAACCTCAACTTTCTTCAGTATGTTCGCTCATCATGAGATGGGAATTTTAATTTTCTGTGTCACGATTATAACTTATTCTTTTTACAAAGGATTATACCATTGTTTAGTAAATTGTGCATGTTGTGTTTTGTAGGGCAACTGAGGTTATGGAATGAGTAGCTCAGACGTGTCTAGGTCAGGATGGAAGATTGAATTGTTACTCATTGACAGCTCCTTCTAACTCGTAATATATTGACATTTACAAACATGAAAGGTTTATTTATTTTCTTATTTCTTGTAGATCATTCCTGTAACTGGTCCCCGTGATGGAGGCACAAAAGTAACAATTAGAGGAGAAAATTTAGGCCTGGAGTTTTGGGAAATACAGAATAACGTGAAAGTTGCAGAAGTCAAGTGTACGCCTTTAATAGAAGAATATATTCCCGCAGAGCAGTGAGTTGTGGTTTCTATTCATATATGGCTAAACTTTTAAAAGAGGAAATTTATTATAAAATATGGAAAGAACCCAGAGTATGGTGGAAATGTATTCCATGCAAATATGGAGATTTTTTTTAAATGCAGATACTGCAGCATGCTCTATTAGATAATGTACATGGGACTGAGTTTTCTCCTACAATCCCTATTTTCAGCGCTTCTAGGGAAAATCTTTTCCCAAGATACTGAACTCCACATGCAACTATACAGCGTGCAATATGATATGCACGAGGCATAATGCAGGTTTCTGATATACTTTATAATTTAATTCTTCATCATTTTGGGGATCTTTACTTGCTGTCAGTGAATGGAAACATATTGGTTTATGTACAGAGTCTAAAAAACGGAACCAATTATGGCCGATAGGTTCTCCATTTGTTAAAAGAGAGCACTGATACACTAAACCAGCTGTGCACCTGTGTCAGTTGGCCATGATCAGGATAGGTTATCAGGCTCTGAACTGAAACATATCTGTTTTAATTTACTGACAGAAAGCAGAGATCTTGAAAACTAATAGGAATTTAAATACAATATATTAGTTGCATATGTTTCCTACATTTAATGATTTAAGCTTTATAAAATACATAAAAAACACAATTTATAAGTCTTAATTACACAATTTTACCGGTTTTATATATAACCCTATTATATCAATTGCATATTGAATATTTAACTTATATCACTCTTTGGGGGTCAAACCCTCCATTTCCTTAGTACTAAACACCTATTCTCCAGTCAACTTATACTGTTAACTGTAGAAATCTCTGTTGCTTGCTGCTGCGTGTAAAGGGTTTGATCCATGTACTGCTGTATTCAGGTCATTAAAGCCACGTACATGTATTTACGGATCAGACCCTACAGTTGCATCAGCAAAATGTCGAAAAAATTTTCAAATAATAATACGTCTAGGGACCCAGACGCTTGCTTGCTAAAAACAATTAAGCATTTTTATTAAATTATTATGTGTACTTTTTATTTTTTTATTCGACATATATATCTGTTTGTACAGTAGGTCTTCTACATATGTCTTACTAAACGACTCTATAAAGCATTATACTAATAATGTGTCACTTACCATATTGTTCTGTAAAGGCTATTGATAATTTCAGATATTATTTCACATACTCATTTATTGTCTTTTAAACATTTCTAGAATTGTGTGTGAAATGGGTAGTGCCCAGCAAAGCCAGCATGCTGGATTTGTAGATGTCTGTGTGGGAGAGTGCAAGGACGGCTTTATGGTAAAATCTTCATTGCTCTACTACTTTGTGGTAAGTTAAAATGCATATACTCTAACATACAGTAAATGCATCATGTAATAGCATTAAAGACAAGTCCTATGCCACACATTATATAACATACTATTAAATGGTAAATGCACGCCTTTTTAAAGTTAGAGATGGGATAATAGCTGTCGGACTAGAGTATGTAAATGGGCCCTAAGTAAATAGCTTAATGAATAAAATAAAAACATGGTGTAGAAATAAGTCGTCAGGACTCAATGTTGTACAAGCTGTGAATGCTATGAAGCCACAACTTACAAAGGTGTAATATGCTTAGACAATACATTGATATCTTGACAGTGTTGCCATGTGGTGCAAAATACAATATTTGATCTGTTTTTCATGGCTGACTTTAGTGTACAATAATCCAGTAAATACTTTGTGATATTACAGTCTATAGATGTATAATACCAGTCTATTACTGTCCTGCTATAGTTTGAGTTACTGCAGTACCAGATGTTTGTATACATGGAATAGAGAGAAGCTCCAACAACCGCATAGTAGATAGCAGTTAAAAATGAACTTTTAATGAAAAAACATGATAAAAACCATATGTGCACGTGTGATAAATAGAAGAAAACGACAAATAGAAGAAAAGGACAAACAGGGTGCCCGAAACGCGTCAGCGGTTTTCTTCCATTTTTCATAAGTGCACATATACGTTTTTAACTTCTATCTACTATGCGGTTGCTAGAGCTTCCCTCTTTTCCAAGTATACAAGTTTGCACCTGAAACCGGTTCAGCGTACTGCTCCGTGCATCACCTCATGCAAGCCTCTCAGTCCAATTGCCAAGGGTGAGCTGAACGAAAAAGTTTTTCTTTTTCAAGTACCAGATGTTACATGTAATACTAGTGCTCTTACATATAGAAAAGAACCAACAACAGCACAAGTTTTTCCATGTCTACACATAGAAATGAAAAGATAGTTATTACACTGGGACATGTAGGGTTCAGGTATGGCATGCTCCCTTCACTACAATGTATTTTTAAGGGCACCATCAGATGTTGCGGATTTGCTGCGGAATTTCACTGTGGACAGGCCGCAATGGAAATCTGCAGCAGACTTTTTTCCTCTGGTTTTTATAGCTTTTTAAGTAACTTAGTGCAGATTTTGCGGAAAATAACAGTGTGGAAACTGGCCTGCAGTACAGAATTTACATTCCGCAGCATGCACAGTTTTTCGCGGGAAGCAGCGGATTTTCACTTTGGATTTCAGCCTTTGCAATGCAAAAGCTGAAATATGTGGCAAATCCTCTGTGAAGTCTGCCACATCTGGATTAATTGTCAAATATGGGAATTCTGCTGCAGATTTTTTTGCGTAATTGCTGCAAATTTGCAACAAAACCTGCAGCAGAAGTGTTTCGTTACGACTGAACGTGCATTGATTTTAGTAGTAGTAGTAGTAGTAGATATAAATTGTTAATGATGTTCAATGGGAATCTACACCAAATATTTTGTATTTTATGGACAAGTTAATTGCAATTGAATCATAAGGGTCTAGGAAATGTAAGGTACTCTCTGCAAGGATCCTCACAATGGAGAGCTGCTTCATCTGTCCCTTTGCATACAGAACTTATGTAGAGGGAATAAGGTGGCAACTGGTGAATATATTTCCTTAATAAAATTGTGAATCTGTAAGATCTAAAAGTCTACTGACTCCAGTCGTACCTGAATTTTTGGTTTTTAATGGAGTTGGAGTTTACTTACCTTTAAAATAAAATATTGCAGTTAACATTTGATGTGGTTGACCATGGCCAACCTGTTAAAAGGTTTATACAGTCTGGTACCTTGTGCTGTGTATACTCAGATATTAGTGGATACAAAATATTAGGTCAGCTAAAGCCTGTGAATCTCTGGACTCATGTACTGTATATGGATCAATAATTCAACATTTAACCCCTTAGTGACCAACAGTATGCCTTTTTACGTTCCTCACTAATGGGCTTTAGGCTAAGGCGACGCCTTTTCACGTGATCGCTTTAGCCTAAAGTAGCGCCGAAATAAAAGATCAGAGCTCCGTTCTCTCAGCTACCGGAGGTAGCTGAGAGTTCGGAGCAACGACCAGAGACCATAACGAGTGGTCTCTGGTCACGTGATCGCCGTGAATCGCTATTTCACGGCGTTCACGCTAAAGCGGCAGATCATCGCCATTTCTCTCTCCTCTCATGCAATAACTCCTTAGAGAGGAGAGAGAACGGGTAATTAGTGCGGCCCCCCTCCTACGTCCGATCACCCCCTCGTCCGATTCCCCTTCATGTCCGATTCCCCCCCCCGGTCCGATTCCCCCCCCCCAAAATGGCGCCCGCATGCGCAGTGCATAGCTTACCTGTGTCGGCAGCTGGCACAGCAATAATCAGGGACCGTTATGACTGGTCCCTGATCAGGTGATCTCTGTGATAAAACCTATCACAGAGATCACTGACAGTTATTTTCATAACACAGCCAGGACATGGGCTGTGTTTCTCTCTCCTCCCATTGTAGTTGTTCTGAGAGGAGAGAGAATTCAGTCTGCGTCCTGTTCTGTGAAGAAAGAAAAAGTGATAAAAAATCATCGTTCTAATATATACATACATATATATATATATATATATATATATATATATATATATATATAATATATAAAATCTATATTAGCGTCAGCGCTAGTTTAGCGTTAGTGCTAGTTTAGCGTTAGTTCTAGTTTAGCGTTAGTGCTAGTTTAGCGTTACTTTAGGTTTAGTGCTAGTCTAGCGTTACTTTAGGGTTAGGGCTAGTTTAGTGTTCGTGTTTAGGGCCGTTAGAATTTATTTTACGTCTGTTATATAAAAAAAAAATATATATATAAAAAAATAAAATAATAATTTGTGTCGTTTTTAGGATTTTAGGTTTACTTTAGGGTTAGGACTTATAGGGCATATATATATATATATATATATACATACACATATCTATAAATATGTCTCAGCGAATGTACAGCGCAGAGCAAGCCTACGCCTTGCTATGTTCCGACACTTCTGAAAGCGAAACAGACACCGCTTCAGAATTTGTTCCCGACAGTGACAGTGACGATTCTAATTCTACCGCTGAACCCCATAGTCCTATGGTGGTGGATACGTCAGTCGCTGTAGAGGTGTCAAGTGCAGGGCCGAGTGTTGCAGTCCCCCCCGTGATGTGGGATCCTGCACTATCATTTTCCCCCCAAGTACCCCAATTTGAAGCGACCCCAGGAATTAGTGTCGACGTCCAAAATTTTACCCCCTATAATTTTTTTAATTTATTTATATGTGATACGGTCCTAGACTTGATAGTCCAGCAGACTAATCTGTATGCTAGGCAGTTTGTTCTACAAAAGCCTGCGTCTATGTACTCCAGAATGTGGAGCCCCACAAGTGTCCCAGAAATAAAAAAAATTTTAGGCATTACCCTCAATATGGGTTTGGTTAAAAAACCCACTGTCCGGTCCTACTGGACTTCTAGTGCTGTCCACGCTACCCCTGTATTTGCAGCAGTGATGTCCAGAAACCGCTATGAGGCCCTAATGCGATTCATGCATTTTACTTACAATTCCCAAGTCCCCCCAAGAAGTGACCCAGCCTATGATCGGCTTAATAAATTAAGGCCATTAATCACCCTTCTAAATGATTTATTTTTAAAGTTGTACACCCCTGACAAAAATTTGTCTGTAGATGAATCGCTCATTAGCTTCAAAAGGCGTCTTTCCTTTCGTCAATTCATCCCTTCCAAACGAGCCAGATATGGGGTGAAATTGTACAAAGTGTGCGAGAACACAACGGGTTACACCTGCGGTTTCAAAATCTATGAAGGCAGGGACTGCCAAATTCATACCCCAGGCTGCCCAGAAACTATTGGCACCTCTGGCAAAATTGTGTGGAACCTAATGGAGCCATTTCTGCACAAGGGGTACCACGTCTATACAGACAATTTTTATACAAGCGTTGCCCTTTATAAAGCCCTCCATGCTGCAAATACAGGGGCCTGTGGGACAGTACGGAAGAACAGAGTGGGACTCCCACAACAGTTGGTGTCCAGGCGTTTGGGAAAAGGAACATCCATGGCCCTTGCAAGTCAGGAATTGCTTGCAGTGAAGTGGGCCGACAAGAAGGATGTCTACATGCTGTCCACCGTACACACGGACACCACTGTGGCAATTACGGAGAGGGGGGCTACCACTGCAAAGCAGAAACCTGTCTGTGTAACAGACTACAACAAATTTATGGGGGGTGTAGACCTTTCCGACCAGGTGCTTCAGCCTTACCTGGTGAAGCGCAAAAATAAGGCCTGGTACAAAAAGGTAGCAATCTACCTCATCCAGGTTGCTACCTATAACAGTTTTGTTATTTTCAAAAAAGCCCAAGGAACGCTCACTTTCCTTCAATTTCAGGAGAAGGTCATTGAGCATCTCCTTTTTGAGTCCACTATACCGGCACAATCCTGCGAATCTGAGGATGTGCGCAGGCTTTCAGAGCGCCACTTTTTACACCCTATTCCTTCCACTGAGACCCAAAAATATCCCCAAAAAAGGTGTCGGGTATGTAGCAAGCATGGCAGGAGGAGGGATACCCGCTTTTATTGCCCCATGTGTCCATCAAAACCAGCCCTTTGCAACTACCCCTGTTTCGAAACCTTTCACACGGTTGCAAATTACTAGAATTTAACACAAAAAAAAAAAAAAATGGGTTGGGGGCCTTTTTAGTGAGTCAATTTCTTTATATTTTCTTTTTAGTTCGTGGGCTTTCCAAGTAGGGATTATTTCTTGTGGGAGAGGTTGTAGAGCACATTTTTTTCAGACCGTGAAACTAATTTTACCCCTTATGATTTTTTTTATTTATTTGTGGGTGATCAAGTGCTGGAATTCATTGTCCAGTACAAAATCCCACATCCACAATTTTTTTATTTTTACTGTTCTTATGTCTATGTCCTGCCACATACAGCTGTTACATTCCTAATTCTGTACCGTGATACGGGCATGATCTTTTTTTTTATTTGGAGGATCTCTAATAATCGAGCTGTTCCTTATCAATACACCATGGGCTTTGTTACAGTTCTTCTGGAAATACTGACATCATTTTGGGGATTAGTGATCCTTTACTGTTCCTATAGATGGTTTTGGACACTGTCCCTTTATATATTCTGTAGGTGATTGGTTGTTTTGTGCACATAGCGGTACCTTGCCGGGCAGGGGCCTGTTATGGTGTACCGCGTCACTTGGCACATTCGTCCCTCATAAGGATTGATGGAGCTAAAGAGACGTTGTACAACCAGTCACTGAAAAAAAAAAACCTTGTCATGCCAGCCCTGCAGGTGTTCTTCTATCTAGTGAACAGACTCGAGTTTGCAACATAGTTGGATACATTTTCCTCCATTTGTTTGAAGATATTGCCTGTCACTCCAGTACAGTTTATTTTTTCCTCTCTGACTGATTTTATATTAGGACAGAATTCTGTCCACAATTACATCATAATGGCACCAACTGCTTCTTCATCAAGACATAGTCATAAGTACAGGCAAATACGTCTATAGCAACATGTATCCGTTATGAATACACGGCTTCACTTCTCTTCTGTGCCGCACAAATTTATTAATGTGGCATATTTCTAACAAAATAACCTTCTACCACGTCTCCTCTATTTCATGTGGAAACGTAATAAGAGTTTGAAGAAAACATTATATACCTATAGTGTCTGAAATAATAACCATTATTTCCTCCTTTAAAAATGTTTGGTCCGCATGCCCACTACACCACTAGATGAATACCTTTAGGGGTTTAGTTTTTAAAATGGGGTCATTTCTGCGTGTTTTTTTTTTTTGTTCAGGCTGCTCAATGCCTCTAAATGCATGATATGGGGCCTAGAATTTATTCAATTGTGCCCTGAAAGCCAAAGGGTGCTTCCTCTCTTTTTGGCCCAGCCACACGTCTAATAAGCAGATTGGGGCAACAATGGGAGTATTTTTGAAAACAGGAGAAACCGGGTGATAGATTTTGGGGTGTGTTTCTTCATTCTCATGGTCGCTTTACAAAGAAATCGGTCTTCAAAATGACACTTTTATGAAAAAAGTGAAATACATTTTTTTTTCACCTGCTATGTATTAAATTTAGCAAAAAACTGTGGGGTCAAAATACTTACTACACCCCTAGATAAATACCTTAAGGGGTCTAGTTTTCTAAATGGGGTCGTTTATGGGGAATTTCTATCGTTCTGGTAGTTCAAAACCTCTCCAAATGTACAGTGGGGTCTAAAACATTTTCAAGCAAAATATGAGTCCTGAAAGCCTCCGGGTGCTCCCTCCCTTTCGGGCCCTGCCGTGTGTCCAGGCAACGCATTAGGGTCACAATGGGGACATTTTTGAAAACAGGAGAAACAGGGTGATAGATTTTGGGGTGTGTTTCTTCATTCTCATGGTCGCTTTACAAAGAAATCGGTCTTCAAAGTGATACTTTTATATAAAAAGTGTTTTGTTTTTTAATTTCACAAGCTATGCATTAAATTTAGCAAAAAACTGTGGGGTCAAAATACTCACTACACCCCTAGATAAATACCTTAAGGGGTCTAGTTTTCTAAATGGGGTCGATTATGGGGAGTTTCTATCGTTCTGGTAGTTCAAAACCTCTCCAAATGTACAGTGGGGTCTAAAACATTTTCAAGCAAAATAGGAGTCCTGAAAGCCTCCAGGTGCTCCCTCCCTTTCGGGCCCTGCCGTGTGTCCAGGAAACGCATTAGGGTCACAATGGGGGCATTTTTGAAAACAGGAGAAACAGGGTGATAGATTTTGGATTGTGTTTCTTCATTCTCATGATTTACAAAGAAATCGGTCTTCAAAGTGATACTTTTTTGAAAAAAGTTAAATTATATTTTTTTATGCCTGCTTTGCATGAATTCTTACAAAAAAACTGTGGGGTCAAAATACTTACAACACCCCTTAATAAATACCTTAAGGGGTCTAGTTTTCAAAATGGGGTCACTTGTGGGGGTTTCCACCATTCTGACACCAATGAGCCTATGAAAACCTGGCTTGGTGCAGGAAAACAAAATGTACAAAATGTACTAGATGGGTTACACCCTAGAATTCTTAAAGAGCTTAGTTCAGTTATTTCTGTCCCCCTTTTCATAATATTCAGAGAATCTCTAGTGACTGGTATAGTGCCAAGGGACTGGCGCAGGGCAAATGTGGTGCCTATTTTCAAAAAGGGCTCTAGGTCTTCCCCGGGTAATTATAGACCAGTAAGCTTAACATCCATCGTGGGGAAAATGTTTGAGGGGCTATTGAGGGACTATATACAGGATTATGTGACAATAAATAGCATTATAAGTGACAGCCAGCACGGTTTTACTAAGGACAGAAGTTGTCAAACTAACCTAATCTGTTTTTATGAAGAGGTGAGCAGAAGTCTAGACAGAGGGGCCGCTGTGGATTTAGTGTTTTTGGACTTTGCAAAGGCATTTGACACTGTCCCCCATAGACGCCTAATGGGTAAATTAAGGACTATAGGTTTAGAAAATATAGTTTGTAATTGGATTGAGAATTGGCTCAAGGACCGTATCCAGAGGGTTGTGGTCAATGATTCCTTCTCTGAATGGTCCCCGGTTATAAGTGGTGTACCCCAGGGTTCAGTGCTGGGACCACTATTATTCAACTTATTTATTAATGATATAGAGGAAGGGATTAATAGCACTATTTCTATTTTTGCAGATGACACCAAGCTATGTAATATAGTTCAGACTATGGAAGATGTTCATGAATTACAGGCAGATTTAAACAAACTAAGTGTTTGGGCGTCCACTTGGCAAATGAAGTTTAATGTAGATAAATGTAAAGTTATGCATCTTGGTACCAACAACCTGCATGCATCATATGTCCTAGGGGGCGCTACACTGGCGGATTCACTTGTTGAGAAGGATCTGGGTGTACTTGTAAATCATAAACTCAATAACAGCATGCAGTGTCAATCAGCTGCTTCAAAGGCCAGCAGGATATTGTCGTGTATTAAAAGAGGCATGGACTCGCGGGACAGGGATGTAATAATGCCACTTTACAAAGCATTAGTGAGGCCTCATCTAGAATATGCAGTTCAGTTCTGGGCTCCAGTTCATAGAAAGGATGCCCTGGAGTTGGAAAAAATACAAAGAAGAGCAACGAAGCTAATAAGGGGCATGGAGAATTTAAGTTATGAGGAAAGATTGAAAGAATTAAACCTATTTAGCCTTGAAAAAAGAAGACTAAGGGGGGACATGATTAACTTATATAAATATATTAATAGCACATACAAAAAATATGGTGAAATCCTGTTCCTTGTAAAACCCCCTCAAAAAACAAGGGGGCACTCCCTCCGTCTGGAGAAAAAAAGGTTCAAGCTGCAGAGGCGACAAGGCTTCTTTACAGTGAGAACTGTGAATTTATGGAATAGCCTACCGCAGGAGCTGGTCACAGCAGGGACAGTAGATGGCTTTAAAAAAGGGTTAGATAATTTCCTAGAACAAAAAAATATTAGCTCCTATGTGTAGAAATTTTTCCTTCCCTTTTCCCTTCCCTTGGTTGAACTTGATGGACATGTGTCTTTTTTCAGCCGTACTAACTATATGTAACTACAAAATGTATAAAATTATTACTTAACTTGTAAGTCTTCTAAATTGCTAAAAAATTATTTTTTTTTTCAAAAGTGCTGCCAAAATAGAGTAAAGAGATGGAAATATATATTTAATAAAAAAATATTGTACAGTATGTATGTACATATGTGACATATTGCAGTTAAAAATAGGGAAAAATGATAATTTTTACAACATTTCTTCAATTTTTCTATTTTTTAAGTTATTTCCACAAATCGTATCAGTCTACTTTTACCACTAAAATAAAGTACAACATGTGACGAAAAAACAATGTCAGAATTACTTGGATATTCAAAACTTTCACAGAGTTATTCTCTGATAAAGTCACACATACCAGATTTGACAAATTTGGCTTGGTCATTAAGGTCCAAACAAGCTTGGTCACTAAGGAGTTAATATCTCTCGAACTGTAACGAAAGAACGGAGACAAAAGATAAGGTCCAGTGTAGAATAGATGTAGGGACCATCACTTTAGAACCACATAGGACTCTGCGGTATCAGCAGGGTTAAACATATTGAGAGTGTAGATTTGCATGCTTAGCCTTTCTAATCTGCGATATATTCGGGGCATATGAGAACGTACTGAAATGAAGACTGATTTTTTTTTAATGCAAGTTTTTAGTTCATCACATCTATTGTTGCAACAACTTAATCCGGAAGTGTTTTTAAGTGTTCATTAACACTAAATTGCATTGAAATGCCTGTGGGAAAAGCATGCGAGATGTGCACAAGCATCTAATGAGTTTGTAATGATGGAACATTTGAAGTGAAGTGTTACTGAAAATCGACTGCATTGCACACTTTCCTTAATTATTTCATCTGAAAAGGGCACATTAGGAAAGAGAGTTTATCTCTTGGAGAATTTGCCTCTGCCTCTTCATGGTGATGGGTAATGCAACTTGATTTGAGTAATTTGTTTCCTCATGAATAGCACTAAGCAGGAGCAAGATTGGCACCCAACATGCTCGCTGAGCTCAGCAAAGTGTATTTTGAATGTACTGCTCATGTTAACTATAGCAGTACCAAACCATAAATCTCCAAGCAAGTAATGTGCATTATATAGCGGAGAAGAAGAGTGGTTCAGCAAATGATACAGGTGTAGCAGACCTGAATTTGTCAATATAACAAAGCTTCTTTTGTTATTTGGTGCCACTCATCATGATATCCCAATGTCTGCAGTTTTTGATAGGATAACAGATTATGATATGTACACAAAATAAGTGCTTCATTCGATTTTCTTACATGGATGTGGGGACTCTAAACCAGTCAGCCATGTGTATCAGTGCGGTTGGGTTGCTAAAGTTCCATATCATTCCAAAGACGTTGTGCAGGCCAGTTAAATACTTCTGCAAAGTGACAGGATAAATTCCCCCACGGTGGAAAAACACAATTCTGTAGAATGTCAATTTATTCATATTAGGATTTCCCCTCACTGGAAGCAAGTTCAAAATCATAAAAGACAACCCAAGACCATTATTCCTCAAATGCGTATTCCGGTGGTCTGGTGGCATCCACCAAACCCATATTTTGGTGGTAAGCCCTGATTCAAAAATACAGAGAATAAATTTTCACTCTGAAGTCCAATACTCCCAAATCCAATGATGGTCCAGCTGAAACTTGATATCTCACATGGGGAACTCAGGCTCCAAAAAGTTACTTTTAGTGGCAACTTGGAACCGAGTAGTGAGTGTTGGAACCAAAGACAGAGAGTTTCTGTGTGATACACTTGATGGACTCCTGTGCGTTTGTGTGGCCTGCTACTTCTGAGCTGTTGTTGGTAGCAGGCTGTTCTACTTCGCACTGCTGAGATCGGTTCCCATACAATGTCTGTGTGTTGTGTTAAAGGTCTCATCAGGGTCAGTGTGAATGGCCATGCTTAACCAAGTTTAAACTTGAAGAAAAGTGTTCCCTATTATTCCATTTTATCTCTCTCAGTGGTATTCTCTTGTTTGCATGAATTAAACAATTAAACACGATAGCTCCCTCTCTGATCATTCTGAAAATAGTCAGTTAAATATTCATAACTATAGACTTGAATAATTGATATTTCTTTGTATCTAACGCTTCTGCTTTCCAATTCAATATTTCACCAATCACAAACATTCACTATCTTTCTATTCTATACATAATATTTGCACCTTTTAGAGGAAGCGGTTGTACTGTTGAGTTCAATATCCATGTTAAAGACCATGTTTACCCAAGAGTAAAAATCAATCAGTTCTCCTGTACAAACTAGTCACTTTCATGTTCAAATACGGGCAATGAGCCAATATAATTTGGGTCATAATCTATAAAGCAAGCAGCACAGTACCCATACGCATTTCGACTACATTGGAATAGTTTTGATCTATACCATAAAATGATGTGCTTCACTTCGAGCCCGTGCTCTGTTTGAATAATTTAGCAAGTTTGTGAATTTAATGATGGAGCACGGTATGTACTATTGTAGACTTGGTACTGTTCAGCTTATACACACACATATGAGTTTTATGGTTGCAGATCTTGTCTGTGTGAAGAGTTTTACCGTGCCATGATACCATGCAAGTATTTTTTCATTAAAAGGAAGACACCCATAAATCCATCTTGTTAAACAGCGTAAAAGCCTTGATTTTCTGTAGTTTTGCTGTCCCTTGGTTTAAAGGGAATGTGAAATAGAGATGTAGCAACCTAATTAAGGCCTATTTACCACATACTGAGGAGCGTATGTGCTGTTTCCAAGAGACAAGCCCAGGCAGGTGATCATTCATTACATAGAGATATTGTATATAACTGGTTTATCTGACTCAGATAGGAAGCGCAAAGTCTGGTCTTTCCTGAGCTCAGAATATCTCACAAACAATCACCAGCTATCATTTATTACTCATTTTTAGAATTTGAAATAATTAATTAACACATGGTGATAATCGCTCAAACGATCATTAGATCGAGCGATCGTCCCCACTCATTGTCCAGGATAGACATATGCAGCTCTCGCACTATGAGTGATATTTTGCTCATTTGTCATTAATCACATCCATGTCCACATGCCTTTCGTTTGTAATGGAAATGGCATGGGAGAAGGAAAGACAAGGAATCGCAAAAACGATCACAGTAAGGGAAAAAAAACACCCGACTATTGTAACATATAAATTTAAGAGTTAGGAACATTAACAGCTTGCTAATATTGGAAAATCCGCACCTATTTTAGCAATCTCTCTTTCTGTGTAAAAGAACCGTAACCCTCTAGAATCTCTGGCAAATATTTTTTTTATAGGATCAACAAATATATACAGAATTTTAACACTTCAATGATATAAGTAAATGTAAAAAAAGCAAAGTTAAAAAAATCCTCTATCCGCAATGATATGTTGCGGATAAAAGTATGGTCCTGAACAATACAACTACGTGTTATGTAATATGAACTATATATTAGTGAAGTAGTCTTGGTTATTCACTAATATAATACTTATAGGCACTAAAACTGTCGCTTCCATTTATTGTTGAGTTGATATTTCCCAGATCAGAATGTAGTAACTCACAAACAGTCACAGAGTGCCGAGTTCAGCTTTTTTTTAATAGTAACTGGCTCCATTGTTTTAGAGTATTTCGTCACTCTTGTCTAACTCATCACTTGAATGCAGATGTTCTCCTCTCCTGCGGTCCTTAGGAGTTTTTCCATTAAAATGCTAATCTAAGTGTACACTCTGCATTTTCATTTCTGAAATAGACATTATTATGGTTTATTTTTGTATCATTGTGATCTTCAGTATCAGATTGTGATCATTTGTTACCACGTTAGAAATATAAAAATGAATCCCTTTGGGCTTATGGATTTGCTGGTGGTGGCAAGGTTGAATCGACAATAGGGTAACAGAAAGCTCCAAGGGGATTTGTGTTTTAACAGAGATATCTTTGGGTCATTACTAGGACACACAATAGGACAACAGTTAACCCTTTATGTAGAAAAGCTTGATGTAGCAACATGATTAGAAAACAGTCACCTTGTTCCGAAAACAGAAATTACTGTAAGCTATAGAAATGCTTAAAATACACATCTAAAATATATAACTTTTCTATTTGCACTCATATAACGTCACCCTTTTCCCCCTAGAATTTGGCATTGTCGAAATTGGAGCCGATGCAAGGACCAGTTTCAGGGGGGACACAAGTGACAATTATCGGAACCAACATGAATGCAGGGAGCAGTGTCAAAGTAATGTTTGGGGAGCAACCATGTATTTTTGACAGGTACGTTAACTTTTGGAATACGCTACTACAGGGATGATTAATGTTGTTGAATGGAAAAATAACATTACCAAACTTTGCTTGCGGTTTGATAATTTTGATAATTTTTTAGGGCTTCTTTTTTTTTTGCATAAAGTTTCATCTTCATTAGTGGTGGACTGAGAGTGGTGTGGGGCCATAGACATTAATGGTAATGGGCGCCTTACCAACCACCACAATGAAGGCAATGACTTTTAGCAGCATTTATTACATTTATCACTTGTTTTTCTTTGGTTTTGCACTTTAAAGCATTTGGCTCTTGAATGGCTGATTTCCCCTTCTGTCAATGGGCTCTCATACATTGCCCTAACGCCAAAATATTCAGTCCACCCCATATCCATATAATTCTCTATCAATCAGCACTCTCTACTCCATTGAGAAACCGGAGTTCCTATAAATCTCAGCAAAGCTAAGGGTAAGTTCACACGCAGTGACCAAAAACGCCTGAAAATACGGCGAAAACAGCTCCTGATTTTCAGACGTTTTTGTAGCAACTCGCGGTTTTCGCAAGGTATTTTACGGACGTTATTGGAGCTGTTTTTCAATGGAGTCAACAAAAAACGGCTCCAAAAACGTACCAAGAAGTGACATGCACTTCTTTTTCGTGGGCGTCTTTTTACGTGCCGTATTTTGACAGCGACGCGTAAAATAATACCTCGTGGGAACAGAACACCGTAAAACCCATTGAAAGCAATGGGCAGATGTTTGTAGGCGTAATGGACGTTTTTTCAGGCGTAATTTGAGGCGTAAAATGCCCGAATTACGTCTGAAAACACTACGTGTGAACATACCCTAAATGAGAAATAAATACACTCCCATATGTAACATTTATTAATAACAGCAAAAAATAGAACTTAATGGAAAATTATTCCTAAAAATAAATCAAAGCATGTGTACATCCTTCTAGCAATATGGTACATACAGAAATATAATTGGCACTTCAATATGATTTGTACATGTGATTTAAAATCATGCAGCAAGGATAGAGCTAGATGAAAACTAAATGTGCTGGCTCTCAATATCCTGATTTCTTAGATAAAGTCCCATTTTCAGTTTTTCTTGAGAATATATAATTCTACATACATATTACTTCCAGATTAAGGTTACAGGCTATTTCTCAAAATTGATGTCTGAAAAATGTTTCTCATTTGTATGATAAAAAAAATGGCACTAAGAATATTAATATGTTTTATGCTATTTAGTTATAGTTATTTATTATCGCCTTAGGGTAAGTTTACATGGAGGTTTTTGTCAGGCAGAAAAAAATCTGCCTCAAAATTCCTTAGGTATATTTGAGACATATTTTGAAATGCCTGCGTTTTTTTGCAATTTTTTAATGAATCAAATTAAAAAACCACGGCCATTTTTTGGGTCAGAAAACACGACACAAAACGCTTCAAACAAGCGTTGCAGTTTTTTTTCTGCCTCTGATTAATTTCAACGGAGGGTGAGAGGCAAAAAACGCTCCAAGAAAGGGCATGCTGTTTTTTTTTTGTCTGGGAGTGATCAAAAGTCGCCTTTGCCTCCCATTGAAATCAATGGGGGGGGGGGGGAATTGGGTGGTTTTTTTTGCGCTAATTCAGGCGCAGTTTCGGAGTCAAATCTGAGTGTCAACTGGACCATAGGGTGTAATAGACCTAGATATCGGTAATTGCCTAAACTCAGGAAGGTGAATGCAGTTATTACGGTATCCTTATATACACCGTGTTCCAAATTATTATGCAAATGTTATTTTTCGCTGATTTTCCTAAATAGTCGATGCAAATGACAGTCAGTATAATCTTCAAGCCATCAACCGTTGGAGTATAATGCAAATTTTATTGAACAAATCTCCTAATGATAACAGATTTTTTTTTTAAGTAAAAAACTCAAAATGCACTGTTTCAAATTATTATGCACAACAGAGATCAAAACATTTTAAAGGTTGTAAAGAGAACTAAAATGGTAATTTGTAGAATTTGCAGCATCAGGAGGTCATATTTACAGAAATCAAAAGCTCTTTCAATAAAAAAACACTTAACAGGCCAAGTTACATGTTAACATAGGACCCCTTCTTTGATATCACCTTCACAATTCTTGCATCCATTGAATTTGTGAGTATTTGGACAGTTTCTGCTTGAATATCTTTGCAGGATGTCAGAATAACCTCCCAGAGCTTCTGATTTGATGTGAACTGCCTCTCACCCTCATAGATATTTTGCTTGAGGATGCTCCAAAGGTTCTCAATAGGGTTGAGATCAGGGGAACATGCGGGCCACACCATGAGTTTATCTCCTTTTATGCCCATAGCAGCCAATGACAAAGAGGTATTCTTTGCAGCATGAGATGGTGCATTGTCATGCATGATGATAATTTTGTTACGGAAGGCACGGTTCTTCTTTTTGTACCACGGAAGAAAGTGCTCAGTCCTAATCTCTATGTACATTACAGAGGTCATTTTCACACCGTCAGGGACCCTAAAGGGGCCTACCAGCTCTCTCCCCATGATTCCAGCCCAAAACATGACTCCGCCACCTCCTTGCTGACGCCGCAGCCTTGTTGGGACATGGTGGCCATTCACCAACCATCCACTACTCCATCCATCTGGACCATCCAGGGTTGCACGGCACTCATCAGTAAACAACACAGTTTGAAAATTAGTCTTCATGTATTTCTGAGCCCACTGCAACCGTTTCTGCTTGTGAGCATTGTTTAGGGGTGGCTGAATAATAGCTTATACACTTGCAAACCTCTGGAGGATCCTACACCTTGAGGTTCGCGGGACTCCAGAGGCACCAGCGGCTTCAAATACCTGTTTGCTGCTTTGCAATGGCATTTTAGCAGCTGCTCTCCTAATCCTATTAATTTGTCTGGCAGAAACCTTCCTCATTATGCCTTTATCTGAACGAACCCGTCTGTGCTCTGAATCAGCCACAAATCTTTTCACAGTACGATAATCACGCTTAAGTTTTCTTGAAATATCCAATGTTTTCATAACTTGTCCAAGGTATTGCACTATTTCACGCTTTTCGGCAGCAGAGAGATCCTTTTTCTTTCCCATATTGCTTGAAACCTGTGGCCTGCTTAATAATGTGGAATGTCCTTCTTAAGTAGTTTTCCTTTGATTGGGCACACCTGGAAAACGAATTATCACAGTTGTCTGAGATTGATTACAATAATCCAAAGAGCCCTAAGACACAATACCATCCATGAGTTTAATTGAAAAACTAATAATTAAATGTTTATGACACTTAAATCCAATGTGCATAATAATTTGGAACACGGTGTAGTTATTGTTCCAAGTCCCTTCCTTTTTTTTTACTGTAATACATAAAGAAATGCACTTGTGTCCTCATTTGTGCAATTTTTTTAATGCCCAAATAGTTATTTATTTAAAAAATAATATATTTTTATATATATTAATTAAGAAATACCCTACATGGTAAGCTAGGCATATGTTGATTGCCTCAGGATCATAGATTGTTCCAACATAACATTAAAACCACCTGCCTAAAATTGTGTAGGCCCCCTTCGTGAGCCAAAACAGCATAGAGTCAAGGCATGGACTCAACAAGTCCTCTGAAGGTGTCCTGTGGTATCTGGCACTGAGGCGTTAGCATTATATCTTTTAAAGTGGTTATCCGGGGAACAAAAATTGCATTGCAATAATATATTTATGTGAAACGAAGTAAATTACTAATATAATTTAATTTACATTTCTGTACTAAATGGTGCAGGTCCAACCTCGTGAATTGTTCCTGGAAGTGCTGGAGCTTTTCTTAAGATGATGACGCTCTAACACGGTCCCACGTGACTGAGGGCTTGCTTCCTGTGCTGTTCATGAACATGACCGCAAGGGGCTGTCACATTGCCTATTGCTTGATTGCCTTCAGGGGTTGGTCAATTCAGGGGTTTCCTATAGCTGGAGTCCCTGAGCAGAGTATCAGCTGATGCTCTGCTCGGCACCTCCAGCGATAGGAAACCCCTGAATTGACCAAATATGGACATCGGGAGCAGTGCTGGAGTCCCGAGCAAAGGGCTAGATGATGCTCTACTCGGGACTCAAGCAATAGGCAATGAGACTTCTCCTTGTGGTCTTGCTCACATAAATATATTATTGCAATGCCATTCTTGGTTCCCGTATAACCCATTTAAATTCTGTAAGTTGCGAGGTGGGGCCTTCATGGATTGGATTGTTTCTCCTAGGGATGGGCTAGCCTTCGCTCCTCATGTCCGTCAATGAGTCTTAAGTGCCCATGACTCTTTCGCTGGTTCACCGCTTGTTCTTCCTGTACCACTTTTGGTAGGCGCTAACCACTGCATAAAGGAAACACCCCACAAGACCTGCCATTTTGTAGATGCTTTAACCTAGCTGTCTAGCCATCACAATTTGACCCTTGCCAAAGTCGCTCAGACATTACGCTTGCCTATTTTTCCTATTTTCAACATCTAAACTTCTGACCAATAACTGTCTGTTCACTTTCTGCCTAATATATCTCACCCTTTGACAGATGCCTTTGTAATGAGATACTCAATGTTTTTCACGTCACCTGTTAGTGGTTTTAATGTTATGACTGAATGGTGTATACTCACTACAGCAGAACTGTGGTACACCCCCCTGTGCCACCTTATGTTCCCACAGTATGACACCTTATTACACAGAATGTTCTCTTTTAGAAGCAGAATACACCTGTAATTTGGTGACCAATGGAGCATGCCATGTATGACGTTGGTGGCAAACAGAGCGTATGGCCCCATGATCTGCTATGAGTGTCATACAACATGGACATTGTGAGCAATAATATGCCTGTGTGCATTAGACAATTTGACAAGAGGACTGTCATTTTTCTTAAAAATGAGTCCAGTTACCCTAAAAAAGTAAAAACACATAGCAACTTCAAACAGAAAATAATCTTCTATCAAAATGATATAAAAATATACTACTAGTATTTAACAACATGAATATAATTGTAATTTAACTCTGATTCTTGATCCTTGTTGCAGTGGCCATTGTTGTATACCTGTAATCTGTATATCATTATCTGTTGTATTTTAATATTGGTGTCATATTGCCATTGGGGAATGTTTTTTGATACTTTTCTTGAATTTAGTGTTTACTACTTGATTAATCATTTTTTGCATTTATTGTCCTTTCAGGAGAACACAAACTGAGATCTTCTGTAACACCACAGCTTCTCTTAAAGGTTTGCAAAAAGTGGAAGTGACTGTTCAGATAGACAGAGCAAAGATCCATCAGGAATTACAATTTGAGTATGTGGAAGATCCTAGAATTGTGAAAATTGAACCGGAATGGAGTATTTTCAGGTACAGTAGGGGCTATAGCAAATTATACAGAGGCAAAATGAATGCCAGTTATCTTGTTTGCATATGTAGCAGAGATACATTTGTTTTTATACTATATCTTTGTGAATCACAATATCTCAGTTTACTCGGTAGATTTACGGAGGTCCCATAGAAAACTTTATATAATAATACACAGGTGTAAAGTAAACAGTTTACAGGTGATATAATGATGAGGTAGGACAAATGGCTTTATGGCATCTACTGCAGGAGTAAAGTCAGCACTGCTGCAAATTGTTACTATTCTCGCCCGAAAACATATTATAGAGTAAAAAAACATTGTCATAAAGTGCAGCACGTATTGGCTTTTGTCACCTCATTGATTATTGCTAAAATCTAAATATAGAAGCCTTTGAAGAGGTAAGAAGTGGAAATATAGGAACAGACTTTATTACGGAAAATCTATGATGTTTCAAACACCCTTTTGCTTTGTACCTGTCACTTCTTTCCTTTACAAACCAAAACAAACGAAAGGAGGTATTTAGCTTTGCACGCCAAACCAAAGATCTAAGCAGAGGAATATGTGACTTGGATAAAACAGCTGACATCTCTACAAATCCTTCCAATTAGCGCATCATGCACAAAGAATATCCCGGGAATTTGTTTACATCATTTTATCTACAGGCTGTAGAACAATTTACATGATGGAGGTTCTGCACGCCTCAGTACAATTATATCGAAGCGGGAGGACTGCCAGGTAGAAAACACAGCATTGTAGACCTGAACACCGGTTTATCTAAGAGCAGACGGTATCCTATAGTTTTGCGAAAAAAGGCAATTGTTGGGTTAACACAATACCAGCTATAAATCCTAAAACTGACAAATGATGATAGTTGTAGAATAGGTTTACTCATTTCATAGATATTCACCACAAATGACAACACTTTATGCTTCACTCTCCTCTGTTCATTGCCTTAACATTATCATTAAAGGGATTTTCCGTAACCAATTTACTCAATCCTATTTAACGGAACATCTAAAATGAATGCAGTTTGTAATATACTTGCATTTGCATTGTTGTTTCTAACACACTATTCCAAAGCCCGTCACGTGATGCGTCTCCAACAGTACAATCAGAACCTCCGGCGCTGCCCCGTACATGACCTATTACTTCGCTTTCCGGCTGGCTCAATGTATGGGTACGTCATTCCTGACGCCACTATACGCTGAGGGAAGGGGTGGACCGCATACTTTTTCTCAGCCGTCTCTGAGCATGCGTGGTTGCTACACAGTGTTTACCACGCATGCCCAATCCTCTGCTTTCTCAGGGGCTGCGCGGAATTTAGGCAATGAACCTTACAGGAAACGGCTGACAAGAGAAAGTATCAGAAGTAAACAAAGTGCAAATCGAGCGCAGCACGCGTGCAGTAAGTGAAATGAATCAAAGAAAAAGATGAGCAGCATTCTTACACTATACCTAACAGGGATCTCAAATTAGAAAAAAAAAACATTTGTATCGGAAACTGTGACAATAAATTAGAATTGTAATAGGCACATTTGTTAAATAAATACAGTGCATTGATATATTTTGCTTTTGCATATGAAATATTTTGCACTGCTATCAATTGTGAAATTGTTTCGTTTTAACTTCACACTCATTTACAGGGTAAAACACTGTTTGCAAGTTAAGATTATAGAAAAAACGAATTTAACTGCTGAAATTATAGATTATAGCCAGAATTTTGCAGAGAAAATAAGATAGGTGCATAACTAACACAATAGAATTTGTTATTACTCCCAGGAGCTGAGGGAGTCCGCAGCCAATATTGGGGCAGACTTTCTTGCAGAATTTGAACTGAAAACAAGTTCCATTCATCTGTATGGGGTTGTTTTTGCAACAGGTGTGTGGATTGCTACAAGTTCCATTCAGATAATGGAACAGATTTTCAGCCGCAGAAAATTTCTGCAGCAAAACCTGCCGTGTGTGATTGCACCTTAATGCCAGGATCACAGGCAGCCAAAGCCAGAAGTGGATCCAAAAGAAGGAAAAGTGTAAAGAAAAGACTGACACATCTCCTTTCTTTTGTGTCCACTTCTGTGTTTGCCTAAAAAAACGGAGCCAAAAACTGCATCAAAACTGTGTGTGTGATCCTGGCCTAGTAGTTGCAGATTCCCTAAGCTCCTGGGAGTCGTATCTGATTCTAAAGAGGTAGTTTTCAGCCATAGACTAAATTCGCAAATGGCAGATTTTGGGTGCAGAATGTTCTGCAACAAAATCTGCCGTGTGTGAATTTACCCTTAAACCAAGATCAGAGATGAGGGATAGAGAGTGTACAGGAGAAGCAAGAGAGTTCCAGTGGTTGATTAACTCCAAAATGCTGAGATGTAAAGACACAGAATACAGAGTAAAGACCAAAATAATAATGTTCTCTTTTCCCTGAACTGACTTGTTGCTGATGTTGGTCGTGGCGAAGAGCAGCCCCATGGTCACCCACTTCTTATGTTCATGCAAATGCTGTAAATTCTGTGAATTTATTTAATTTCAGGGAATTTCCCATTATCCCTAACTGGAATATTGGGTTCAATGTATACTAGACCAACTTCCACACCTGATTTATTTACCTGGAAGATTTTGGTGGGATTAAAAAGATCAAATCTCTAGCCAAAACTGAGCTTTCATTGGCTGGAGATTTACAATTATTCATCATACAATAGGGTATATGTTCTATTGTGTTTACCTGCTGTATTGATAGTAAATCATCACAGTATTTTACAATAAAAGACTCTGAAAGTCAAAATGCTAATTTTTATATTTCGTATTCCTACTTACACTTTTAAATATTAGAATGAAAAATGTCACTGTTCTTTACATGCAATTCCCTGCTGGGAAAATCACATAGTCTAATATATGATCCTACAGCTGCCTTTCTATTATTAGCCAGTACAGAAGCTACAGTAGTGCGCAAATACACTGCAGGGTTGAACTGATTGGATATCTGTAGCGCTCCATGAATATATGATATACTGCACCTCATCTACTAATCCTTTCTATTCTTATTAATCTTCATGTATCACATTTTAGGAAAGGGTCTGCTTATGTTACCAGCCTAAAACTTATATTAGTGTATGTTATGGAACATGCTATTTTTCTTTATAATAAACCTTTTATAAATTTAAAATGTATATCTTATTCAAATGTATTTTCTAGTGGGAATACTCCTATATCAGTATGGGGCACTAATCTGGACATTATAAGAAATCCTCAAATCAGAGCCAAGTTTAATGGAAAAGAACACATCAATGTAAGTGTTTTACAACATGTTGTTTAGTATGTATTCATATTTTTAATATATTTTCTGGTGTATTCGGATGTCACTTGAGAGTGACTTTTTCCCATGTAATATATGTTCTGCAAATGTTATCTTCATAACCCAACTGCTGCATAGAAAAATACTTCCATTGATTATACCTGAAAAGAGAATTTACCTTTTAAAGTAGCTAAGTATAAAGGTTTTTATAGTGTTTAATGTTAAGAAGTAGGTGCTCAGCCGTAATGTCACAGTCTTCAAAGGGGATCTATATACACATACCTGTGACCATTCAGAATCACCAAAATAATGTATTAACAGTAAATATCCTGCATACAGTAAAACACAGGGATCTTGTAATGACGGGGTAATGAGACAGACAGGTGAGCCCTAATCTACCCACCACTCAGTCTCTGCCTACTTGCACGACCCGTCCTAGGCGACGGCGTACAACTGGGCGACGGTCCCTACGCTCAATATGTGCACGAGAGACAAACAGACAAGGGTACACAGAAGCAAGGGAAATGGGGCAGTTGCCCACTGCAACACCGTGAGCAACAAGAGTAGTGAACGAGCCGAGTCAATCTAGGAGTGTACGAGGTACCAAGCGCAGAGCAGGAGTGTAGTCAGTAAAGCCAGGGTCAAAATGAAGCTGAGGTCAATAGTAATAGCTGGAGCAGCAGAGCCAGGAAACAAGCAGAATCACAGGCAAAGGAGAAGCAAATGAAAGTATACATAGACCGAGGGCGGGAGCTAGAACCGTCTGGCCAGGCTGTGATAGGTTCTCCCACTCCTCAGCCTACCAGCCTGGGTGGTAGCAGATCGAGTCACTCTATCAGACCTAGGAGCAGATGCAGACTGATTAACCACGGGCGTCGACACAGAAGCCGTGTCTGGCAGATCCTTTACAGATCTAAAAGAAAATATGCAGAAACAGCCCAACTCTTGTCCATGGGTTGTGTCTGGTATTGCAGCTCAGCCACTTTCACTTGAACCAGACTCATCGGAACCTTTCTTCTAACACCAGACAGCCCCGTTAATGTTTCTGCTCCTCGGGAACAAATTGCTACAGGTGAGATATAAGACTGTGAGCACATATACTGCTCTCTCCAGTCAATTTTATTTATAGTTTAATCGAGAATGCTTTAAAGCATATTCATATACAATATTAGGGAATCCTGAATTAATATAGGGGTGGTCCTATGCTCCGGATCCTCAACTTTTTACCAGAGTGAAGCGCGGTAACAGAGAATGTCCCTCGCTCTGGATGATTTCTCCTGACCTGCACACATAGACAGCCTATTGATGTTAATGGGCACTATGAAGTGCTTTATTTCCCCTGTGATGGCGCTGCAGGGAAACTAAACACTTACAGATTTCCCTACAGATTGCAGTTAATCGCTGGGGGTTCCAGCAGGGGGACACATTGTAATCTGCTTTTTTGTCATGGGGCCCTTCTAAGTAGGGATTATCTAAAGCAGAAAAATCCTTTGGGTATGTTCACACAGTATTAAGTTGAGGCTAAAAAATCTGCCTCCAAATTCAGCACTTTTTCCACGCTAATTTTGGGCACTGATTTCAAAGTATACTAGGATTTTGACACTGACTCTTTTTTTTTAAACAGCCCACTGGAGGTTTGGATTTTAAATGTTAAAATTAGCTTAAAGAGGCTCTGTCACCAGATTTTGCAACCCCTATCTGCTATTGCAGCAGATAGGCGCTGCAATGTAGATTAATTACAGTAACGTTTTTATTTTTAAAAAACGAGCATTTTTGGCCAAGTTATGACCATTTTTGTAGTTATGCAAATGAGGCTTGCAAAAGTCCAAGTGGGTGTGTTTAAAAGTAAAAGTCCAAGTGGGCGTGTATTATGTGCGTACATCGGGGCGTTTTTAATACTTTTACTAGCTGGGCGTTCTGATGAGAAGTATCATCCACTTCTCTTCAGAACGCCCAGCTTCTGCCAGATCACGCTGTGACGTCACTCACAGGTCCTGCATCGTGTCTTTTACTTTTAAACACACCCACTTGGACTTTTGCAAGCCTCATTTGCATAACTACAAAAATGGTCATAACTTGGCCAAAAATGCTCGTTTTTTAAAAATAAAAACTTTACTGTAATCTACATTGCAGCGCCTATCTGCTGCAATAGCAGATAGGGGTTGCAAAATCTGGTGACAGAGCCTCTTTAAGTTTTTTGGTGCATTGAGCGTACAAAAATAAATGTATTACTTATTGATTTCAACGTGAATTTCCAGGACGGGTTCCACGCCTATGTAGGTCAAGGCTTTTTTTTAAAATTAATTTATTTTTTAATGCCGCTGATTTCTGTTCATCGTGCAGGAGAGAGGTGTTGAAAAGTGTCAGAATCAGCATGTAAAAATGCTGTGTGAACATGTCCTTAAGATTATGTGAGAAATAAATAGTTTTCTTAACAAATAATTGTGTTATACTTATTGTTTTCAAAGACTTTTATTTAAAAAGTGTTGATCGATAGAAACTTATCCAGATGAGAATAATATATAGTTAAATAATAAAACTAGCAATGAAAGCTGCATAGCTGAGTAGCTGCATACGTTTTGACCATGGCTGCCTTAAACTATATACAGATGTGACATTGCTCATTCTCAATCCCTCACATAGGATTAAAGTCATAGTAATGAAGGCCATTAGGATGCTTTGTATGTCACATCTGGCTTATCACTCTCTTGACATGTGAGCCAAATGATTTTATGGTCAGGGTGATTTGTGCTGGATTGATTCCAGCTTTGTGATAATGCTTCATCTTTCCTCTCAAGTGTTGTATGAATACATGTATACCAGTGATTAAAGATTTAAGGTGAGGATTTCAGAAATATTTCCTTTGAATACTTATATAGCCTATAGTTTATAGAATTAACTCTATGTTGGCCAAATAATGTCACACTGTAATAAATGTTTCTACTCTACTCTGACTATAATGGGCCAACCATGCAGTCTCCAGAGAAAGGCAAGTGGAGCTAATAGGAGACAAGGTGGTACTGTGCTTACCTAGCGCCAGTGCCATTTCCTTTTAGCAATCACACATTCTAGGGGTACACTTACATGGCCCGACGTGGGCCATGTAAATGAGCGCCGATCAATTTAGACAGCTAGTTGATCGGTGCTCGTTTGCTCCTTTCACAAGAAACTATGTGTAGGGACGAGCAGTGGTGAATTAAGTAGACCATAGGCCCTGGGCTGTTCCATGTACTTGGGTCCCCCTTCCCCACCGCCGCTCTGCCGTGGTTATAATGAATGCTACCTTTCTGTGGGAGCATTGACAAATGGGTGTTATGATTCCCCTTGTGAAAGGGCTGTGTCCCTACATACTGACAGTCTCCAACCATCGCTGACTATATCACACTGTGTAGGAACACATCCTCTGAGCAATGGGAATGGTAACACGCATTTGTCTATTAGTCCTGGACTACACAAAGACTTTATGTGGAATACAAGGATTTCCTATAACAGACATGACAGGAGAGGTGACAGATCCTCTTCTCTTTCTGATAGGAGTCGTTCTCTTTTCTTCTCCATCTGACAAAGACTTCTCCTGATGAGACCTCTTTCCTCCTTGCTATTGCAGCCATTTCCAGTCTCTATAGAAACACAAAAATTGAAGCCAAGGCCCAGGACCATACAATTAAAGGGGTTGCCTGGGCACGGACCAGTTTTTCATACTGATGACCTATCGATGTGCCCGGACAACCCCTTCTACTCAGACTAATAAATTAGAATACATACAGACCCCAGACCTGCTAAACTATTACAGTGCCCAGACCAGACCCCCCTGGATAAATACAGACTCCAGAACAAGCACCCTGAATAAATACAGAACCCAGAACAAGCACCCTAAATACAGACCTGTGACCAAATCCCTAATTAAAGACTCCAGACCTGACCCCCTAAACTAATACAGACTCCAGACCTGACTCCCTAAAATAATACAGACACCAGACCAGGCCCCCTAAACAAATACAGAACCCAGACCGCCTAAATACATACCCCTATATAAAGACCTCTAAACTAATACAGACCCCAGACCAGGCCCCCTATATACAGACCCCAGACTGGACCCCTAAATACAGATCGCAGACGCCTAATACTAATACAGACCCCAGACCAGGCCCCCTAAATATACAGACTCTACCCCCTAAATACAGACCCCAGACACGTTAAACTAATAGACCCCAGACCAGACCCCCAAAATACAGACCCGTTAAACTAATACATACCCCAGACCAGACCTCCTAAATCCAGACCCCCAGACTAAACCACCTAAATTCAGACCCCTTAAACTAATAGACCCCCAGACCACCTAAATACAGACCCCTTAAACTAACAGACCCCAGACCAGACCTCCTAAATACAGACCTCCTAAATACATATCCAAGATCCCTTAAACTAATAGAGACCCCCAGACCCCTAAATACAGACCCCAGACCACCTGAATACAGACCCCCCAAAATACAGACCCCTTAACCAAATCCATCCCTACATAGTTACCCAGCAGCTCACCACACGGTCTTCTCTCTTGCTGCTGTTCTAGGACCTGCGGTCATGTGAACAGCAGATCTCTAAACAGTAACAACAACTGGAGAAATAAGGTGATTTGACCTTTATATATGCAGGTCCTTTACAGGACATACACAATGCCGTTTTGTCATGTTTTTTGCCATGATTCGCAGCAAAATCGCTGCAAAAACGTGACAATACTGCATTGTACTTTTGGCGGCCATGGGAGCCTCGTTATACGATTGCTCATCTGCATATATTTCTGTCATGTCGGCAGCACATCTACCTGTATTTTAGGCTGCATAAACGATACAATCAGCCGATGAACGAGCTGATCCTTGCCCTTTGGACAATCCTGAGGACACAGATACAGTTGGAACCGGGACTTCGGTGACTGATTTGCGACCCCTCGGAGGACTTCACATGACCCCCCAAGGCGTCATGACCCACAGTTAGGGAAACGCTGATGTAATGTAATTTATTGTATTGTGCTGTCTGTGTTTGTGGTGGATAGAGGAGGGGGGCTGTAATATACAGGGCCCCCCTCTCCTCTCTCCATTGCAAACACAGACCTCACAAAACAACACATATACATTACGGGCCCCTCAGGTGATGTCACGGTCTCATGCTACACTGGGTGTACCATGTGACCGTGATGTCTAAGGAGCCCTGCCCATTAATTGCTAGGCAGCCTGTAGTGTAGGGACCGGTTATGAATAAAGAATTTATTATCCCGGTTAGCTCTGTACAGTAATGGGGGCACTGTGGACCCCCCTGGCCCAGTCACAACTGCAACCACTGTGACCCCTATAGCTACGCAACTGTCCAACTACATATAGTAGTGTCCATGTTCATCAACTTGTTCAGAAGGTCCAAACAGTTAGATCTGTCCATACAGTCAAGCAGGGCCAACATAACTTTGGATAATGCCCTGTGTGGTAACTTCTGTTGGAGATCCCCCATATAGTGTCAGTAATATTGTGTGCAAAAATCATACATATAGTGTCTAATTATAAGTGCCATACATTATGGTGCCTAAATAACACTGCCATAAGTTGCCTAAAATAACAATGCTATACAGTACTGCCACCACCATACGCTGCAAAAATAATGTACTGTACAATGCCTAAGTTTCATTGCCAGTAAATACCACCATACAGTGTTCAAATAAAACCAACATACAATGACCATATAATAGCTCCATACCTAAAGTCATCTAATAACAGTGCTATACAGTGTCTAAATAAAACTGCTATAGAATAAAAAATTAAGAATCATGGTGGTCCCAAACCTCGGGTGCCAGGGACAGATGATGTGCCCTGTGCAAACACATAGGTCGTCCTCTTCAACGGTTGGCCCTGCTATTATGTTTTAACTATTATTCTAGGCCGGCCATTCAAAGCAAGACTAGAATGTTTGATCCAATGATTGTTCAGTAGTATCTAGCTATGTATGGCCTGCCAGAGATAGTATAGGCAATAAAATTAACTTTATTTATAGCTACTTTATAAGAAGAGAGGGATCATTATAAATTGCCCAGATTTCAAAGCCTGCTGTCGCATTACTTAGTAACGGCTATTATAAAACGTCTTGTTCATGGCCCTTTATGTGGTAACGGATATTGAATATACTTATTATTTATCTGAGAAAATATACACTGTAACAGTGTAACTTGCCCAGTGACATGGCTGTCCTATTAATGTAGCTATGTCCTTCTGTTCAAGCAGTTTTGTGTCTGAGTCATTTCATCAGATCTCACAATGACTCTGATTTAAAGAGTAGCTTGTTAATCTCCAGCCATATTTTGTACAGAATGAATTGTATTGTATTACCACTATAAAGAAAAATTTATTATACTGAGGAATTGGCCTAAGTGTAGAGGACAAAAAACAAAAAAGAAAACATAACAATGTGATAAAATTCAGCATAATTGATGTGGTGTGTGCAAATCATCATATAAATGCATCAAATCTGAATGTTTGTGTTATATAGTATATTGATGGCCTAAACCATTATTGACATTTATTCCAATATCATTGCACAGAACTGTACAGTGCTAAACTCTACAGAGATGACCTGTCAAGCTCCAGCTGTAGCGGTAAATTCTAACAACCAACCCGATGTCATAGAGAGACCGGAGGAGTTTGGCTTCATCATGGATAACGTTCAAGCATTACTAGTCCTCAACAAAACTAACTTCACATATTATCCAGATCCAGTGTTTGAGTCCTTCAACCCTTCTGGGATTTTGGAACTAAAGCCTGGAAGCCCCATAATATTAAAGGTAAGATTAGTGCTAGAACAGAATTTCAAACTTAGTATGTGGAAACCTTGTATGACAACTGAAGAGAGATGTAGCAGAGACAAATTTGACTTGTAAGGGTATATTCACACTGCAAATGTGTTCCATACATCTAAATGGGATTGTTTCTGCAGCATGCACATAGATTTCTGCAAGTCTCATTCAGATAAAGGCTGGATTCACACATCGCGTATTTGTTGCAGATTTTGGTGAAGAATTTTGAGCCAAGGTCAGAAGGGGTTTCAAAAGGAATAAAAAATATAAAGAAAGAACTTATACTACTCCTTCCTCCTGAATCCACTTCTGGCTTTGGCTCTAAAATCTGCATCAAAATCTGCAACAAATGGAAATTTCTTCAAATAAAGAAACTTAGCTATTCTATATCTGTATAAAGATTTGAAGTTTACTCTTCTTTAAAATATTTTCAGAAACACTGGCTAAATGTTTTCATGATTTCCATATTTCACCAACTTGATGATCAATACGATTGATACTATAGATTCATACAACGCAAGCCATGTAAAAGGGGATTTAATGTTGTAAGATGGTGTAATACGTTTTTCTGTTGATTCGTTATAAATAATTTTACAATATTTTTTTTATATTACAATGTATCAAATAGTGTATGGAAATGTATTAAATCCACATTTTCTGTTGCCAAGAATTCCAATTATTTAAAAGCAATTATTTTAAAAACGCCAGCCTTAGACAATGTGTTTCTTTTATCTCTAATCAATATTTGAGTTCAATTACATTTTTATTAGTCCAAAGCCTTTTGGCTAGCCATCTCTTTATACCTTAGTACAGAGGGGAATATTTGTTTATTATTAAAGTGCATTGAAGCACAATACTATGATAATCGATGCATATTGTACATCTTTATTTAGCATTAATAAATCTATAAATAATGCCTATAACTAGATAGACTATATATCCACTACATTATAGTGTTTCTCAGCTCTGGTTCTCAAATATCCCCAACAGGTCATGTTTTCAGGATTTCAGCCTTATGTATAAAAACTAGCAGATATAAATAGTCAATTGCTCATAAAAACAATTCTGGTTCCAAAAATGTAATTTTAAAAGAATGACAGTTAGAAAATGGAGCAGTTATTTGATTGGTTATTCTGGGGAACCGCTACATGTTTTTATTTTTTTTATTTCAATGGTGATGAATCCGGTGCAAATGGTTTCCGTTTGTCACCGTTGTTTAAGGGTTTCACCGTTTTGACGGAATAAATAGAGCAGTTGACTACGGTATTGATTCCATCAAAACCCCAGAACCCTTAAACAATGGTGACAAAAACCTATGGTTTCCGTTTGTTTCAGTCAGGGTTCCGTTCATGCGATCCCCTGACGGAAAGCTCCGACGGCACCCATGAACGGAGCCCTAACTCAGATGTGAACAAAGCCTTTGTACCTGTAGTCTGATGCAATTGCCAACTATTACAAATAGGTATCTTTGTTTCTCTCACTTACTTTTCTTCTTGGTGCCCTTGTGTTTCTGGGCTAAGTAATATGTAATGGATATACTAAAATAAAAGAAAACAAAAAATAAATAAAAATGAAAAAACAAATGTGCCTCACCCTCTCTAGAGCATGTTCACCTGGCGGAATTGCAGCAGAGTTCCACTGTGGACAGGCCGCAATGGAAATATGGAGCTTGCGGTGCAGAATTTACATTCCGCAGGATGTTCAGTCTGTTGCGGAGAAGCAGCTGATTTTCACTGCAGCATTATGCCTTTGCAATGCAAAACGTAAAACTCGTGGCAAATCGGCTCTGATATTTGCCACGTCTGGATGAACACTCCCATATACAGATTTTGCAGCAAATTCGTTGCATAATTGCCGCAAGTTTGTGGCAAAATCAGCAGCGGAAAATTTCCACCACGTCTGAACATGCCCTAAAGGTGACCCCTTTTCTCAACCCCTTATTGCTTTAGTAGTGTCACTTAGTATTTGTGTATAAACCAGATATTGTATTAACGTTTTATATCTTTCCATTTAATTTCAGGGAAAGAATCTAATTCCACCAGTTACTGGAGGCAATATGAGACTGAAGTACTTAATGTTTATTGGGGAGAAGCCATGCACAGTAACAGTATCTGATGTCCAACTTCTGTGCGAGTCCCCAAACCTCACTGGTCGTCATAAAGTAATGGTAAGCACTTCAGTGACCCTTAAAGGAATGTTCTCCATATTGTCTGTATCAATATAGATATGTATGGGCATATTCTAGACTAATATAATGAATATAATAATATAATGATATTAACCAAAAGGGTTGATTATCGTTCATCAAGACAACTACCCTTGAAATTAAAAAAAAATTTGGACTATGGTCTACTGCGACATCCAGAAAATGCAAAGTATCTTAAAGTCTATTAGAAGATGAAGACAACTTTTTGACATGATCCTATGTACATATGTATATTGTATAGCGTTCACTCAATTGACACTGCTCGTGTGTCACAAATCTGGTTGTAACAAGTGTGTGTGAGTAAAGTAATACATAGATACATAGATATTTTGATGATACGGCTCAGAATTAGTTGTATTTGTCATCAATTTTTTGGACTATCCATATTTAAATCCAGTATTACTGTAAGTCATAATGAATGTGTGACTCAAGATCATTTTGGTAATCCCTATTGAAAGAAAATGAAACCTGTGGGTATGCATTTTACTTCTATTGCACCTCAGGGTACGCTTTCTGGAGCTTATCTAAATCTCTGACTGTTAAATTATATCTTACTTTTTGCTATATTTATTTTCGGAACATGCTGTTCTTGATTTTTTTTGTTTACTAGACATCGGTATAACTAATAGTAACATTTGCAGGAGTTTTCATCTGAAGATAAAGAAAAGTTACACACATCAGGTGCCTCTGTAATTTTAAGCCTTTCCTGACTTGTGGAAATATACAAAGCTCTGTAACATAGTGCAAACCGCCTAAAAATATGCAACTATTTAAAGAACATATATTCACAAAAAGGAATGTGAAATTATACAATAAAAAAATTCCTACAAACTGTATGCGCATTGTAATTTCTGTTTATAACTGAAGACATGACACTCCATCATGAGACAGATACCAACAGTTCACGTCGGACCCCATTATCTTACAATGGGATGTGTCGATGGTTCTGTCATGGAGTCCGTAATTTTGACAGGAAGTGTATGTAGTGCTATTCCTTCTTTTAAATCTGACGGAATTAGCGACAGAGCTTCTAACGAAGATGTGAAAAGAGCCTTCAAATTATTTCTATTTCAATTTTTTAATTACTAGTACTGTTATCTTTATTGCTCTAGCCCAAAGGTTTCTTCCTCCTTATAAGTAAAGTGGGAAAACCTTATCCACCCTAGGTTAATAAAAGTTATATAAGAGCCCATTGAGAATAAATTATGCATGGTATGAAGATAATAACACTAAAACATGTTAACAGCTCTCATTAATATGACACACAGCATTCAATGGGAATTAAAGGTTTGCCATAAAAGTCGATATAAAACCATTGGTGTGCCAACGTGTGAGCTGCAAATCAAAGGAGACAAGGTTATCAGTTAAAAATGCTAGTGAAGGGAAGGCAGATAAATCTGAAAAGATTCTAGCTTACTTATTGTATCTTGTCTCTAATTTACAGCCACACTGTCATATCCGTCCCAATGACTTTCTACTATTGTCCAAAGGCCAAAACTGATTTAATCCCAGAAGTGCTGGAGGACAGCTGAACTTTTCTGGTCAGCTATAAAATAGTCTTTTTGTTATCTTGGTAAATTATATAGGACATCTGCAGATCATTTAAAGTGTAACACCTGAAAAATAATCTCTTTACTTCAGCTCAGTCCAAGATTTTCATCAGTTGTCCATATGCATTTGATTCTACGGAAGGATCATCAAAAGCTAGATATCACAAAAAAAGCCAGACAGAAATATGGTGTCTGTTCTGTGTAACATGTCCATCATGTTGTTTGCTTTATAAAATATACAAGTGTGTGTCCTTATGCCATAATAATACTGTAATATAAATCATTGTGTATAGTTAAAGGTGCACGCACAAATATCCCAAATATACAAATATAGGAAAATATCACGACATATGTCAAACATGTCCTTACGCTGTAATTGGTCCATTGTATACAAAGACTAAACTTTTCGCATACCTCATACTTTAGGCTAATGGCATAGCTTCTCTGTACTGCGTAATTGACTAAGCTTTGCAATAGAGGGATCCCCAAAAAAACGGTTTACTGAGAGGTATACTTGTTTTTTTACAATGGGAGTGATACATTTAGAGTATATGTTCAGCATATAAGTTTTCTCTGTGTATACTCTCAATGCCTGGTGTGAACAGAATCTTATTTGCAGATATTTTGAACACCATCTTTCTCAGTGATAACTGCACTGAGTGTAGGAACAAAATACGTTTTTATCACCTATTCCGGTTTTGCTGAAAACATTATTGACATGTTAGACAATTTTTGCTGCAGACAATTGTACTTGCTGAATTATAGCATGTAAATGACATAATTTACCCAGATGGTAATCCAATTCTTGTACTTAAAAGTTATTGGCAAAATCAATTGGGTACTTGTGGAAAATCTTTTCATGTATGTACTTAAAAAAACAACAATAACAATGAAATATTGGCAGCTTGTTGAAAAAGTGAGACATTTCTGATATGTGTAGCAACCCTCCTAATCTTAAACACATATTAGAATTTAGTGTATCTCTAAGAACAAAGAAGGTGATCTGTGACACGTTTTACTAAGCTCTAGGGATTTTGCTTGGACTATTGACGTAGCAGATAGTTTTGTCATAACTGTATTCCTGTGGTTCTAGCCGCCTGCTGGACTGCGGGGGGTTTAGTCATACAGTCCCTATTAATAACGTCCATTACTTGCTGCAGTAAAAAGTAAAACATCCTTTGTGTTTAGCAGGCAGTTGTAGCTCTTAGAAGCAAGCGAACATGATGTAACATGTCATAGGTTATAGTAAATCAACAAATCCATCACATTGGAGTATCTTATAGGTGTATATATATATATATATAAATAAATAAATAAATATATATATATATATATATATATATGTGTGTGTGTGTGTGTGTGTATATATATATATATATATATATATATATATATATATATGTATGTGTGGATGTATATATATATATATATATATATATATATACAGTGAAGGAAATAAGTATTTGATCCCTTGCTGATTTTGTAAGTTTGCCCACTGTCAAAGACATGAACAGTCTAGAATTTTTAGGCTAGGTTAATTTTACCAGTGAGAGATAGATTATATAAAAAAAAAAAAAAAGAAAATCACATTGTCAAAATTATATATATTTATTTGCATTGTGCACAGAGAAATAAGTATTTGATCCCCTACCAAGCATTAAGAGTTCAGCCTCCTCCAGACCAGTTACACGCTCCAAATCAACTTGGTGCCTGCATTAAATACAGCTGTCTTAAATGGTCACCTGTATAAAAGACTCCTGTCCACAGACTCAATTAATCAGTCTGACTCTAACCTCTACAACATGGGCAAGACCAAAGTGCTTTCTAAGGATGTAAGGGACAAGACCATAGACCTGCACAAGGCTGGAATGGGCTGCAAAACCATAAGTAAGACGCTGGGTGAGAAGGAGACAACTGTTGGTACAATAGTAAGAAAATGGAAGACATACAAAATGACTGTCAATCAACATCGATCTGGGGCTCCATGCAAAATCTCACCTCGTGGGGTATCCTTGATCCTGAGGAAGGTGAGAGCTCAGCCGAAAACTACACGGGGGGAACTTGTTAATGATCTCAAGGCAGCTGGGACCACAGTCACCAAGAAAACCATTGGTAACACATTACGCCGTAAAGGATTAAAATCCTGCAGTGCCCGCAATGTCACCCTGCTCAAGAAGGCACATGTACAGGCCCGTCTGAAGTTTGCAAATGAACATCTGGATGATTCTGAGAGTGATTGGGAGAAGGTGCTGTGGTCAGATGAGACTAAAATTGAGCTCTTTGGCATTAACTCAACTCCCGTGTTTGGAGGAAGAGAAATGCTGCCTATGACCCAAAGAACACCGTCCCCACTGTCAAGCATGGAAGTGGAAACATTATGTTTTGGGGGTGTTTCTCTGCTAAGGGCACATGACTACTTCACCGCATCAATGGGAGAATGGATGGAGCCATGTACCGTCAAATCCTGAGTGACAACCTCCTTCCCTCCACCAGGACATTAAAAAATGGCTCGTGGCTGGGTCTTCCAGCACGACAATGACCCGAAACATACAGTCAAGGCAACAAAGGAGTGGCTCAAAAAGAAGCACATTAAGGTCATGGAGTGACCTAGCCAGTGTCCAGACCTTAATCCCATCGAAAACTTATGGACGGAGCTGAAGATCCGAGTTGCCATGCGACAGACTAGAAATCTTAAAGATTTACAGATGATCTGCAAAGAGGAGTGGGCCAAAATTCCATCTAACATGTGTGCAAACCTCATCATCAACTACAAAAAACGTCTGACTGCTGTGCTTGCCAACAAGGGTTTTGCCACCAAGCATTAAGTTTTGTTTGCCAAAGGGATCAAATACTTATTTCTCTGTGCACAATGCAAATAAATATATATAATTTTGACAATGTGATTTTCTTTTTTTTTATATATATAATCTATCTCTCACTGATAAAATTAACCTATCCTAAAAATTCTAGACTGTTCATATCTTTGACAGTGGGCAAACTTACAAAATCAGCAAGGGATCAAATACTTATTTCCTTCACTGTATATATATATATATAATTTCATATATGACCAGTGATAGTCCAATGACCTCACGATCATGTAGAACAACTGAATAGCTAGAGCTGTACTAGGTGATCTATTCTGTGTCATTGTAAACCGTTATGGTTCAGGCTTTACATTATTAAATCCTTTTTCTAGAGAGTACATGTTTTAAAAGAATTTTTCTCACATCTATATTTTTTATGTAGGCTCGAGTTGGTGGGATGGAATTCTCTCCTGGCATGGTCTACATAACTCCGGACAGCCCTCTTAGTGTACCTGCTATTGTCAGTATTGCAGCAGCTGGTGGACTGCTAATAATCTTCATTGTGGCAGTACTCATAGCCTATAAACGCAAATCTAGAGAAAGTGACTTGACTCTCAAAAGATTGCAAATGCAGATGGATAACTTGGAATCAAGAGTGGCACTGGAGTGTAAAGAAGGTAAGACATTGACAACCAGACAATACTATGTTAACTGTCTCCTTTCAAAAATGGGAAGACTACTATTTTACAATACAGTTTAAACTCTCCAGTCAGGTACATATTAGGGTAGTTTGCCATGTTGGCTTGATTCTAATACAGAATTATACTCTATCACCAAAATTAGGTGAAACATTTTTTTTATATTGTTTTTATTATATTACAACATTTTAGTACAAAAAGAAGCAACCACTATTTGTGTCACTTACTATTAAGACAATCAGTGAGAAGACTCACAGAAACATACGGAAGAAAACGAAAAAAGGAGAGGGAGAGAGAAAAAGAAGAAAGAAAGAAAGAAAGAAAGAAAGAAAGAAAGAAAGAAAGAAAGAAAACAAACTATCATGGGAGGAGAGTGATACCACACACTTAATACAATGATTGGTGGAGGCAAACCTCCGGATCAGGTTAATATGGAATTAGTCCCCTTTTGCAGCTATAACAGACTCCACTCTTCTGGAAAGGCTTTCCAAAAGATTTTGGAGTGTGTCTGTGGGAATTTTTGCCCATTGAGTTAAAAGAGCATTTATGAGGTAAGGGACTGATGTTGGACGAGAAAGTCTGGCTTGCAATCGACGTTCCAATTCATCCCAGGTGTACGATGTGGTTAGAGTCAGTTCTCTGTGCAGGTAACTTGAGTTCCTCCACACCAAACTCGTCACACCATGTCTTTATGGATCTTGACTTGTGCACAGGGGCACCGTCATGCTGGAACAGAAAAGGGCCTTCCACGAACTGCTGCCACAAAGTTGGAAGAGTACAATTTTCTAAAATGTCTTTGTATGCTTCAGCATTAACATTACCCTTCATTGGAAATAAGGCATCTTACCCAAACCCTGGAGAACGGACCCAGACAATTATCTCTCCTCCACCAACTTTTACAGTAAGCACTAAACATTCAGGTACTGTAGCTAGCGTTCTCTTGCAATCTGCCGAACCCAGATTCTTCCATCATGCTGCCAGATAGTAAAACATGATTCATCACTCCACAGAACATGTTTCCACTGCTCCAGATTCTAGTGCCTGTGAGCTATACACCACTCCATCCAATGATTGACATTGTGCATGGTGATCTATGCTTGTGTGCAGCTGCTCAACCATGGAAACCCATTCCATGATGCTCCAATGCACAGTTTTTGTGCTCTTGTCCACTCCAGAGGAAGTTTGCAACTCTGTAGTGAGTGATACAACAGAAAATAACAATTTTTTATGGTCTGCAAGTTTATGTGGTGTACCACTTCGTGGCTGAGCTGTTGGTACTCCAAAACACTTCAACTTCACAAAAATGAGGCTCACAGTTGATCACGGAAGAACTAGCTGATCAGAATTTTCACAAACTGACTTGGGGCAAAGGTGGCATCCTATGACAGTTCCATGTTTAAAGTACAATGAACTCTTCAGTACGACCCATTCTACTACAATGTTTGTCTATAGAGATATCATTGCTGTGTGCTCGATTTTATGTTTCTGTTTACATTGGGTGTGGCTCTAACACCTGAACTCAATAATTAGGAGGCGTGTCCACATACTTTTAGCCATTTAGTGTATCTATTTATATATTTTTTTATAAATGGAAGCAATCAGAATCCAAGAAGAAATACATTAGAGTTTAGTAATCTTTTAATGACCAAGCCAGTTTGGGCCTTAATGACGCTGTATGCTTTATAATTTTTCCCTCTACAAATTTCGTCAGCCATCATTTTTTATTTTGTTATTGACATGGCTGTATTAGACCTTGTTTTATGTGGGAGGAATTGTCATTTCTATTTAGGACATGGTTAGTAAATTTTTCATACCATTTTTTTCGGACTATGAGACACAGTTTTTAGCAAGAATAAATCTTGCTAAAAAGCCCCTGCGTGTTATAGTCAGCAGTCAAGGGATCCGGCAGCGCCGGCTCCCCTGACCGCTTCTTACTTAACCCCATCCCGACCCATGATGTGCCGGCACATCATGGAGCAGGGAGGGGATAATGTTTGGAGCAGAACGGACTCATGCACTGAGCCCCCTCCATACATTGCAGGTGTCAGCTGTTCCTGGCTGTTTAGTTAAATGTCGCAGTCAATAGCGACCGCGGCATTTATAGGGGTCTTCCCATGAAGGACATTTATGACATATCCACAGGATATGTCATAAATGTCAGATAGATGCGGGTCCCACCTCTGGGACCCACACCTATGTCCGGAATGGGGCCTCCTAAACCCCGTTCTATCTTACCCAGCTCCACTGTCTCCTGGCCACTTCCTGGTCAGGCGGTTACGGAAAAAGCTGAGTGCTTGCTGAGCTACGCAGTTTCCGTAACTCCCATAGAAGTGAATGGGAGTTACGGAAGCAGCGTGGCACCACGAGCTATGCTGTTTCTGGAACTCAGTAGCTACAAAAACAGCGTACATGGTCGAGTTACGGAAATAGATCAGCATTCTATGCTGCTTCTGTAACTTACATTCACTACTATGGTAGATACGGAAACAGCGTAGCTCAGCGAGTTACGCTGTTTCCGTAACTCATCCATGTATTGCAGTGTATTGTACCAGCGATCTAATGATCACTGGTTCAAGTCCCCTAGGGGAACTAATAAAATGGGTAAAAAAAAAAGTTCTATACATTTTCAGGAGTGTAAAAAATATTAAAAGTTAAAAAAAAAACTTTTCCCATTTTTCCCCAAGCACAAAGTAAAAATAATAAAAAAAATTGTCCAAAACTATTACAATTATTTGACTCGCACGGTGAACGGCGTAAAAAAATTATAATTTAAAACTCCAGAATCTTCGTTTTTTGGTCACCATAGCGCTAAAAATAATGAAATAAAAAGTAATAAAAAAATCAAATGTACCAAAAATGGTGCTAATAAAAACTACAGCTCGTCCCGAAAAAAATAAGCCCTCACACTGCTCAAACGATGAAAAATATATAAAACTTATGGCTCTCAGTATGTGGTGAAACCAAACAAATTATTTTTTTTTAAGCAATAGTTTTTTCTTTGTAAAAGTAGTAAAATATAAAAATGTTTCCTATTTTCTGTTGTCTAAAACCTGGGTGCACCTTACTGTGAGATGCGTCTTATAGTCCAAAAAATATGGTAGCTTTAATACGGTAGTGTGCATTTGCCCTTAGATTCAGTTAGCTGTTTTGTGGAGATTACAGATCCATAATACACTTTTGTTGGTGTTTATGTCGTTCAAAGTAAATCCATGGTTTGGGTTCACCAAATTATCAAAATTATTACATTAGCTACTATCAAAAAGCAATGAGATCCCCTTTGTCTTATTTTTTTTTTTTTTAACAAAATCCGAATTATTGGTTTACGTATACAGAATAAAATGACATTATTCAGTACATATGAGCAAAGACTCAAACTAGATTTTTATTGTTGTGGGTAAAATTGTGCATTGATAAGGTGGACATTAAATTGGAGAACAAGATAATACCCATACATAATCATCGCTATTCTTTGAAACATATTGGTATTTTGAAGGCTTCAATACAATGTTATATACTGAATATTAGACTTAGTAACTCCCCCTTAGTACCGGCTTTATAGACGGCTCAGTGCCCAGCTGTAAGCATTTTAAAAGCCCTCTAAGAATTTAATCGCCTTCATAAAATAAAGTCTACATTTCCATACTATTCTTTAATTCCTACCTACTTTATTAGTTCCAAACATGTTAGAACACTGGACCTGATTGGGAATTGGACGTCATTGAAGTCAAGGCACAGGCTAAATTTGTTTTTCTAAAACAAGTAACTGAAATGCTCAACAAATACATATTTTTTAAATAGGTTCAATGTGACGACCTTTAAGTGTTCCACCTAAAGTATTTTTTTATTGTTCCACAACCTGTTTTCAATTTTATTTTCAATGTTATTAGCGAGACTAAAGCTGGTAATAATGTGTTGTTATGACAACCTGGTGTCGGGGAGGCAGGGACGGCTTTCCATGGCTTTATGGACATGGTGAAGGTTGAAGTGTTAAACCTAGGATTTCTGTCTATTTCTCCACATATCCTGCTCATGTTCTGTTTCTCTTTTTTATCCTACTTTATCGGTCCCTTTATTTCTCTTTACCCCACTATTTGTCTCTCTCTCTTTGTCTCTCTTCCTCTCTATGTGTTTCTTACTCTCCATTCGACCTTAGCCTCCCTCCTTGCATTTCCCGTAACCCTCTCATTCTCAGTTTATCCTTAGATTTTATTTTATTTAATACTGAATAGTATTTTATTATTTTATATTTAAAGTGTTCAGCTGGATTCCAGTGTCATGGTGTCTGTGACATAATCATTGACATTGGAAAATGACTGTATTTTAAAGGCTATGTACACCTTTGAAAACTTTTTTTTAATAAAAAAGTGTATCAGTGTGTTTGGTGTAACTCTTTGCAGCTGTATATTGTGCCAAGTCCTGAATCCATCAGGTCAGCGGCACTGATGGGTTCAGTGTCAGAGGGTCCAGTGTTTCTCTAACACGCAGGATCCACCTGTAAGCTATTGTTATGAACTTAGATGTGATTGGTAACAGCTCAATTCTGCGTGTGACAACTCGATTTTGCAGGACCCACTATCACTGAACCCGTCAGTACCGCTGACCTGACGGATACAGTTTTCAGCGCTAGATACAGCTGCTCTATGTACAGTATACAAAGCAGCTGTATCGCAAAATGTAAAAAAAATGTTTCATAAAAAGTAATTAGAAAGTTTTACCAAACACACTGATAGACATTTTTTTATTTATTTTAAAAACACAAAAAAAAACAACATTTTCAAAGGTGTACATAGCCTTTAATTCTTAAAATGAATCTTAATGAACTGAACACCCCACGGCTATTTATTTTATTGTGTGTTTTATTGGAACTAGGTGAATCTTATCCTTTACCATGGTTATAATTAACTATATAGTATTATCAATTTGTGGAAAATTAGCTTTCCTATTGTCTCCTTTTATTTCTTATTAGTTACGTTGTAGCATTTCTAATTGTTAGATTCTTTGGATATGCACATGTGAATTTGTCATTTTACAATTTTTCGGTGTTTTGTAAGTTCACGCCACAATGTGCCAAATAGCAAATTTATCTCTGTTGCATATCAATTTCTTGCATATACAGTATGTAGCCTGAGCTTTGCTATTTACGAGTGCACAGTAATTGTGAAAAGTATAATATTATACCCCAGTATTAATCTCTTGATTCTAATATGTGCACTCTATCATAACCCAATTTTAGTGCCTATGATGGCACACTAGCTTATCATTTCAGATACTAGAAGTATACCCCAAATATTGCACACAGATAAAAAGCACTTGGTTATTAACTTTCAGTTATGTATTGATGCATACAGAATATGTATAACAATCTACATACATAAAGGGCAGACCGGACTGACATGTAGCCTCTTTCTGCCGTCCAATTTTATATTTCTTTAACAACAAGCCATTATAAATTCTAAAAACTGATTGTTTGTACTTTCCCTGCTTGTCTTTTAGCTTTTGCCGAGCTACAGACAGATATCCATGAGCTGACAAGTGACCTGGATGGAGCTGGCATTCCTTTCTTAGATTATCGTACCTATACCATGAGAGTGTTGTTTCCTGGCATTGAAGACCACCCAGTATTGAGGGATCTAGAGGTACTTCTATACATGCTATATACAAGAATGTGCTAAAGCTATATATCATATATTAATTCATGATGATTTTTGTAATGACTTCTTACTTTAATGAGAATGAATGTTATAGACAAAATCTATAAAAAAAAAAAGACATCTTATGCTAGTCTGAACCGCATTAAATGCTCAAAAAACAAATAATAACACAGAGCAATAATAATATTTTATATGGAAACTTTTTCTTTCTAATATGCTTTCTTAATGGGAGTCTATACATAACCATAACCTTATATGTGATGGCTCTAGTTTTATTGGCAGAACCAAGCTATTACAGAGCATAGCTCTCACTGTTATACAGACAGTCTATTGATTTCAATGAGCTCCATGTAATACGACACTGCAGGGGAAATATCAGCTGATTCAGAAGTGTCCCTGCAGGAGGACCCCTTATGATCAGTTCATCATTGAGGGACCTTACTTGCTAATAGGTTGTGCTAACCAGACAGTCCTTTTAATGTATGTGGATAACATAATACTGCTATAAACGCAAGCATACTCTTTTCAATAACATATCAATACTCTCCACTGTGACAGTCAATTTTTCCCGTTTCTCAGGTTAGGGCAGGTGATTCGACAGTCAAAAAAAAAACAACTCATTTTGAACGCTTCCATCATTATAGCCAATAAATCTAGAATTTTTTTGTATTGAAAAAAAATGTACAGTGAAAAATATTTATAAATACTACAGAACAACTGTAATGTAAATGATTTTGTTACAGTCTCCTGCTAATTGCTACGCCGTAATTAGAACAAACAAGAACACTTCCCTGGAAGAAATGTCTTTTGAAGTTAATTGTCGGAAAAAAGCTCCATTACAACTCACAATGTAGACAGGTTATGCAGCCCACTCAATTTTAGTTTATTTTCTAATTATAATAGCTTACAGCAGACTTGTACTGCTCAGGAAGAAACCTTTTCTGGTAAACAAATGTCCCTACATTTGTTACATCCCAGTTAAGTTTAGTCAGTTGTTTTTGGCAGTCTTTCCATAATTAGCTAAACTTCTTAGAAAACATGTAAGCATAAAAATAAATAAAAACACAAAGAAGCAAAAGGCAAGATAAGGTGTAATATTTCAAACAGATAATTATTTGCTTGGCTTCCTAAAAAAATTTGCAGTAAATAATAGATCTATGGCCGCTTCTCAAAGGAATTTCCAGTTATCAGACACAGGAGGAAGATTCTGATGATTGTTGAAAATTCCTGTCTCCATATGCATCAAGACGATACATGTTGTCCTATCTTACAGCTTGAAACAATACATTCATAAAGTGTGTATACGTTTTTTTGTATACTTTATGTCAATTTGCAGGGAAGCTGTGTTTTGGAAAATGTTAAAAGTCGTAATAACCCATAATTTTATTGGACCTCTAGTAAAGCCTACGCAATTAAAGGTAGCCATAGATGTTAGAACATCCAACTCAAGCCGCTCTTGTTTTTTCAAAAATCTGCAGGCCTGGGGTAACTAGTAGCATCAAACATTGTCAGCCATCATCTATATACTGTAGATCTCCTGAATCCTGCTACAGGGAAGGGTAAATTAGTATCAGCTCTTTACTTATCGGTCCTTAAAGGAGCCTGTTAGGACGAATCTTGTTCTGGCTGACTCAACCCGTCCTTGTATTATATCTTCTCCCAGCAAAACCAGCTGTTTTCTGGGGTTGCCTGGAACCGCAACCATAGAGATCAGCCTATTGGTGCCAATGCTCCTTTCTGGGAGGGGTTGTCTCTGCTGAAACAACCCTTTTAAGTGGGGCCTACACAGGTACATATTATGTAATGAAGCCTTATAGGATGGGCCATTAACTTGACTAAGATATATAAAACACTTGTCTGAAAGACTTGATTAAAATGTAACATCCAACATAAGATAATATAGTCCAGACAATAGCTCTTTCCCCAAAGGTCAGCTGGTTGGAGTTGTTTGATGGCACCCAGAGACGCAACGTCACCAGTCTAAAAGAAATCAGCTGAATCAGCTGAATTAAACATGTAGGTGCCTTAGATTCAATTATTCCTTGGTCAAGCACTTTATGAAAAGTATTTAGGGTCTTAACCTATCCATACATACGTTAGTTTAATTCCGAAATGTCCACCTGCTTCTTGCTATATATCTAGGATGTACAGTAAAATAGCCTCAGGCTCTTGACACATTCTCATAGCTATGAGATCCCAACAACTGGAGTGATGAAAGTTGGAGTAAAATTTACTTTGTTTCTGTACATGATCAAAATGGACATAGCACAATTTACTTCTGTAAGTACAAGCAGAATATTGTATTGTGATATTTGTTTCTACAGATCAATTTAAAAAAAACAGAAACATTCTGAGTCACAAAATGAAGAAAAACGCTATTTTGGTAAACACTCAAAGGCAATAATAAATCTCTGAAAAGGCCAAAGTAAACACATAAGTAGCAAAAATATAATGAGAGTACATGACAGAACTTTGCCAAGGCCACATATAAATATGGAAAAAGTTATGGCCAATATTATTTTACTATCTGTCTTTGACTAATGTTAGGAATTTTCATATATACTATGTTTGATCATTTGAATGGGATATGTCTAGGTTTGCTTTATATCATAGCCATGCACTAAAGGCAGGCTATAAAGGGGACCTGTCAGCTCACCTAACATGTCTGTTTTAGTAAATACTCTGTGTTGTGGTGTTCCTTTGTTACTTCTATAAATTTACAACTGGGTGTTGCCATTCCCATTGTGACTGGTGTGCACCCTGACACATTGTAACGCTTTCCAATCAGTGCTCACACTGTCAGAGTGTGTAGGGCAAAAACCTATTGACAAGGGGAATTGTAACGCACAGTTAAAAATGTATTCAAACATTTCCATGAGGCATAACAGAGGAATGACACATTGCAGAGTTGTAAGAACTGTTATTCCACGGGCTCACAGTTGTCTGCTTGTTCATGTTTCCACAGGTCCCTGGTTACAGACAGGAGCGTGTAGAGAAAGGTTTGAAGCTATTTGCCCAGATGATTAACAATAAAGTTTTCTTACTATCCTTTATTCGGACACTTGAGTCTCAGCGCAGCTTTTCCATGCGTGACAGGGGCAATGTGGCTTCCCTCATTATGACAGTTTTGCAGAGCAAATTAGAATATGCCACGGATGTGTTGAAACAACTACTCTCGGATCTTATAGATAAAAACTTGGAAAGCAAGAATCATCCTAAATTATTGCTGAGAAGGTGAGTCTATATAAAGGGTTATCATGTCAAATACATACATACTGTATCTGTAGTGAAGAAGTACATTTACTATCTATCACATGAACTTGGGTTCAATGTCATTTAAACCCAACAGGCAATGTACAGTAAACCTATATTTTCTTACTCATTGATGTTAACTTCTTTATACTTAAAGGAACACTCTGTACAAACCTAATACAATGTGTTATGTTTCTTTCAATTAAATCTTTGCTATATTTTATTTTGTTGTAAGTTATTGTGTATTTCCCTTTACTGATACATCATATATTGAAGCAGTATACTGTAGAATTATTAAAAGTAATTATCAATATTTTAGAATATCTCTTCTAATAAGTTTGACATCTAAAATGTTTTTTCATGTGAGACTAATCATTTTTTAAAGCAGAGGTTGACTAAGGTGAACCTTCTCTTTTATGTTAGAAAAAATAAATTACAAGCCATTTCCTAATACACTTGTTACCTAAATTGGTCTTTTTATGAGTGGTAGCAATTTTGGTAATAGTTGAAATCAGATTCTGCATGGCTGCCATGGACAGCAGAATCCAAAGACTATTTCCAGTCATAACCAATGCAAAATGATAGGCATCATGACAGCTCCTCGGTTCTCCATTCACACAATGCCGGTGCCATTAATAGTGTCATTCTAATGATGGTCTCCATTACCTAAATCATTCCCAATTGTGAAGGCAAATAATTAAATAATAAAAGTATCTTTGTGAATTCCTTAAAGGAACACGCCAGGAAAAGCATTGGCCCACATTTACTGATGCTTTCTAATAGTTAGACAGTGTAAACATAGACCAGGCAGTCACAAAATGCGCCAAATTTATCACAGTGGTGCATGCTGCAATATCATTTTGGTACATCTTGATTGTTGGTTAGACACTTTTCTCTTCCTTATACCCCTTTTGATTTGGCTTATTTTGCGCCAGAATTTTGTACTAGTTTTGTGGCGCATTTTTAATGCACATTGGCACATTTAAATAACACCCCTTTCTGCCAAGCCACATTCGTTTCCCACTAAGTCACATCCCTTTTTCAGAACGCTTTAAAAAGTGTCTAGTAAGGTGCAAACATCAAAATTGCGTCAAACTGTGCCATTTTGCACCAAACGTTGGCGTTTTTTTTTTTTAGACTTTAAAGACCTAGACACTGTAGTAAACCTGCCCCATTGTGCAATGCCTAATGGGTTGGTATATGTCACAGGGTGATCAAAAAACACTAACAAAAAGAAGTCATGCACCACCCCAACCAATTTATGAAGGTGCATAAAAAGAAACATTTGGTTTAAACTGGAATTGTCTTACCCATAACCTATTGAAGTACGGTAGATTGGCATTCTGTATTCCATAAAGTACTTAGTAGACTGTCCTGATAAACATAAAATTTAGAGACCATTTTGCAGGGAACAAGAGGGATAGAAGCAGATATTGATTAGTCATTTTCCACTTTGTTTAATAATGTTTAGTTAGAAGAAAATAGTGTGCAGCGCTTCATATACTGCTACATGGTTATAGTTCCATATGTCTAAATGTTTTTACAGTGTAAAAGCAATAAAAATGCAGAAGGGAAGTTCATTTATTTATTCTTTACGTTTTCTTCATTGCCAGAAAAGGTAGATAAGCAGAAGATTGTCACTAACATGGTATACTGTATATATTATGCATAGTGGCAGTATGTGGTATTACACCTTTGATTTTCTTTATATACTCAGATAACATTTTGCCATGCTGTAGGTTTAGGGGGAGGGGATTCTAGTCCTCTATAATCCCACCTAAAAATGTAGTGCCTGCAGTTTAGGATCTAGGCATCAGATAAATGCTTTCCATAGACAACAAGAGAGACAATGACATCTAGTGTTTGAAAGTAATACTACAATCTAAAAAATACATAGTATCAATATATATATATTTTTTAAGAAAGTAAATGAGCAAGTAACTTTACATTGATAAATAATTTTATATTACATGATAGTGATAATAATTTTATATTTCACTGCTCTCACATTTACTATGATTTGCAACCTTCAATTATACATTATAAGGACATAAATGATTATTCAAATGTATGTATCTGATTCTAATGATATTATTATATGTCATTTGTTTCTTTTGCTGTTCAGTACAGCATTCTCATTTATAGTCCATTTGTTGGATATCTTCTAGTTCATTAGGTATTTATCTTTGCATAATAACATAAGAGCCCATGTACACGCCAAAGCCATATTATGTACCTGTAAGCACTTTGTGTGCCACTGTATGGTGCCTCCATGAAGCACAATGTTCCTTCCTGAAAGCAAAGCTTCTATGGGAGAATACATTACCTCTAATATCTGCCATGAAATGGAACATGCTACATTTTTTTCTCAGTATTGGTTCATGAGTTAAAGTAGATACAGTATGGGTTTACAAGAGAAAATAGGTGCTGTATTACGGATCCGTACAATACAGATCTGTAATATGGCTATGTTCATAAGCCCTTAGGGTGCAGTTAGAATATTAAATCAAAGTACAGAATTAAACTATATTGATATTTAAAGAGGTGTTCCCAGAATCAACATTTATCACCTATCCACTGGGACCCCCACCGATCAGTAGAACAGGGGTCCTGAGACTGCAGTGAGGAGAGCTTTATATGGAGCAAAGGATGAGCATGCACGGTGCTGCCCCATTTAAAGTCTATGGAACTGATAGGAGCGGCAGGGCTCATGCTCGTTCTGCGCTCCCTTCAAGCTCTTTATAAATTTGTGGTGAAGTTAGAAGGAACATGGGTCTCGAGACTCCCCTATTCTACAAAATAGTGGGTGTCCCAGCAGTGAGGCCCCAGTGATTAGATACTTATCACCTATCCTGGGAATAGGTAATAAATGTGGATTCTGGGATTACTGCATAATTGATGTCACTAATGCTTAAAAAATAAGACAATTATTGAGAAAGGAATATATATTACTAAGGGCCGTTCACAAAGCGATTGCCAATGAATACATTTCTTCTCATCACCCCTGAGAAGCTGAGTGATAGTCTAACGTTCATGCATAGAACATTCTTCAAATCATTTTGTATGAACGTTCAGTCTTTAACAATATTTTATATGCTTCCTCATTTATACAGAGGAAATATCATTGTGAATGATATCACTCATCTGTGTCATTTAGTATTTTCGAAAACTTTACCTTACGTGTTTGCAAAACTAAAATTATCTTTCAAAAAATTAAGCAAAAGGAAGAAATAGAGGCAAGCATGTACTCAAATATTTGATAGGTGTTTTCTTATGCACTCATTAGATATATAAAGCATCAAACATTTTTTCACTTTACCCAAGTAATGCACTTGCGGCTCCTGCTCCCAGCATTCTTCCAGAAAATGATCTGTCCTTGGTGCTGAATTATCACTTCTATGGTTACTTGAGAGATCCAACTCTTGGCACAGATAACAGATGAGAGGTATTATATAGATAGATCTCAGTGATAATGCGTAAAAGGTGTTATTTCTGAGACTTTACGACTTTTTAGGTTAGTACGCTTTTATTAACTATGGCATTCAAGGGCCCCCAGCAGTGAATGTGTTAAGAATATACTTATTTCACACAGGAAGTCTAAGCATTGGCTTGGTAATTTTCCAAATTCACCTGTTATTAACTTTGGGTGGCTTTTTAAGAAACACTTGGGGAGACTTAAGGCATTGGACTAGAAATCACTGTGTTAACTTTAATACTAAGGCAATATAATTGGACAGTGTTCTGCTTAGGCTATGTTCACACGGGGTCTTTTGCCGAGTTTTTTGACGCGGAAACCGCGTCGCAAAAGTCGGCAGAAACGGCCCGAGAACGCCTCCCATTGATTTCAATGGGAGGCGTCGGCGTCTTTTTCCCGCGAGCAGTAAAACTGCCTCGCGGGAAAAAGAAGCGACATGCCCTATCTTCGGGCGCTTCCGCCTCCGACCTCCCATTGACTTCAATGGGAGGCAGGAGAAAGTGTGTTTTCTGCCCGCGGCGCTCAATGGCCGCGGGCGAAAAACGGCGCGATAATTGCTATTCACACGGAGTATTTTGGGGGAGGAATATCTGCCTCAAAATTCCGTTTGGAGCTTTGAGGCAGATATTCCTCCCCCAAAATACTCCGTGTGAACATAGCCTAACTGTGCAGGTAAAGTGGTACAAGGATGATAAAATATCCAACGCTATGTTTAGTTTTTACATGGCAGATATGTATGGTATACTTTACATCAATCTAGTATAATCATATATAAATACACATTATCATTTTGTTTTTTCTATAGAAAAATTTCTAGAAACAGTAAATGCTATAAGGGTTTTTTCAATTTTGTATATATTTTTGCTGTGGTTTTTTTTGTTGTTATTTTTACAGAATATTTATTAAGCTATAGTTTTAGCACTGGGGCATCATTTTGTTAATAACATTTCAAAATTTTATTTTATTTATTTTAGAACAGAGTCAGTGGCAGAGAAGATGTTGACCAATTGGTTTACATTCCTATTGTACAAGTTCCTTAAGGTAAGTATTTTCATGCAGATGTGGATGTAATTAACTTGATAAGTGACAACTAGAGAGAAACCCATTTCCAGAATTTTTTTGGGGTCCAATTAGATTAAATCAGCTGTCTGGATCAATGCGTTTCAAACAAATTTGCTGCAAATCACATGTGCCCCAACTTCCCTGAAAACTTGTGTCTGACTCTCTGATGTCTTCTAGAACTGTTTCCAACCCTTTCAAGCTCTTTAAGGCATAGCCAGCATTAGTAATGTCAAAGTTACAGAAGCCGATTTGGGTTTGGGTAAATAACCACAGTAATTTTGGGAACACGGTCTGCAAGGAATTATGGGGAAGTTTGCCGATGGCCACCATTTTGTCACGATACGTGTGCCACGAACCCCAAGAGCTTTGGACCCCAAAACTCTTGGGAAATTTGAATCAAATTCAATACGAATCAATTCGCTCATCTCTGACAAATTTCTAGTCAAATGAAACACTTTCCTCTTCTGTGTGCCACCTCATGGTTGGTGTACATACTCACCAATACAATGTGCAATACATGGCACACATCTTAAAAAAGTTTGGCACCTTTAATAACTTTGTCTTCTCTTAGCCAGACCCTTTTTTGCAGACATTTCTCTAGAAGTAAAAAGTAAGTGTCTAAAACACTAAATAAATTTGGGGCACACCCAATGCAGAGAAAAGTGGCCTGGCTACCCATAGCAGCAAAATCTGGTCCAGCTTTCTAATTTGGAATAAAGAAAAGTAAACTCTGATTGGTTGCTGTTAGCAATTAATTCACTCTATCTCTGTGGCATTGTTATAGGCCTTAATGACTTAGGGCCGGTTCACATCAGCGTTCGCTTTCCGTTCAGGTGTTCCATCGGAAGTTTCCGTCATGGAACCCCGCAATGGAAAGTCAAATGGAAACCACAGCTTCCGTTTGCATCACCATTGATATCAGTGGTGACGGAAACATTGCTAATGGTTTCCGTTTGTCACCGTTCTGGCAGGTTTCTGTTTTTTCAATGTAATCAATAGTGCATCATCATTTTCATACATAGGTTGAATCACAGTCATTAACTGTAACAGAAACAGCTGTGTAGGAGGCTTAAAAGTGTGTGAGGAACAGCCAAACTCTGCTACAAAGGTGAGGTTGTGCAGGACAGTTTCATGTCACAGGTCCACCATGGCAAAACTGAGCACTGCAACAAAACACAAGGTAGTTAGATTTCAAAGCAGACTGGGGTTTCTGCTGTTTAAGCTCTTTTGAAGAAAACACAAAGAAAAGGGCAATGTTGAGGACCATAGATGCAGTGGTTGGCCAAGGAAACAGTGCAGCAGACCAAAGACACATTATGCTTAATTCCCTTCAAAATCGGAAGATGTCCAGATGTAACATAAGCTCAAAACTGGCAGAAACCAGTGTGACCCAGGTCGACCCATGTACTGTTTGGAGAAGTCTGGCCAGAAGTCGTCTTCATGAAAGAATTGTGGACAAAAAGCCATACCTTCGACGTGGAAACAAGGCCAAGCGACTCAACTATGAGCAAAAACATAGGAACTGGGGTGCAGAAAAATGGCAGCAGGTGCTCTGGACTGATGAGTCAAAATTGTAAATGTTTAGCTGTAATGGAAGGCAGTTTGATCGCCAAAGGGCTCGAGAGCGGTACAATAATGAGTGTCTGCAGGCAACAGTGAAACATGGTGGAGGTTACTTGCAAGTTTGGGGCTGCATTTCAGCAAATGGAGTTGGGGATTTGGTCAGGATTAATGGTGTCCTCAGTGCTGAGAAATACAGGCAGATACTTATCCATCATGCAATACCATCAGGGAGGCGTCTGATTGGTTCCAAATTTATTCTGCAGCAGCAAACAGTTATATAAAAAAAACCATATAAGGGCAAATTTTTTTACTTTTGGAAATAACAAATATGTACTCCCCATAGACATCTGCATTAGGGGAAGTGATAATCTATACAAAAACCCCACATTTCAGCCCCTGGGCCCTTCATATGTCCATTAATTTGCTAATATTCTAAATGGGCTGTCTTCAAGTGTACTGAATATATTCTTGTAAGTGAATCACATATATTTTTATCCAATTCCTTACACAAATAATATATGACGTCAAATTCCTATTTTTAATACATGGACAAATGCAGAAACAATGTTATTTTTGGTAAATGTTTACAGACATTTATTTGCTCTTTTTTCCATTCATACATGGTGAATGGTGATTGACAGGCTTCTTTAGAAATGAGTCACAAAGTAAGTTCTAACCATTGCCCCTACTGTGCTAGTTTTCCTATAAAGTACATTCAGCTGGAGGATGATTTAACACAGTTTATACTCTGAGTGAAGAATAAAATATCATTTTCCTATCCCCTTTTCTTGCTGAGTTGTTGATGTTTTAGCAAATTAAGAATACACTAAAACAGGTTAACATGCTTTGTTTATTTACATCATCCTACCAGTGCGAAATGTGGAATAATTTCATGCAGCCCACTCCAGACCGCTGTGCTTGAAACCATAAGCATCTTGGTATTTGTCCCAGCACCTGCAAAGCTAGTGTATCTTACTTGTCTGACTGTCTCTCCATGCCATTAGCTGCAGGCTGGATATCTGCAAACAACTCAGGGTCTCTCACAAGCTGGAAAATGTATCTTCACTGAGTCCCACTGTGCCCGGGCATTTCTACAGCACTCATGCCTATGTAAACAGAGCACAACATCTAATCATCATGCAATTTGTGTCAGTGCCCTATAATTATCACGTGATAACCAGGCCACATTTCTATACAGATCTGCGTGGATTATCCTACTAAAAATCGACCCTTCTAATAGCAAACATTTTGCATGTATTTGAAGACAGCTGTTTGTAAATATATAAATCTGCATGCACATTGCTAGAGGAACTATTCCAAGTGATGATGTGAAAGTTCTTGTATATTTATATTCAGCGATCTGAGATCACTTGTTATGTGTAATGTTTTGTAAAATGAATGTTAGAGGTTTCTTCTGATTTCCATGACCTAAGTAAAGCCTTACAGCGGTGGACTCCAACCACTGGCTCTCCCAATGTTTCAGTCTACAGTATCTATATTAGGGCAATTCGGAAACCGTTTTACCCACAAATACTGCTTAGTTGGCCCTGCAAAGAGAGCACGTCTGATATTAACCTGTTAGAGAATGACTGATAATGGAATTCCCTGGAATAATATTTGAAGTGGTTCCAAGATGCAGCTTTATTATACTGCCAATTAATATTGACAGGAACAAGGCTGAGCACCATTAAGGGTTCATAGTCAAATGATAATCTGAATTGATATCTGATTTCACCGTATCTGTATAAATTTGTAACACTTTCCCTTTAATAAATTACTCTGTAGTACCCCAAATTGTAATTTTTAACAAAATCAATTCCATAGATGACATAGCTGTGTGTACCATCATGCCAGCATGACTTACAGTAAATTTGTAACCTATCAAAAATACCTGAAACAATATAAAATGATCAACATGTTTCACAATAAATACTGTTGTCTTTTAGGAATGTGCGGGGGAGCCCCTGTTCTCTCTCTTCTGTGCCATCAAGCAACAAATGGAAAAAGGTCCCATTGATTCCATCACAGGAGAAGCCCGTTATTCACTGAGTGAAGACAAGCTTATCAGACAACAGATTGACTACAAAACACTGGTAACACAACTGAATATTTGAATATTTATTTCTAGAGGTTACAACCAGCAAAATATAGACATCTTAACTAAAACATGCAAAAAATATGGTTTAACGTCAGTCATACGTATTTAAGAGTAATATACATTAGGATAGTATATTTGTTATGCAACTCTTAAAAGTCAACATCTAAATTTAAATAACATAAGGTTTATAAGTAGCTAATGTAAAATCTGCATTTTGTTGGTTAAAATATCCATGACTGCCTGAAAACCATCAAGAAGCAGGCTAGCTGTTTCATTGTATTATGGCTTTGTTTTTATTCTAATTATGGCTTATGTAATTTTAATATACCCGGCAGTTCACATATAAATAGCCTGCACTGCATGGGATATTAAAGGGTTAAAGGCTACGTACATCTTTGAAGGGCAAGTTTTTTAATAAAAAGCGTGATTGGTAGAACTGTCTAAGTAGTTTTTATTCAGAATTATTTTTACTTGTTGAGATACAGCTGCTCTGATTTCTCTTTACATAACAGCTGTATCTAGCATTAAATTTTGCTCCAGTCAGGTTCGTAACTTAGATGTGATAGATTACAGGTGGATCCTGAGTGTCAGAGACATACAGGACCTGCTGACACTGAACCTGTCAGATCCGCGGGACTGACAGATTCAAGTCAGAGTGAATGATACAGCTGCTCTGTATAGAGAATACAGAGCAGCTGTATCTCAAAAAGTAATAATAATTTTTAATAAAAACTATTTAGAAAGTTGCACTAATCACACCGACTGAGCTTTTTATGAAAAAACATGCCCTTCAAAGGTGTACATTGCCTTTAATGTGCCAATGTTGACCCACTTCCCATTCACAGTAGTTCACCATTACATGCCTTTAAATAGAGGTATATAATAAGAATAACAGAACTGTCAGCAGCAGCTTAAGAACTGTCATAAGCAGCTTGTTAACAACTGCCAGCAGCAGCTCATTTACAGGTAGCATCAGTGACTTAAAAATTACTGCAGGGATATATTTTAAGGATGCTACATTTTACAGTTTAAACTGTCCTGAACACAATACCTTGGTTTGTTGAGATCCAATGGAATGACCTGTGGTTACCCCACACCTGCCATAATCTCATGATTGTCACAAAAATGGAAGAAGAAGGGGGAGGAATCCTCCAGCTCACCTGACACTATGGAGTGTGTCTCAGCAGCGCCCGGAATCTCGTGTCGGCACACGTTCAAAAGCACGGAAGGAGAGAAGGAAGTGTTGTTCCAGCGCTGCATGAAATTTTAAAATGGAAACGGGTTTCCAAGTTTAATGGTATTCAATTAAAAAATAGTCCAGAGGTATAGTCCTGATGTGAGGGTAAGCGGGCGGTAATGTCCTCAGAGCCTACGCGTTTCGGATGCTACTGCATCCTTAGTCTTGGCTGTAATGTCACATTACATTACAGCCAAGACTAAGGATGCAGTAGCATCCGAAACGCGTAGGCTCTGAGGACATTACCGCCCGCTTACCCTCACATCAGGACTATACCTCTGGACTATTTTTTAATTGAATACCATTAAACTTGGAAACCCGTTTCCATTTTAAAATTTCATGCAGCGCTGGAACAACACTTCCTTCTCTCCTTCCATAATCTCATGATATAGAGCGGCACCCTTTTACAGGCAGGTGCAATATATACATAATATAATTTTATTTATCTTCACTATCCCTATATTCAGATATTCTTACCTAATGTAAAAGTACTGTTTAGATGGTAAAGTTGGCCATACACTAGGGATTTTAGAAGTATGAAAAAGCAGATTTAAACAATTTTCTGATAACTGTGGGTACCTTTCTGTGACACAAAGCGTGAAACAGACACTGACCAAAGGCAGATATACGTGGAAAAAGTTTATCTGCCGTGTTATTTTCGGTTGTTGTCTGGTGCAGTCCTTGGAAAGTCGTTCATGCCAAATAGCAGATCATTAGAAACCCAGATCAGGTCCCAGATCAAGTCAGAGATCAATTGGTGATTTGTCATTTTAACTTATTGCATTGTCGTCCAAAGCGACAACCTTCACATACTAACAATGAATGAATATTCAAATAGTTGGGGAAAGATTCTTGTATCAGTTATTGCCAAAAACACTTCTAACTTAAGACAAAGTTCAAAATTGCAGTTTGTTTTGGAAGTTCAGAGGAAAGTAGGTGCTCCTTTGAATAGGTAAAACCCAGGTTATAGTGATAATTCGAACATACTGTGACTCAAAGTAAAGAACACTTTAGGAACAAGTGTGGCACCGGCTTTTAATTGTGCAACCAAATCTCTTTATACTTAAGTAGGATTACAATTTGCAGGAAACATGTACGATTTAGAAATGAGTACAGTGCCACTTGAATAAATAATACTGCAGATAAAAGTTTATGTATCTTGGAATGTTGCAAATAATTCTACACATTTTTTTTTCTATTCATAAATTCTCTAGCAAACTTTTGTCAAATGAATTTTGTGCAAAAGTTTGTTGAGGTGAATTCAGGTGATAACTCACTAATGTGTCGCCTGCCATGTATCTGGATTGCAGCAAACATTTCAGATGTTTTTTGTCATATTCAGAAGATTTTTTTTGTAACCTGTGCTGCACAAAGTACATTACAGGTCTCAGTAACTAATTGAAATCCCACCAGGTTCTTTAAATGAATAGGTCAAATTATAGAGAGCTGGCTGTGTCTGAATTGATGAATAGGATGCTCTGCTGTAGATGATAGATACCCACCTACGATGGAAATGAATGAATGAGAAAATACATGAAGCCCGAGAGAGGAAATACCACAGCTATCAGTCCAGAAAACAGACTATCTTTTAAATATTAACATGTCATTTGCAACTGTTATTTAAATAAATCAGGAAGAAGTTGGAATGACAAGTTCCTTGAAGCGAGGTTTCTTCTCTAATATCATTCTCACATGCCAGTATACCATTAAAGATCTATTTTCATGATAAAATACCAAGTACTGTAGATTGAATCATGTTCTAGGCAAAGATAAGGTATACTATCACTGAAACATAACCCACAAAACAAAAAGAATCTGCATTTGGGTTTTACGCATCATATTATATCTTCACCCCCCCCCCCCCAACATAACAATAAGTAGAAAACTCCTTATACTTTATGACCTACAATCATGGAGTCTAGGTACGCTAGTCACACACCTTGTATTGCCCCACACAACAAACATGAGGTTACATTTTGAATGACCAGGGTATCTGGAGATCATGGGTAATCTACCACATTTATTCATTTGATCCAGTATATTGTTTGTCTGGTTAGACATAGAAATATGATGTGACCTTGTGTAATTGCTGTTTACTATGTGTACTTTATGTAGTACTGATTCAGTGATTACATCATGAACCATACTATGTAACTTTTATTCCGATTCTCTTATAATACCTCATGTTTGTTGTGTTTTAATGGACATACATTTTTGATCTTTTAGTATATGTATATGACTCAGTCTTCTTTGTAGGTGATAAAGATAATGCATTCTGTATAGTTTTCTTGTATATGTATGTGTATGTATGTATGTATGTATGTATGTATGTATATGTATGTGTATATGTATGTGCACAATTTACCCTATATGGAGGGGAAGCAGAGCTGAGATTGTCATGTTGCACAGTAAATTATCTAGGTTTACTCTACATATGACTGCACATAAAATTACTACATTATCAACTAAGTGGGTTATCCCAATGCACAGAAAAATAAGTCAAATGACAAATGCTGATACTGCTGTACGCATATATTCAGGTTAACCCATAAAGTATATTTACATTATAAAGAGTATAAAACGAGCTGTTTTGAAATTGGTAATTTTTTTATCTGTTTTGGAAGGGTTTGTCCCAACTGGACAACCACTGTCCATATGTCCTATTAGGAAATATGAACATAAATAGGTGTCCCCTCTTGCCCTTTATTAGCCAAGCCCAAGAGCCTCGGCAAATAGCAGTTCCAACTTTAGAAGACTTGGTACAATCTTTAATTACACTTCGGTGGCTGCTGTAGGGGAAATGTGTGCATGCCCGCAGCTTCCACCACCAATGACAGGTTATCACTGGAAATTTCAGCAGCCGGACACGCAATAAACAGATATTTGGTGGGCACCTTACTTAAGAGGAGGGGATTTCGTTTTAGGACAATCCCTTTAAGATTCCATTACGCTTAACTTGTCTAAATGCTTATTTATTTTTATTTTTTTATTTTATTTAGGTACTTAATTGTGTTAATCCTGATAATGTGAACAGTCCCATGATTCCAGTGAAAATCCTCAACTGTGACACGATTACTCAAATAAAGGAGAAAATCCTGGACACCATTTTTAAGAACCTGCCCTGCTCACATCGACCTAAGGCAGCAGATATGGATTTAGGTAAATAGATATGACATTTCTTGTAAACGACTACTGTATAAAGAGGCTGTGCCAGAAATGTAATAATAAGTACAAGGAAATAATTGGTATCCAAATGTTGTGCAGTGCTTACTGCATATGGTCACTATTGTCATTGCTGTGTAGACAAAGATTTCTCAATTGCAAATTATTTTAACAATGGACTGCACATCTCAAAACTATGCTGAATTTACTAGTGAAGTAAGGAGAAGAGATTATTATCTGTGAAAATAAAATGGTAACTTATTTCGCCCTTCCCCCATCCTGTTTGTAATTGGGATATAAACAATGCTGTGGTTAGAAAACTGCCCTATGGCTTTATCTTATAGTTTTTAGCCTCCGTTCCACGCTGCCGTTGGATTACATGACCCCCATTTTGATTAACTGAATCTTACAGCTTCTGCTGTGTGGACACGAAGTACCATTTATGCCACCTCAATTTCAAACGGGGTGGCCCAAAACAGTTTTGCTAGGAGTGCTTCTTTAATAAAATTAATAAAGTTCTCACTGAATGATATTCTTTAAAGAGAATGTGTTATGTATTTAATTTTTGTTTCATTAATTAGATTTTCAAATATAGTCAATAAATAATGTGCTTGACCCATTTTTTTATGTTGTAGCTATTATTTTTTTATTTATAAGACCTTTCCTGGGGGTCAGCCATAATGGAGACACCCACCTTCTTCCTATACTTCCTGTATATACATTACCGCAGTGTGTGCGCTTTACGGCAGCTGAAATGAATGGGAGTCAATTGGCAGAGAAATGTCATACATGTTTCCTGGAAGTACATATAAAATATGTATACAACACCAATTTTTTTTTCAAAATATCTGTATAATAAAAACCTGATTTATATAATATCATTTTCTGACAATACATTGTCTAAGGTCCCCACATGGATTTTCAAGGTCATTCTCCAGTTCCAAGAAAAACTATGACTTGATTTTCATTAATTATTTTTTTGCCCTTTTAAATGTCTTTGTATTGGAAACATTCATTGACACTTCAAATTATCTATGATTGGGATGACAACAGATGACCATCCATATGTTAAATTCCTGCAGATATTTCACTGCACAAAAATTAGCGGGGTCAAGAGGCATTTTGCCTGCTCAACCAACTTATTCCATCTCCTTAAAGTTCATTATACAGTATAAGAGAAGTGCCCTCTGTGAACATTTATGTAAAAAATAAAGAAGAGGAGAAAATCAGTACCAGTAAATATTCCACTAAACCAAAGTTGTTTTTGTTACTGAAAAAAACTTTATCATGGGGATAAGTGCCTTATCTTATGGTCTCTTTTAGTGGCAAACCCTTAGTTTAATGGGGAACCTGTCACCAGCATTTTACCTACTGTACTCTATTCACCCCTCGCTGGCCGCTGTTGTCAAAAGTTCATTGCCGTTATCCCCTCTTCTAAACTCCTCTTCCGACCTTAAATAACGTGCTGCAAACATTCCGTGCCTTTAATTGTAATAATCCGGCAGTCTCGTTCGTTCCTTTTCTTATGCCCACCCACTGGCGAAAAATGGCTCGTCCTGAATGCCAAAATCTCGTCTGAAATAGCGCGCATGCGCCCGTCATGTATGATGCGGTACCCTACTCTGCTACGTTTGGGCCTCAAATCTAGTTACTGGGCATTCGCCTCTATGGTGTCCCGTTGTGCGCATGCACCAGCACAGGACACTGATGCACAAACGCGGGATTTCGTGTGTGCTGGGGGAGCTGTCAATCAATAGTAAGGAGGCGGGGTAAACTTGGAAAGGCCAGAGGAATGAAAATATGAGTCTTTTCGTACAAAGATATGACTTTTATGCTCATTTGCATACGGCACAGGAAGACTAAAAAACTGAATACTAAAGGTACAGAGCCTACTTAGAAGATAATTATAGGCTACATGAAAATTATTTTTCACCCACTTCCACCAGTCCTGCTCTTTTAATAGGTGAAATTCTGGTGACAGGTTCCCTTTAAGAAGCACTTAACCAACCATAACACTTGTTTCGTTAATTATCACCAGCAGCCCACCACGCATTGCCTAGCAATGCGGCCCCTTGGACAAGCTTTGTAGTCACCGTGAGCATCTAAGCATTGTACAATTACTTTGTCTTCTTCTGTGATGTAACTCTGTTCAGCAGACCTATTTTAGAACCAAAAATGTATTTGAGCAATCACCACGGAGGATCACCTTGTCAGTGGCAGACCTAAAAGGCGACTGCCCCGCTACAGAATAGATTTTATTAAAAACGCATTGTGACATCTCTAATTTCATGTTTGATTCAGAATTAGAATGTCTGTATGCCTGACAATAATGTCTGGTGCCTATTGTATTCTCTCAAAGTAGCAATGAAAAAGCTTGTTATTGGCCGTGTCCTTGGCTTTTATTGAGGATATTCACTGAATTGGAGCTTCCTGCAATACTTGAGGTAAAGAAATTCAGCAATTCATGTATGCAGAGAAAGATACACTATCTTCTGAATGAAATATAAAGAGTTCACAGCTGCTGTCTTCTGAGTTTGCCTTCACCGGCACTTCTGATTGGAAGGAGAGATAAAGATAATGGGATTTTTACTTACCTCTCTCTCTCTCTCTCTACAAGGTAGAGCCGAAACAGATTGGATTGGAGAGTGTCTGTCTTTAGTGTTCCTGCTAAAAGGAACTCGCTGATCTGATGACAATGTATAGGACACACTTAGACTTAGAGAATATGAATATCTCATGGAGGTCACCTTTAGCTGAGTTTTCTAAGCAGTTTATTGGATCATTCATTAGGAAGAAAGACATTATCCCAAAATAGGAGTCTTTTAAGTGTTCTGCTACAATAATATATTTTTTAATCAAGCCTGAAATACTATGTAACCTTGAAAGTTAAACTTAGACAATCTTTTGCCATTTCTAATATATTAGCTGCAGTGCAAGGCTTTATTTTTTCTATTGTTACTCGACACTTTAAGATTAGAGAAACTACATAAGTGCCCATATGATACTGTATACATTTCTAATTCTAGTCCAAAGGATAATGATACAATAATTATTTTGGTACTATAAATATAAAATATTAAAACATGGAAATGTTATTAGTATTACTTAACAACCCAATGGGGATTTATTAGAACAATAATTTAATGAAATATAAATAATACAAAACAAAAATAAGTCATTAAAGGGACTGTCCACATTTAGAAAAACATGGCTGTTTTTTCAGAAATAGTGCCACACATGTCCATTGATGGTGTCTGGTATTGCAGCTTGGCTCTATTGAAGTGAATGGGGCTGAGCTGCAATACCGCACAACTTGTGAATTGGTGTAGCACTGAAGATAGGCAATCGATGAAAGCATATGTTGGTAGGAAATAGAATTAGTTCTGACTCCACAGTTATTGGAAGCATTTCAGTAAAGTTTCATGACGCCTCTGAATATTATCTCTACTTCACAAAATTCCTGGATGCCCATCAGCAGGAACAAAAACGGACTTTGAATGATCTCATAATCTCTGTTCTATTATATAATAGATCATATGCAGGGTGTTTATATAATGTGTTAGGATTATATAATGTTTTTTTCCCCCAAGAAACAGCGCAATTCTTGTTCATGATCTGTGCTTGGTACTGCACTTTAGAATCATTCAAGTGCATGGAGTTGAAGAGACATCCCAATAATGGAACTTTTCTGGATAAAAGGCAGACCCTTTCTTTTCTAATATCATACACCCTCATATTGAGTTTTAGAAGGCTCCATTTGACCGCAGCACTTTTGCTGTTTATAGACACAATGTTTAGATGGCATTTATATTTTTTAGAATGGAGGCAAGCAAGTGGAGCACGAATGATCTTGCAAGATGAAGACATTACAACGAAAATAGAAAATGACTGGAAGAGACTGAATGTTTTTGCACACTATCAGGTTGGTGATTTAATTTTAATCTTGGAAAAACACTTTTTTGATGAAAAATATATTAGTATCTACAATATATTTGTTTATGGATAGAGTCAATATTTGATTAAAACAAAAATATGCCGGCAAATTCTAACGCTATTGCTTTATGGTACTGACTTGAAGCTACTTAATATTTCTACTTTGATGATTTCTGTAAAGTATTGGTTGACACCACTTTTCTATAAAATGAATCTGATAACTATTATATAGTTATGTACTGTCCTCAACTATCTGGATTATTGTGTGGTATGTTATGTTGGGAAGCCTAGAATTAGACTACAGCCTGTTTAAATAATATGGGGAAGGGGTGCAATTTGAAATAATCACAGACTCCACCAGAATAAAATAAAAGGTCACCTATGTACCCTTAATATTCTTTTACACACCCTCCAGTCTGGTCTCCACCAATAATAAATCATGATACTTATGGCCTATCCATTACTTCATGCTGAAATGGTTAACTAAAGTTAATGCTTCCATCTGCGGCGCTTATTAAAAGCCATACTTTTATAATCTCATAAGCTGAACGTTGAAAGCATGAATATCTTATCCTCTCTGTCATCATATATTTACCTGGTTTGAAGTTGTCATATTATGTGCAATTAACTTGTACTCGCACTGAAAATGTAATGTCATTAGACCCTTTAATGTAGGTGTACATAAAAGCACATTCTTGCTAATTTTACTTAAAGTAACAGAAATGGGGGAAAAAAATGCTATTAAATGAGACTGACAGCTTTTAAATTAGGAAAAAAATAATTTCAATTAAAATGAAAAAAAGGAATCTAAAAAATGTTAAACTTATTATTATAAAAATAATATTAAACACTAACATGGACGTATTGAACACATGGTTCAATGGCCTTAAAATCCCTGCACTCTTACTAGTTTATAGCTTTTGTATGCCTTTTTACTAAATTGAAACATAGAATATAAAAATGTATGCATGATTTCCTATTACATCAAGAGAGTGGAGGATATGACATATTATGGTGGGTAACAAAGTAGAACTGAAGAAGTGGCTATAAGGTCGAGTGTGCATGTGTTCTAAATGGGGAGAGGGAAATGAGCTGCTGCCAGACATAGAACCTGGCAGCTTATCACTCGTGAAAACAAAGCTACGGGCATGTTAAAATCCAACATGCCCAATTCTTCTTTTCCTCAACATCTGCTATCGAGAGGAATTCATAACTCCCTCAAAAACATTAGATGGTCGGCCAACCCCGATGAAAATGGCAGATTCGTCCAATGGATATCTAATGTGTCATCAAGTCAACACTTCAAACTCTTTGTTATGTTTCTCAAACCATTCCTGAACAATTTTGCAGTGTGAAAGCATTATCCTTCTGAAAGAGGGCACTGCCATTAGGGAATACCATTGCATGAAGGGGTGTATTTTGTCTGCAACAATGTTTAGGTAGGTGCTACATGTCAAAGTAACAACCCCATAAAAGTCAGGACCCAGGGCTTCCCAGCAGAACATTGCCTAGAGCTTCACACTGCCCCCGCCAACTCACCTTCTTCCCATAGTGCCATCTCTCCCCAGGTAAACGATGAACACATACCCAGCTATTCACATTATGTAAAAGAAAATGTGATTCATCAGACCAGGCCACCTTCTTCTTTTGCTTCAGGGTCTAGTTCTTATACTCATGTGCCCATTGTAGGCTTTTTCGGAGGTGGACAGGATTCAGCATGGGTACCCTGACCCGTCTTGTGACTCCACAGCCCAAAATACAGCGAGCTGCAGTGCGCTGTGTGTTCTGACACCTTTCTATCATAGCCAGCAATAACTTTTTCAGAAGTTTGTCCTAATATAGCTTTCTGTTTGATCAGACCGGGTCGGCTAGTGTTTGCTCCCTACACACATCAATGAGCCTTGAGCGCCCATGACCCTGTTACTGGGTCACCGGTTGTCCTTTTCATATACCACTTTGGTACAGTAGGTACTTACCACTGCATACCTGGAACACTACACAAGTCCTGCTGTTCTGGAGAAGCTCTGATCCAGTTATCTAGCCATCACAGATTCTTATGCTGGCCAATTTTTCCTGCTTGAACACATCAACTTCATTAACTGATTGTTCACTTGCTGCCTAATATATCCCAACCCTTGACAGAAGACATTGTAACAAAATAATCAATGTAATTCACTTCACCTGTCAGTGGTTCAAAGCTGTATTTACATGTCACGGTAAATTTTTGTTTGTTTTAGCAAAATTGTGGCTAAAACTGCAAATTTACTGTGGCGTGTGAACACAGCCTTAATATCAAGGCTAAACAGTGCATGTAGCAAATGAACCCCTTCCCAACATCCGCAGTATACGTACGTCACAGTGATAGTGCCGTCTCGGAAGCAGAGCCCGCAACATCACCATTGATGTCCGGTCGATTAACCCCTCAGATGCTGCGCTCAATAGAGATCACAGCATCTGAGAGGTTATTAGCCACAGGCACCCCAGTGATGCAATCGCTGGGGTGCCAATGGTTGGTATGGCAAGCGGAGCCCTAACAATGGCCTCTGTGTCTGCCTTGTATAGAAGCCTCCGCCTCCGGCGAGTCCTCATAGGCTTGCTGTCATTGTATCACTGACAGCTCAAATACACTGCACTACATATGTAGTGCCGTGTATTGGAATAACGATCAGGGCTTCAGGCCTTCAAGTCCCCTAGTGGGACAAAAAAAAAAGTTTAAAAAAATGTTAATAAAAAATTTGTAAAAAAATGTAAAAATAGAAGTTTCATGTTAAAAAACACAAAATTGCCTTTTTTCCCATAATAAGACTTTTATTATTGGAAAAAACACAAAAAATAATAAATTTGATAATTGGTATCACCACGTCCGTAACTACCTAAACTATAAAACTATTACGTAAGTTGTCACGCACGGTGAACACCGTAAAAAAATATAAAAACCGCCAGAAACGTTTTTTTTAGGTCCCATCACCTCCCAAAAATTTGAACAAAAAGTGATCAAAATTTTACATTTACACCAATATACTACCGATAAAAATGACAGTCCGTCCCGCAAAAAAAATCCCTGACACAGCTTTTGTCCATGCAAAAATGTAAACAAATTATTTTTTTTAAAGTGATTTTATTGTGCAAAAGCTACAAATCATGAAAACAAACTATATAAATTTGGTATCGCCTTAAGCGTATCGACCCGCAGAATAAAGTTAACATGTAATTTATGGCGCATGGTAAACGCCGGGAAAAAAAACAAAAAAATTCCAGAGTTACTTGTTTTTGGTCATTTCCGCTACCAAAAAATGAAATAAAAAGTGATCAAAAAGTCGTATGTGTCCCAAAATGGTACTAATAAAATGTACAGTTGGTCTTGCAAAAAAAATAAGCCCTCACACTGCTCCATCATCTGAAAAATAAGAAAGGTTATGGCACTAGTAATGCAGTGATGAAAAAAAACATCTGATGTGCAGGCCAGAGGGGAATATTCCCCTCTGTTTCAGGGCCCTAGTATTTACAAACTAGGAAGGGACATAGCACATCTGCTGGAAGCAAAGGGTGCCCGTATTATACCAGGGCAACACTTCCCTAGCAAAATTTCCTAAACTACAAAGTAGGAAAAGTCCCCAAAATGTGCAGAGTGTTACAAAAGTGGGATAAAAAACAATACCATCTATCAGTGCTACACTGGCCTGTGCATGACGGATTGCTTCACAGTGTACCTCACATCTATGGATAATTGTAATATTTACCGAATTATTTTACCCTCTTATTATGCCCTAATGTATACCGCACAGATTACATATGCCCCCACATTATGAACTAAAATACCTGTAACCACCAAAGAACAACTACCAAGCAAAATCCACACTCCAAATTGTGCTCCTTTCCAAATAAGCCCTACAGTGTGCCCAAACAGCAGTTTATGTCCACATGTATGGTATTGTCATACCCAAGAGAACCCGCTTAACCATTTATGGGGTAAGATTCTCCAGGGCACAAGCTGGACACAACATATTGTGTAATGAAATGCAAATTCAGTGTAAAAATTGCAATTTTCCCTTTGCATCATCCACTGCGTATAAATTTCTGAAAAACACATGTGTGATCTAAATGCTCACTACACCCCCTGATAAATTCCTTTAGGGGTGTAGTTTCTAAAATGGGATCACTTTTTTTTGGTACATCAGGGGTTTTGCAAATGCGACATGGCGTTTACAAACCATTCCAGCAAATTCTACGCTCCAAAAGTAAAATACCACTCCTTTTCTTCTGAACCCTCCTGTATATCCAAACAGCAGTTTAAAACCACATATGGGGTATTACCATACTCGGGAGACATTGCTTACCAAATGTTGGGTTGCTTTTTCTTCTTTATCCCTTGTGAAAATGAAAAATGTTGATCTAAAACTACATCTTATTGGGAAAAAATATATATTTTTCATTTTCACAGCTGAATTCTAATTAATTCAGCAAAAAACCTTTAGGGTCAAAATTCTCACTATACCCCTAGATGATTTCTCAAGGGGTGTAGTTTCCCAAATGGAGTCACTCTTGGGGTGTTTCCACTGTACTAGTACTACAGGGGCTCAGCAAATGCGACATGGCATCCAGAAACCATTCCAAAAGCCAAATGGTGCTCGTTCTCTTCTAAGCCCTACCATGTGTCCAAACAGCAGTTTATGACCACATGTGGGGTATTTCCGTACTCGGGAGAAATTGATTTACAAATGTTGAGGTGCTTTTCTCCTTTAGTTCTTGTGGAAATGAAAAAAAAATAGTTAAGCCTACATTTTATTGGAAATTATTTCAATTTTCATTTTCACGGCCTAGTTCCAATAATTTCTGCAAAAAATCTTTGCAGTCAAAATGCTAACTATACCCCTAGATAATTTCCTTGAGGGGTGTAGTTTCCCAAATGGGGTCACATGTGGGGAGTTTCCACTGTTTTTCCCCCTCAGGGGCTTTGCAAATGCAACATTTCCTCCACAAACCATTCCAGCAAAATTTCAACTCAAAAAGCCAAATAGCGCTCCTTCCCTTCTGAGCCCTGCTGTGTGTTCAAACAGCCATCTGTGACCACACAAGGGGTATTGCTGTACTCGGGAGAAATTGTTTTACCTATGGAGGGGTGCTTTTTCTTCTTTCGTCCTTGGGGAAATTGAAAAATTCTACGTTTTATTGGAAAAAAATCTTTTTTTTCATTTTCACAGCCTAATTCTAATGCTCACTACACACCTAGATAAATTCCTTTGTGGAGTGTAGTTTTCAAAATGGGGTATTTTTTGGGGTGTTTCATTTGTTTTGGTACCACAAGGCCTCTTCAAACCTGACATGGTGCCTAAAATATAATCTAATAAAAAGAAGGGCCAAAAATCCACATGGTGCTCCTTTTCTTCTAAGGCTATGAGCACACTTTTCTTCAGTCCATGAGCACATTAGGGCCACATGTAGGATATTTCTAAAAACTGCAGAATCTGGGTAATACATTTTAAATTATATTTCTCTGGTGAAACCTTCTGGGTTACCAGAAAAAAATGGATTGGAAATGAATTTCTGCAAAAAAAATGAAATTTGTAAATTTGTACATTAAGTCCTGTGAAACGCCTAATAGGTTAAGACACTTTCTAAATGCTGTTTTGAATACTTTGAGGGTGAAGTTTTTAAAATGGGGTGATTTATGGGGGTTTGTATAGTATGGGCCCCTCAAAGCCTCTTCAGAACTGAACTGGTCCCTGAAAAAATAGGCCATTGTAATTTTCTTGAAAATGTGAGAAATTTCTGCTAATTATAAGCCTTGTAATGTCCTAGAAAAATAAAAGGATATTAAAAAAATGATATCAAGCTATAGTAGACATATGGGAAATGTTAACTAGCAACTATTTTGTGTGGTATTATTACTATCTGTCTTAGGGGGGATTCACACGAACGTGTATTGGGTCCGTGCGGGCCACGTGGTTTTCACGCGCCACGCACAGACCAATACAAGTCTATGGGGCAGTACAGACAGTCCGTGCTTTTTGCGCAGCGTTTGTCCGCTGCGCAAAAAGCGCGACATGCTCAATATCTCCGCGTATTTCGCGCATCACGCACCCATTGAAGTCAATGGGTGCGTGAAAACCACGCAGGTCGCACGGAAGCACTTCCGTGCGAACCGACTGAAACAGCGCACCAGCTGTCAAAAGGATGAATGTAAACAGAAAAGCACCACATTCTTTTCTGTTTCCAAACATCCAAACGGAGTGTCTTTGAGATGAGCGAACCCGGACAACCGAACTTCACCGGGTTCGGCCGAACTCGTTTTGGCCGAACCCGGCAAAAAAATTTCCGGTACGCGACGTCAGGAGATAGTCACTGTCCAGGGTGCTGAAAGAGTTAAACTGTTTCAGCACCCTGGACAGTGACTTCCGATCCCAATATACATGAACGTGTAAAAAAAAAAAGAAGTTCTGACTTACCGATAACTCCCGGCTTCTTCCTCCAGTCTGACCTCCCGGGATGACAATTCAGTCCAAGTGACAGCTCCAGCCAATCACAGGCCAAGCACAGGCTGCAGCGGTCACATGGACTGCGGCGTCATCCAGGGAGGTGGGGCCCGATGTCAAGAGAGGCGCGTCACCAAGGACGCGTCACCAAGGCAACGGCCGGGAGGGAAGTTCTCGGTAAGTACGAACTTTTTCTTTTTTTTTAACAGGTTACTCGATATGGTGATCGGCATTCACTGTCGAGGGTGCTGAAAGAGTTACTGCCGATCAGTTAACTCTTTCAGCACCCTGGACAGTGACTGACGTCAACTAGACTCATCTCTATGATGGCGGCTGCGCGAAAATCACGCAGCCGCGCATCATACACGGATGACACACGCAGCTGTCAAGTGGTTTTTGCGCGTGCAAAATGCCGCGTTTTTTTGCGTGCGCAAAAACGCAACGTTCGTCTGAATCAGCCCTTAAAATCAGATGCATTTAAATTTATAAAAAGCTCATTTTTGAATTATTTTTTTTTTGCTACATAAAGTCCAATGTGTCACGAGAAAACACCCATAGAATCGCTTTAATAGGTGAAAGAATTCCAACGTTTTTACCACATAAAGTGACACAAGTCAGATTTGAAAAATGAGGCTCTATCAGGAAGGTCAAAACTAGCCTTAGCGAGAAGGGGTTAAAGAAAGAAAAAAATTGGGGTAGGAATTCAGTAACCACCATATGCATAGCAAAATTATACTGCTAGCAGCATGACTAGCCTGTAACCTGCATGGCCTGTTGTACTTCATGGTGCAGGTAGTGCATTGCAAATTGGGCTAACATTTAATAATTGTTCATTGTGTAACTGGATGCTGCAAATTGTTAATTGATAGATTTTTTTTTTTACATTTTAGCAAGTTTGGCAAATATGGTTTACAATAATCTCTCATGAACACATGCCACGTATGTCCATTCATCTTCAATAGACAGTGTGACCTTACCAGGTTTCATGATATAATTCTCTATATTCAGTATGTTTATTTGTCTTGTTCATAACGATAACCATGGTTAAAATATTGATTATAATAATCATGGCAAAAATATAATAATGTTGAAAAAATATTTTTAATACCATGGACAGTCTCTAGAGCACTGTGGCAAAATCCGCCGCGGAACTATTCCTGCTAATGGCAGTACATTCCTCCCTTCCATTAACATCAATGGGAGGTTCGGGCAGAATCTGCTGAAGTTCGAGCAGGACACTTCTTTTTCCCTCTAGCTGAAATAATTAGCTAGCAGGAAAAAGAAACATCCGAATCCCATTGAAATGAATGGGAGGCGGAACTTTGCGGGCAAGATTCCTCCGTGTGAACATACCCTTATAATGCCTATAAATATGTAATATTGACTAAGGTATATACGCATCTGAGTTGGCATACAATGTCAAATGTTGAGCTATTTCATACTCATGGTTACATCATTATCTGACATTCAGGTGGCATCTTCTGGATAAATGTATGTTTTCTGGTATTTTATCACCTTTATGGGAAAGATAAAATACTCAGTGGGAGAATACAAAAGATAACGTATATTTGGAATTTTCTTATTATACATTTATGTGACAAGCCTTGGCTTTTATTATTGTATATGTTATAATAAAAGCTTACCAAAATATATAGAAAGTTATTTTTTTAAATAATAGTATACAGCAAGTTAATTCACAAGGATTATTGGTAAATATAAAAACAATATCTTTTTTTCTTCAGTGTTTCCTAGTTGCACAGTTTTAACAGTCTCTTCCACAGTATCCATTGCCCTCTACTAGCATCTTGTATATCACATACTGTATATACCTAAAGTATTTTGTGGACTCCATGTAAAAGCTATCTCCTGCTGGGTGCCAACCTCTGGTGCCAGGCCTAATGCTACAGTGTAGTTCAGCAAGATTAAATGTATTAGTGCTTTCAATCGATGGGATTATCATTTAAGCAGTAATAACACCAAAATTACATGCTTTAGCAGGCTATTATTTTGTCATTTCCCTATCTAGCTCTGCGTTATGGCTTTTTCTGTGTGATTATTCATATTTCCTGTGTTCTGCTGAGGAAATGGTAAAATGCTGTTGCTTGGTGATAACTTAATTTGCTTTATAAAAATATTTTTTTTTTGTAATGTTGAAAAAAATAATACAGCGATTATGCAACACATAAAGGGATTACCAATGCACGATTTTAATAATATTCAATATACAGTAGATCTGATTAGATTGTATGTTTTTAGAACATAATATGCAGATGCTGTACAGCTGCCGTTTAACTTCTTGGGGCTGCATCTTTGGTGAATCCATGATAATAACTCTCGAGTTAAGACGATATAATAGGATTACCTGTAGTTATATGTGAAACCACAGATAACACATAGTGATGTCATGATGTGCTATTTGTAGTTGTTAATAAATACATACCACTCTGAGATGACATCATTTTCCTCTACTGTAAGATAATAGTGCATTCCTTATGTACTACATCTGGCCTTCGCTATCAGTTAAGACATTCTGTTTTCTCATTGTACTGGCAGTAAGTCTTTGGCCCAATATACACAGGTACATTTATCATACCTATGTACAATGTATCTAGCATCATATGACTGTATAAACATGGACCATAGAAAATAAAGCTGAAACATTTATTTTGGGTAATTCGCCAGTAATGAAACACTCGACTTATATATGCATTTTTTTTCATCAACAGGTTCCAGATGGCGCAGTGGTAGCACTGGTATCTAAACAAGTCACAGCGTACAATGCAGTAAATAATTCCACCGTTTCAAGGACATCTGCCAGCAGATATGGTAAGAAATGAAATATCTACAGTATTTAGTTGTTCATTCGTTTAACCTATTATTGTTACAACCCAAACTGATCAGAAGAAAAAAAAGTGACCAAATATGCCTCTTTACTTGCAATAGGTCCTAGAGTCTGTCTTCTTTGCTGTAACCAGAATATGATAACCCTGTATTTGTGAATGAAAATAGGGAAGTCCATCTTAAATATCAGCATCTACTATGGCGATATCTTAAGCATGACCCATGACCCAAGTGCTAACACTTAAAGGGATTGTCTGAGAATTTATATTGATGGCATGTCACTAGAATATACCACCAATGTTCGATTGGCGGGCATGGTGACTGTTATAACGCCCACCGAATGCTAGAATGAAGAGGTCTGCCACGTTTCCTCCATTGCTTCAGGACGGGTTTTTTTCAGGCAGCCTCATGGATCGCCAGCTTGCTTGCACATTTTTATTAAAACCTGGAAAGCTCTTAAACTCTGTCTATGCCATGGAAAAGCAAACCTTACCCTTTGTCCTCTTTTTTTTTCATAATTAATGTACAGAATTTGGCAGGTTAAAAAGAATTGTGGTTTTGCAAATTTGGGACTTGATGATATCTTGTACTTCAAACAGAAATTCTTGCAAGGAACAGTTTCAGACTTTCCTGACAATTCGAATATGTTTAACTATATGTATAAAGTTAATAAATGATGTGGATTTCTGGAAACGAACATGTAACATCCTACCTATTGCAATGTAATTGTCACATGCTATTACACTAAGCAGTTTCCCTTTTTCCTTTGGCTCTGCTAATCTACGCAAGACATAAATGTTTCTTAGCATCATACACCAGGCATCATCCTGGTATAAGAACGTCCTTATACAAGCCGAGTTCATGTTAGATATTAAACATTCATTCGGCATACTTGTCTTGAACGGACTGTGCCACAATAAATTGTCAGGAAGGTGGACTCCGCTAATGCCAAGAGAATAACCATCAAGTGCCCGAGCCAAGCTCAGTTTGTTGGAATATTAATTGGCTATGACAGTAGCTATTATCCTACTTTGATTTGCCAAATCAGTATAATGCTAATACAGAGGACAGTTAATGTCAGTTTTGATGTAGATTCTTAGTTGGATGTCTAACACAAGTTTTACGTCTTTTCTCTACTCGTGGCTAAAATGAGATTGATTGTAGAAAATATAATACAAAAAACACCATTGAGTAGAAAGCTTGTGATCATATCTATTATATTTACATCATCATATCTTCACATATCTTTTTTAATTTTTTACATCTATTAAAAGGTTTATTATTATAGGTTAAAGAAGACTAGGAAAAACAGCTTTGTAAAATACACCATTTGTCATTTATTTTTATTTTTTTCGATATGGCATTACTGTCGACAAAATCTAAGCAGACCCCAGAACAGATTATCCAGTAACTGCATATTGCAAAAATGAGGCCATGTACACTTTTCCAACTGGACTTTTTTTATTTTTTATTTCTCCAATGCATTTAAAATATTAAAATATAAAATAAAGCAACATTGCCAGTTATAAATATCCTACTGCTTTCCATCTACAGCTCCTTTATATATATATATATATATATATATATATATATATATATATATATATATATATATATATATACTTATATATACAGTGAAGGAAATAAGTATTTGATCCCTTGCTGATTTTGCAAGTTTGCCCACTGTCAAAGACATGAACAGTCTAGAATTTTTAGGCTAGGTTAATTTTACCAGTGAGAGGTAGATTATATTTAAAAAAAAAACAGAAAATCACATTGTCAAAATTATATATATTTATTTGCATTGTGCACAGAGAAATAAGTATTTGATCCCTTTGGCAAACAAGACTTAACACTTGGTGGCAAAACCCTTGTTGGCAAGCACAGCAGTCAGACGTTTTTTGTAGTTGATGATGAGGTTTGCACACATGTTAGATGGAATTTTGGCCCTCTCCTCTTTGCAGATCATCTGTAAATCATTAAGATTTCGAGGCTGTCGCTTGGCAACTCGGATCTTCAGCTCCCTCCATAAGTTTTCGATGGGATTAAGGTCTGGAGACTGGCTAGGCCACTCCATGACCTTAATGTGCTTCTTTTTGAGCCACTCCTTTGTTGCCTTGGCTGTATGTTTCGGGTCATTGTCGTGCTGGAAGACCCAGCCACGAGCCATTTTTAATGTCCTGGTGGAGGGAAGGAGGTTGTCACTCAGGATTTGATGGTACATGGCCCCATCCATTCTCCCATTGATGCGGTGAAGTAGTCCTGTGCCCTTAGCAGAGAAACACCCCCAAAACATAATGTTTCCACCCCCATGCTTGACAGTGGGGACAGTGTTCTTTGGGTCATAGGCAGCATTTCTCTTCCTCCAAACACGGCGAGTAGAGTTAATGCCTAAGAGCTCAATTTTAGTCTCATCTGACCACAGCACCTTCTCCCAATCACTCTCAGAATCATCCAGATGTTCATTTGCAAACTTCAGACGGGCCTGTACAAGTGCCTTCTTGAGGATTTTAATCCATTACGGCATAATGTGTTACCAATGGTTTTCTTGGTGACTGTGGTCCCAGCTGCCTTGAGATCATTAACAAGTTCCCCCCGTGTAGTTTTCGGCTGAGCTCTCACCTTCCTCAGGATAAAGGATACCCCACGAGGTGAGATTTTGCATGGAGCCCCAGATCAATGTCGATTGACAGTCATTTTGTATGTCTTACATTTTCTTACTATTGCACCAACAGTTGTCTCCTTCTCACCCAGTGTCTTACTTATGGTTTTGTAGCCCTTTCCAGCCTTGTGCAGGTCTATGATCTTGTCCCTGACATCCTTAGAAAGCTCTTTGGTCTTGCCCATGTTGTAGAGGTTAGAGTCAGACTGATTAATTGAGTCTGTGGACAGGAGTCTTTTATACAGGTGAGTTGATTTGGAGCGTGTAACTGGTCTGGAGGAGGCTGAACTCTTAATGGTTGGTAGGGGATCAAATACTTATTTCTCTGTGCACAATGCAAATAAATATATAGAATTTTGACAATGTGATTTTCTGTTTTTTTTTTTTAAATATAATCTATCTCTCACTGGTAAAATTAACCTATATATATATATATATATATATATATATATATATATATATATATATATATATATATATATATATGTGTGTGTGTGTGTGTGTGTGTGTGTGTGTGTGTGTGTGTGTGTGTGTGTTAGCAAGAAGTAGGGGACAGTAGAGAACCTTTAAGTTACCCTTCGGTCCCAGAACAGAATTATAAATGTGATGGGGTATATGGAGTTATATATGAGCATCTCTGGCCAACCTGAGAACAAAGGATGTGTCTTAGACTAAGTTTGTGAAGCACTGCAGCCTTTTTGTGACAATACAAAGGGACCCCAAACTGGCAGATCTATGGCAGAGGGGAGCAACTGGAGGGCACCAGGTAATATTACTACATACAACTCGTCATATTTAAAATGTCATTGCGGGACACAGTGCACCGGCATGCACCACATCCTCTTAATAGTTTATCCAGACACAGCACGATATATATGTTTGTAGCTTCACCTTATACTGCAGTTTATTGCAGCTCCGTCCCATTCATACAATCGTATGTACAGATACTTGATTCAGCTGATTGGCGGGGCTGCCTGGAGTCGGACACCCACCATTAAATATTGATAACCTATCCTAAGGATAGGCCATCAATTTTAAAGTTCCAGAAATGCCCTTTAAGTCAGTGAATTACATATATTCATCATTCACCATTATGCAGTGTATTTAAAAAAAACAAAAACCTTAAAAAAACTGTCAATTACTGAAGTGCAATTTTTTTTGTAAACATAGATAATAATAGGAAAGTTGCAAAAGCAATGGACATCAGTTTTTGCTTTCAGGTTAGGATTTATTTATTTTTATGTGAAGTTACTGTAGGAAATATGTTAATTTCAAGCATCACATTATCACATTAATCACATTGCCTCATCTGTTACTTTTTGCTGCTAAAAAGCTGTGATAGAGTATAGAAATTATGAAAAACTTACCTTCTTCATGTTCAGTCTTTTAATTGAAATGCATATATATCAAAACTACATATATACTACAGCCCACAAAATAAATTGTAGTTATAAATATATGGACATAACCCTGACAATTAGAATCAATACATCCATTGTTTAAAGTATACCTCTAGTTATATAGAAAAATGATTGTAGTGCAAGACTTTGAAAAATAATATTTTTTCTTAATTATTTGGATGATATATTCGTGGTGTTGTATATCCCCCACCTGGATAGAGATAAATTCGTTCTCCGTAATATTGAAAGAAATGACAATAGATCCGGAGTAATAAAAATTATATTCCACTGTTACTGTCTAACATAATTTATATTGTATAGATTAATTATCTATATTATTTTGTGGAGTGAATGTGAGGTGGATTCAAATGAAGCATCCAAAGTCGAGTTGTTCATTTAACCCGCTTGGTACCATCGAGCCCAATTTGCCTTTCACCACTCCTTAGCCTTATGTAGGGGAACATATTTTCATTTCTTAATTATTTGATTAAACTAATCAGCCTCTAAACAACGATACGGGCCAGCCACGGTGCCTTCTCTGGCTGCTTCCAATGCTGCTGTCTTCAGTATGAAAAGCTAGCACCGTAGGATGTAATGTGACTCTACGGCGCTAATTCCCTTACTGAAGACAGGAAACTGCGCTATCATTTTTTTTCTATATAAATGTATATAAAAACAAATCTTAAACAAACGTGAATATGAAGATTCTGATTGTCTGGAAAGCTGCAAAAAAAGTAAACTCTGAGACCAAAAAAAAACAATAGCTATGTTGCGTTACCAATGTCATTAAATTGTTTGTGAAAAAGATCCTGGAAAACATGCAGACTAGTCATTACTGACACGCCATGTCTGTAAGCATCCTAAGGATCATTAGTTTCTGCTTTTAACCCGCAACCTTTTTCCTGGGACTGCCACTTACAAAATCAAATGTAATGAGGCATTGGTGATGTCAACATAGCTGAACAGAGAGCCTGGCTGATCTTTTCAATTAATCTCCCTTGGTACATTAACCCACTGACTGAAACCAAACCAAACTTTCTTCACTGTCTGCTAAGTCTGTGACTGTACAAAATATTGATTACTTCAGTCACTGCAATATATTTCTCATGAAATAAAATGTATTTAACACATAATAGGTTGGCTGAATTGCCATCCATGCTCTAATTCATAATGGTATCCGCTTTTTAAGGCCTATTTACATGAGTTGATAATCGGTCAGATTCCAACGCTAAAGAGCGATTATACACTATATTTTTCCCACTAAAAAAGCTGGACCACAGGGAATCTGCCTGCCAGTCCAGGCGTGCTGAACACCCAAAAACCGAAACCACTGATTATTAAATATAAACAATTATGTGAAATTCAACCTCTTTACTGAAGCTTGCCTATTGCCAAGATTGGCGTGGAAGTATATAATCCATCCCAACAACCCTTGTCTGTAATGCGTTTCCTAGGTTTCACCACAGATATGATTCTGAAGACCCACCCTTCATCTATACAGAACATGTACATGTCCACTTTTATGTGCATAAACTTTGTTGTTATCATTGCACACACAAGATATATCATCATCGAGATCTAATAAATTATTTGTAAAGCATTCTACAAGAAATAGAGGAGATCATCTCCAAAGCCAGCTCAAATGGCTGTGTCTTCTGCTGGACCTTGGACCTTTGTGGCTCATTATTGTGTCAGAGCCTTGGCCCAGGGGGATCCTCTGGTATTTTGGTCGGGCAGTCCAACCCTGTCTGTGCATTATAGAATTTATCATATAATAAAATCATGTTTTGTTTTTTTGTTTCTATTTGGCTTCATATGGAAAACTAAGTAAAACTTTCTGAAGTGGTCCTATGGAGTATAGTATGCTTTACTGTAGTTAATAGTTAGTTACTATTGGACACTTCTATGTACAGATGTAGCCATCTTTAACTTGATTCTGATAACTTGCTGCAGCATGATATCACACAACAAAAGCCATTGAAAAGTCTATGAACAAGTCAAGATAAGAGATCTAGCCATTGTTTATTTAATGCGTTAAAAGTCAAGGTAAAGATGGCTACATCTGTATTATATACTGCAAATATATGTTATTTCCAATTCTTTCTTTTCATGGTTTTAAAGGGAGAACAAAGTAACATTTTCACAGGAGAGGGGGATCAGTGCATAGCATTGCCATTGATTGAGATCCGCACAAAATAAAATACACTGGGCCATAACAATATAGTAGACTGTAGTTTACAACAACCAATAGGGAGGGGAGAAGCAATAAACCAATATTGATAAAAACAAGTTCCACAGAGGTTTATATTCATAAGAAGATAAACGTCTTAAATTAAATGAAAAGGTTTCGAAGGACTTTTCATTTGGTAAACATGGGGTCTCTGATCTGTCATCCTGCGGAATTAAGTGGTTAGGAGTCCAAACTGTTGCTGGTCAGGGCAACATGAGAGTCATTAATCTTTCACTCAAGCCAGGGGGTCCAGGTTTTGACAAAGAGTGCAAGTGAGTGGTCAGATAACTGTTTTAAAATGTATATCTGATTATTAAGGGGGGTTTCCAGTTTTATATAAATAACATTTATTCAGTGTATATATATTAAAAGTTCTACGACGTTTCCGCTAAATACATCAGTAGTTGCCGCACAAATCTCTCTGGTAGCTTTATACAATGTATCAGTCAGGAGTCCAGGCTGTTTATCTCACTGAGCATTGCCTAGACTGGTAGGAATTGTATAGAAACATAGAATTTAACAGCAAAAAAACAAACCTACAGATTCAAACAGTCTGCAAGTAAAAGTAGAAGTGTACATGTTTTGTATTGGTAGAGGGTCGGCCTTCAAAATCATATCCTTTGGTGGGACCAAGAAAACGCAGTACAAACCAGTGTTGTTGAGGTTTATAGTTCCACGCCAATATTGGCAACGGGGAATCCATAATAAAGAGTTTGAATTGCACAAAACATGTTTAGATTTAATAATGAGTGGTTTAGGTTCATGTGTGTTCAGGAATAATAATTGCAACCAGATCCGAGTACCTTGTTAGACACTTCCCAGCTAAGAGCAGTTCTAGCTATGTACTGATTGCAGTCTCTGAATGTAAACAAGAGTGTTCCTATACACTGACAGCTAATAAATACCTTGAAAATGGTGAGGAATTAAAACGTTTCATTTATACAGCAATTAAGCATTAGTTACATAAAACCGGAAAAGCCCTTTAAGCCGTTCCAATATGGAAGGAGGATGTTTTTGTACCCAATAAAATGGGAAGCCAATAGATAAATCAATACAGCAAATGTTATTTATGATAAGTATTAATGGGTTTGACCAGTAGTACCAAAGGCAAAAAAAAGTACTCCTGTTTGTGTCAGTATTCCAAAAGGGCCTGATGTGTGGGCAGTGCCACATAGTACCATTTAGAGAAATAAGGATAAATTAAGTGACAAAAAAATATATGTAATTGTAACTCTGTATTTATAAAACTAAAACTGCCGTAATCCTACTTATGTTGCGCCGACAGATGAATATATGAATGGATAGATTGGAAGACAGAAAGAAAAATTAAAATATTATTTAGAATTGGTAGAATTTCAGTGCCATTCCCCATTTGAAGTGAAAATCTGTGTGACAATAATGCTATGGAGGTAGTTGAAATGGTTAGAAATGTGTTTAGAAACATACTATAGATTTCTATAATCTAATTTGCTCTTGAGCATGTGTTAATTATGTTCTTACCCACTCATATCCATACTTAAAGGTTCAATCTATAGTTCTAAAAAGCCATCACCCTCCCTCAACAATAATTAAAGTTTCCTAATTCAAAGGTTAATAAATTCTATAATTAACAGTAATTCATGGTTGTTTCACTGCATGATACCTTCATTATTTAAAATAAAATCCTCAATTAAATCCTTCCATAACTGAGTTATTTAATTTTTTACTTTGAACATTTCTTAACCGCTTCATGACGGGGGTGATTTGGGGCCTTAACAACCAGACATTATTCACATATTTTTGTTATGCAGCTGTTTCTAGTGGCTAGATTTATTGTTAGATATGCTATCCAAATGTTTTTGTCTATTCTTTTATTATACATTATATGACTAGTGTTTCCCTTTTTAGCATTACTAAATGGTCACAGTCGTTTCAACAAATTTATTCGTATCTGATGGCCACTGTAACTACTATGCAAACTGCAATTGACTTTATCCCAAAAATAATTTTTGCTAGAAAAATTGCATTAATTTGCCGGCCACTAGGTGTCGCCCTTCTTTCTATCTTGCTGTCCACTGCCTGTTAAGAGTAATACGTCTCTAGCAGCAGAGATGCCGAGACGGATCACAGGAAGTGGTGGTGGGCCCATGCAGGCATCAGGCACGCTCCCGGCTCTATCTCTCCTCCGGCTCTCCTCTCTGTGATATTCATCCAGAAAAAACACAGAGGAGGGGTTTAGTACTGGACGGCTGCCCATTGGACAATGCATGTGAGAGCTCCCGTGGAGTCGTAATGCATGATGGGACGATAAGGTAGCGCTAGTGTAACACTTACTTTACATGCCCCCTGTAATTGAGTCAACAAAAAGAAGCTGAGCCAGACTATCGTATCGCTGAGGTTGGATTGAATAGAGCCACGACTAAAATAAAGGCATCGCATAGTATCAGTAGCAAATAAGTAAGTACAATATGTACTCATTTTAGATTTGGATGAAATGAAAGGTACGCTTTAACTTTAAAGCAGGTAAAAAAAACCACATTTTTTTACTTTGCAGTCTTAGGCCCCATGCACACAACTGTAATTTTGATCCGCAATTATGGACTATAATTGCGTATCAAATACTGATCCATTCATTGCCATGGCCAACGGACACATTCCTGTATATTTACGAGAAGGTATCTGGGGTGTACAAAGCATCCGTAAAAAATAGGACATGTCCTATTTTTTTATTTTACGGACCGTGCTCCCATACTTTATAATGAAGGTGACTGTCTGAGGCCGGATGTGCCCATAATCACGGACCTTGATTACGGCTACGGCCGTGTGCAGGGGGCCTTATAAAGTGAAATCACTTTTAAAATAGCTAAAAGAGGGTTGTAGCATTGGTTTGTATTTGCCCAATATATAATGTTAGGTTTCTGTCTTATTTTTCTATTGTTAGGTTTACACTCTTTAAAGGGACAAACTAAAAAACATCCTATCTTTTTTATTCCAATCTGGGTTTTGTTATACTGAGCAGCTGTTATTACAAAATCAATCCCAAGAGAATCACACGATCACCAAGAGATATATTGGGTCCAGTACAGCTTAGTAAGGTGCTCTCGTTCCTTATTAAATCCTTATAAGTGCACTGAGTCCATAGATTTAAAAAAAGAAGAGGGACACTTACAGATGTAGCCAAGTTTACCTCGACTCTGATAACTTGCTGCAGCGTAATATCACACAAGAAAGGCCACTGAAAAAAATCAAGTTAACATTTTTTGAAACTGTGTATTTCATGCGGTTAAAAGTCAAGATAAGATGGCTACATCTGTACTTACACACTTGCCTGAGTTTTCCTGCCGGTTCTTAGTTTACTTCTACGCTCCAAAAACTTATTGACAGAATATTGGCTTCCTATGAAACGAACCTTAGTGTAATATGGGTATGTTAGGGAAATAAAATGATGAGCCCTTATGGAGAATAATGTTGGTGCTGCATACTGTAATAATGGTTAATAAATAAATGAGACTTATTGAGTTGTACATTTGCCGTATACCTATTTGGTGACATCAGCAACAGTATGCAGCAGCATCAGTAACAAGTGAGTCCCATGCATTAAGAATTTGTAAAGGTATATGATCTCATTTAGGACATTTAGCAGATGTTTTATATTTCCTATTTCTGAGTAGTTTCAAAATTCATGAAATGTTGTAGCTGTTCCAGGTTAGTAACATACAGTGAACATGCAAGTTCATTGTTATCACTTCTGTAGGAACACAAAAATATAGAATCTCCCCCCACTGCAGATAACAGAAACACTGCAGTCACTTAATCTCCTGGGGAGCGCCATCCACTGATGCGAATGAGCCAAGAAGACTCATTAATATTCATTTCTGAAGTGTTGCTGCAATTAATGAAAGACACTGTGACCTTTTCAAAGATATTTTCCCCTTACGCTCCTTGTTATTGCCAAGTTGGGGAAAAAAAGAGCATGAGAAATCATCAATTTCCGTATACAACAGTCGGTGTCCAAATGAACATGCCACTTACCCGGTAATTATAATCGAACTCAGGACGCATTAACAGTGCTCTTTAAGACAATGTAGGAATCATCTGTAAAGCTGCTGTGTGTTAATAACCACATAAAATACATCATTAAACATGGTTAAACTTTACAGGGATGTAATTAGCAGTATTAATTTCATTCAGTGGAGCATTGCCACAAATACAGCACTGGCACTACCCCTTTTTTTTTTTCTTTTGCATAATGATTTGACCTCGCTGCATTGGGATGCTCTGTACAGCATGTGAATTCTTCAATTAGACTAAGAATGTCTCGTTGTTTTATTACCCTTTTGAAGGTCTTAGGAAGATGTGTGATCTGAAATTGTGAACCACTGTAGTTTAACAGGTGTAAAGAAATGTAGAGGTTATAAGATTCAGTGGTGTTAAACTCATATCCCAAGTGTTACATTTATAAAGCAATGTTAATGTTCTCATTAATCTTGCCCAAACCAGTGCAATTACATACTGTAAAAAATAGCTTTCTCAACATAGTAACATAGTACAAAAGCATATACTTATCATATTCTATATCACATGGACTGAGACTTTGTAACAGTCCAAATATTACAAAGGAAAACACCTCAATATGGTGCTCCAAAATAGAAACAGCCTGTACCAAGAATATGGAAAAATGTGAGCATATACACATATAAATTTAACAAGGGTGGAATAACTCCCCTATCCACTAGGGATGTGGATCCTAAATATAATGAATTAAAAAAAATATTAGCAATAAAACATAGAAAATATTAATAAATATAAATATATGCTGCAAAACGCCAGAGGTAATTAATACATGAATATAGTATAATAAATATAATAAATGAACATAGTTTGCAAGGTTTAAAAAAAGTTAACCCTACAGTGTTGGTCCAGAGGAAGTCAAAATCCCTATGTGTAGTTGCCGACTGCCTCAATTTTTGCCGATAAATTGTAATATTTTATGTTTCAAGAAACGACAGGAATTAATAAATTACATAAATAAATGTAATCAATAATAATAATAATAAATAGAACATCAAAAAGACCATAGCGAAAAATATAACTGGTAATAAACCAATAACAATAGGAAAATGGGACCATATCCACTATTAAAATAATGATGGCTAATTATAATTTAGCATATAATAAGGACCTTTGGATAAAAGCAAAGAAGAAAGAATACAGCAGTAGAGCTAAAAATCATGTAAATGCATTTCACCGAACCACTGTTGACTCGGTCAGGGTTAGATGGTTCTGACTAACATTTTGGGTGCTTATTTATCAGCAGTGCACCCTAGTAGCACCCTAATTTCCAATTTAATGGAAAATGCTGTTCTTTTACCATTTTTCAGTGTCACATAAAAATGCTACACATATTGCTAGATCTTTACTCCATTTCCATTGCGTGAGTTGAAATTGGTATCTTTTCCTTTAATAGTATACACAATGATAAATGCAAACCACTTTGAACACGATTACTACTTTAATAGATTAGACTATAATTATTTAGAAATTATTTCATACTTGTTTTTGACATTGAAACCACTATTTCATTTTCAACTCTTGCTTATTATTGCAACTGAGTTTCTAACGGAGTGCAGCATAACAAGAGAAGGGGTTTTCACATGTCAGTCCTCATAAGGGTTGTGCCTCATGCTGATATTTATGGTATAGTCTTGTATGGTTTAGATTGAAATAATACTAAGTGCTTATAACCAGTGTGTGAGTTGGAGCTGTAAACTACAAAGTTATAATAATTTTGACAAGCTCTTGCAGACATATTCCTCTTGTCAGAAAGGTGACAGGTAGCTGTTAAATGAAACCACTCAATGCTTGTTCAATTGGCAATAATAACGATACAGTATAATTTCAACGCATGGTATCTGGGATCCATACAGAAAATCGTTGTCTCACATCCGTCTGTCTCTTTTAGAAGTAATTTGTCATTTGTTCAAGTACTTTATAGCAGCATTGTTTTAACGCAAAATGGAAAAAACCCTCACTAGGTGAACTTATTTTACCAATTTTTTTCAATGTTTGGATTATACGTATTATTACGTATTATCATCATGTTCTACATTTTTATTTCTACCGTGCTTTATTGTTACATTTCATTATGAACTATTATTGCTATATTTTTAATTGGGAATACATTATTTATTTTAACAGAGAAATTAGTCATAATTCTCATTATAGTAGAAAAGGAGTGATATATAGAAAAATGTGATGTATAATGTTGAGATGTCAGCTTTTGCCAAAGCCATACTAGAGATTGAGATGTAATTTATTCGATTTAAACTTTGTTATATAGAGAGAATGACATTAGCAAACTTTCGATACATCATTTTAGTAGTCCAGTATGCACAGGACTAGAGATGAGCGAACCGGGACAACCGAACCCGGTTTCGGCCGAACCCGTTTTGACCGAACCCGGCTACATTTTGGCGCCTGCCACATGTTAGATCTAAAATGGAGGATTTCAAAATATCACCTGACATCAGGCTAACCCATAATGCCTTGCAAACGTCTCTCCCAGCCAATCGGGAGGCAGCATACGGGCGGGCTCAAGCCTGCAATAAAAGTCTATGCACGGAGCTCAGCGGCCATTTTAGAGACAGGAGCTGTAGGGATAGCATCTCTGTGAAGTAAGGGTAAGCTTTAGGAATCTAAAAGCCAGGAATCCAGCAATCGAAGGGGCTCATCCACTACAGCGGGAGTCTACTCAACTCTCAAAAATCAACATCCAAATTGCAATACAAATTCTCCATTTGCCAAGCCAGTGTGTGAATAAGCTTTTATAAGGGGCTCATCCCCGTTGCATGGGTTAACATCCAACTTGCAATCCAGGCAGGCAGCTGTAGTACTACAACGCCCAGCATTCCCTGAGTGCACAGTGGCTGATAGAAATTCTCATTCATTGCCATTTGCCAAGCCAGTGTGTGAATAAGCTTTTAGAAGGGGCTCATCCCCGTTGCATGTGTTAACATCCAACTTGCAATCCAGGCAGGCAGCTGTAGTACTACAACTGCCAGCATTCCCTGAGTGCACAGTGGCTGATAGAAATTCTCATTCATTGCCATTTGCCAAGCCAGTGTGTGAATAAGCTTTTAGAAGGGGCTCATCCCCGTTGCATGGGTTAACATCCAACTTGCAATCCAGGCAGGCAGCTGTAGTACTACAACGCCCAGCATTCCCTGAGTGCACAGTGGCTGATAGAAATTCTCATTCATTGCCATTTGCCAAGCCAGTGTGTGAATAAGCTTTTAGAAGCGGCTCATCCCCGTTGCATGGGTTAACATCCAACTTGCAATCCAGGCAGGCAGCTGTAGTACTACAACGCCCAGCATTCCCTGAGTGCACAGTGGCTGATAGAAATTCTCATTCATTGCCATTTGCCAAGCCAGTGTGTGAATAAGCTTTTAGAAGGGGCTCATCCCCGTTGCATGTGTTAACATCCAACTTGCAATCCAGGCAGGCAGCTGTAGTACTACAACTGCCAGCATTCCCTGAGTGCACAGTGGCTGATCGAAATTCTCATTCATTGCCATTTGCCAAGCCAGTGTGTGAATAAGCTTTTAGAAGGGGCTCATCCCCGTTGCATGGGTTAACATCCAACTTGCAATCCAGGCAGGCAGCTGTAGTACTACAACGCCCAGCATTCCCTGAGTGCACAGTGGCTGATAGAAATTCTCATTCATTGCCATTTGCCAAGCCAGTGTGTGAATAAGCTTTTAGAAGCGGCTCATCCCCGTTGCATGGGTTAACATCCAACTTGCAATCCAGGCAGGCAGCTGTAGTACTACAACGCCCAGCATTCCCTGAGTGCACAGTGGCTGATAGAAATTCTCATTCATTGCCATTTGCCAAGCCAGTGTGTGAATAAGCTTTTTCAGCCAGTCCAAATAATATTTTATAAGGGCCTCATTCCTCTAGTAGGGGAAGGGGTTTTGATTCAACTTGCTGCACTCCAGCAGTGAAATGTCTGGTAAAAAAAAAGGTTGTGAAAGGATGGTGTAGAGGAAAAAACACCCATGCCATGTCCTCTTCCAGTCCAAATGTTGGATCTGTTGGTGCCAGACCCAGTACCAGCATTTGGGGCACAAGACATGTGCCCAGTTCTACTAGTAGCAGCAGCCATGTGCCTGCTGGTAGTAGTAGCAGTATCAGCAAGCCAGACTTGTCCATCTCCTCCGGTGGGCGGGTTACTTTAGACAATACGGCCATTGTGGACTGGTTGGCTGGCTCGCGGTCATCTCAGCAGGAAGACTCTGACGATCTGGCTTCAAGCCAGGTTTCGTTGGATTCCAGATCCTCTACAGTTCCTTGGCACAGTGACAGTAGTAATATGGGTATTTCTAGCGTTTCCATTCCATCATCTATGTCTTCACTCCCCCTTCCTAGTGGGAAGCCATCTTTCCTGAGAGCCCTAAGAGACATCTCCTCGGGTGCGAAGGAAGATACTGAACAATATAGTGATGATGATTTGTTTTCCGCGAGTCAGCCAACGGAGTGTGTTGCGGCGGTGGTGGAGGTGGAAGCGGTGTCCGAGACGCACAGCTGTGGTAGTGGGGGTGTTGGTGGTAGCCACGGTGGCAGACGCAGTAATGAGGGGGGGCATGGAGCCCGCCATGATGTCACATCACATTCACAACACAGTGACAGAAGTGGCGGGGATGATGAGGAGGGCTATGATGATGTTGTTTTAGACAGGATGTGGGAACCAGGTGACGAGTTGATGACGGCGTCAGAGGAGGAGAGTAGTAGTGGCGGCACTGGCAGTAATAAACAGCCAAGCCGAGGTAGGGGCAGAAGACAATCTGCAAAACGTTGCAGCGGTAGGGTCAGCTCAGGAGCCGGTGATGGCGACACTGCTGCTACTGGTGTAGGCTCCCGAAAAAAGCCTGCCAGACAAGGGGCAAGCTCGGGTGGTGGTGGTGGACGTGGTACTACCTCTTTACGGTACTCTGCCGTGTGGCAATTTTTCTGTACCTTCCCGGAAGACGAAAACATGGCACAGTGCCGTATCTGCAAGCAGAAAGTAAGGCGTTGGCAGGGCAGCAATGTAGGAACTACCGCTCTACGTAAACACATGGAGCGGCCATGTGGGACAATCGACATGCCCCACCATCATGTACATCTAATGAAGACCCCTCTGCCGCTGCTGCTGCTGCTCCGAGTCCCTGTCATCTAAGTAGTAGCCAGGCCTTATCCACCATCTCGTTGTCGTCATCATCATTGTCATCTACTGCTCCTCTTACGTCCCGTCAGTTATCCATTACGGAATCGTTGTCCAATAAGCAACAATATATACCCAGTCATCCACTTGTCGTGCGGCTTAATTCACACCTGGCTAAGTTGTTGGTGGTGCAGTCGCTGCCGTACCACCTGGTCGACTCCGCCGGCTTCAAGCAATTGATGGCGTGCACTCAGCCTAGGTGGCGAATACCTAGCCGCCATTACTTCTCCAAGACAGCTGTCCCTGCCTTGCACAAGCACGTGGAGGAAAAGGTGTGCCAGTCCTTGCAATTATCCGTGTGCAGCAGGGTACATGCCACCGTCGACACGTGGAGCAGCAACTATGGGCAGGGACAGTACATGTCTTTCACGGCCCACTGGGTCAATATTTTGCAGTCCGATGCACCACCGCAGCAATGCCAGGCATTACCACCTCCACGCTTGTATCTTTCTGGTTCAACTCCGGACACCAGGCGCCTACCATCCTCCTCCTCCTACTCCTCCTCCTCCTCCTTGCCCTCCTCAATGGAGGTCTTCCCGTTCCCGACAGGACACAGCGTATCTTCCACTCCTCCTCCCTCCTCTTTTCATAGGTGCAAGGTGAAGCGCCACAAAGCTGTCTTACACCTGCTGAGCCTGGGCGAGAAAAGCCACACAGGGCAGGAGCTGCTGCTGTGCATCAAGGAGGAAATCGCACGCTGGCTGTCTCCTCTGAAACTCACACTGGGCAATGTTGTCTCTGATAACGGGTAGAACGTTGTGGCTGCACTGCGTCTAGGTCACCTGACACACGCTCCTTGCATGGCACATGTGATCAATCTGGTCATAATACGCTTCTTAAAGTCATATGTTGGTTTGAAGGGTGTGCTGGCCATGTCCAGGAGGGTTTGCGTTCGCTTTAGACGTTCGTATGCATTTAAGCACGCCCTCCTGGACTTGCAGCGTCAAAATAATCTCCCAGAACACTGATTTGCAATGTTCCAACACACTGGAATTCCACCCTGCACATGTTGGACCATCTGTACGAACAGCGGAAAGCCGTGAATGATTTCCTGATGCAGCAGACGGGCAGCGTTTGGAGCCAGTGTAATTTCGAGCTCAGGTACTGGCAGCTGGTTAGAGACGCATGTCGTGTTTTGAGGCCCTTTGAAGAGGCCACACGATTTGTGAGCCGTGACGCTAGCGATGTTATGCCGCTGATATTCATTCTGGAGCAAACGATCACAGCGATGATTCAGCAAAGGATGGAGTAAGGATCACATCTGGCTATGGATGTTGAGGAGGAGGAGGAGGAGGATGAGGATGAGGAAACAGGACCTGAAGAGGAGCTGGATTTGGAGATGGAATCACAGTAATGGATAGGGGACGAGGCAGCCGCAGAATATGACAGTGATTATGATGACGAGTCTGGCGACGACCTTGATGATGGACAACCATGGCAGTATGGGGCGGAGATGGAACCAACCGGGCCCTCTGAAACGCTGGCCAGGATGGCGAGCTGTATGCTTCGTTACTTGCGCGCTGACTGTCGTATTGTTAGCATGAAGCAAAGAGATGAGTACTGGATAGCCACACTTTTAGACCCTCGGTATAAAGCCAGAATGGGGGAGTTTTTTGCGCCTTCCGAGAGGGAGGCAAAATTGGCTTATTATCGAGAGAAGCAATGCAGCCAGCTTGTCACGGCTTTCAAACGGCAAACACCTGCTGCAAGCATGTCTGACCGGGGGGCCACTCTCCGCTCCCCACTGTCTCATCGTTCCACCGCCTCTGGCAGAGCTACCTCTGCAATAGGCTGCAGCAGCGGCAGTGGCAGCAGCAGCAGCAGCCAATTCAGTTTGGAAAATATGAGGACAACATTTTTATATCCAATACCCCGACCTGACACACATCGTAGTCACCAAAGGGATGTTCACCATCACCAGCACCTAAACAACCAGGTTCACTCGTACCTGGACTGTGCCTTTTCTCCGTCAGAAATCCTGATCCCAGACCCCATGGACTTCTGGGCCAGCAGATTGGATCATTGGCAAGAACTGGACCAGTTTGCCATGGGTGTACCGTCTTGTCCACCCTCCAGTGTAGCGTCAGAGAGGGTATTCAGCGCGGCAAGGGGCTTCGTCACCCCTAAGCGAACAAGATTGTCTGCCAACAGCTTGGAAAATCTCACGTTTCTGAAAATGAATCAAGCGTGGATCGGTGAGGATTTTAAAACCCCTGTGCCTGATGCCACTGATTAGATCTGACATTGCTGCTGCTGCTGCCGCTGCCGCCTGCTACTGCCGCCTGCTACTACGGGATTCTGTCCACTCTTTTTTTAATGTGCCGCTGTTGGTGCTGCTACTACTTCTACCACCAATCCACCCCCAGTGCCGTCTGCTACAAGCAGGCCTGCCCCACCACAGGGCTTTGTCCTGTGACTGTCCAGTCTCTTTTAATGTGCTGCTACTACTACTACCACCACCCTTGCTGTCCGTTGGCTACCTCTACTACCACCAATACACCTCCACTGCCGTCTGCTACAAGCAGGCCTGAGGCCTGCCCCACCACAGGGCTTTGTCCTGTGACTGTCCAGTCTCTTTTAATGTGCTGCTACTACTACTACTACCACCACCACCACCCTTGCTGTCCGTTGGCTACCTCTACTACCACCAATACACCTCCACTGTCATCTGCTACAATCAGGCCTGCCCCACCACAGGGCTTTGTCCTGTGACTGTCCAGTCTCTTTTAATGTGCTGCTGCTACTACTACTACTACTACTACCACCACCCGTGCTGTCCGTTGGCTACCTCTACTACCACCAATACACCTCCACTGCTGTCTGCTACAAGCAGGCCTGGAGGGCTTGTGAAAAGCCATTGCTTGTTGCTTTTAAATCCATGTATGGATGAACCCTGGCAGGCATCTGCCAATAAAAAGGGTAAATTTTTGGAGGGCTTGTCAAAAGCCACTGCTTGTTGCTTTTACATCCATGTATGGATGAACCCCGGCAGGCATCTGCCAATAAAAAGGGTACATTTTTGGAGGGCTTGTCAAAAGCCATTGCTTGTTGCTTTTACATTCATATATCTGTATGGATGAACCCCGGCAGGCATCTGCCAATAAAAGGGTAAATTTTTGGAGGGCTTGTCAAAAGCCATTGCTTGTTGCTTTTACATCCATGTATGGATGAACCCCGGCAGGCATCTGCCAATAAAAAGGGTACATTTTTGGAGGGCTTGTCAAAAGCCATTGCTTGTTGCTTTTACATTACATCCATATATGGATGAACCCCGGCAGGCATCTGCCAATAAAAAGGGTAACTTTTTGGAGGGCTTGTCAAAAGCCATTGCTTGTTGCTTTTACATCCATGTATGGATGAACCCCGGCAGGCATCTGCCAATAAAAAGGGTACATTTTTGGAGGGCTTGTGAAAAGCCATTGCTTGTTGCTTTTACATCCATATATCTGTATGGATGAACCCCGGCAGGCATCTGCCAATAAAAGGGTAAATTTTTGGAGGGCTTGTCAAAAGCCATTGCTTGTTGCTTTTACATCCATGAATGGATGAACCCCGGCAGGCATCTGCCAATAAAAAGAGTAAATTTTTGGAGGGCTTGTCAAAAGCCATTGCTTCTTCTTTTACCACCTTATATGTATGAACCCTGGCAGGCATCTGCCGCCAAAAATTGTTAATTTTTGTACCTTTTTTAACAATGCATTAAGCATACAACATCCACAAGTGCAGTTGTTTCTGTTAGTTATCACCGTGTCCCATCCGTTTTCCTATAGCCATACATGTTGGCGTAACTTTGACACTAACTTTGCCTTAAAGACAGCTCAAAAGTACTTGGATACACTCATGGGTGACCTAAGAGTGTTATACAGGGCTTCTAGGGCATTTAAACAGTGTTATACACAATTTTTATGGGCTTTCGTGAATTACAGGTTCGGTCAGAACTAGTTCGGTCAGAATCGAACTTTTTCATGAAATTCGGCGAACCAGCCGAACCAAACTTTTCATAAGTTCGCTCATCTATACACAGGACCATTGATGTGCCAGGGTAGGAAAACTTTACAGACATCTACAGCACGTGCGTACAGATGCTCATCGAACACCCATCTCTTCATTTTTAGTTTTTGACCCTAAATTTGGACTTTTGGAGGATTCTAATGTTCCCTGATTGTTCTTAACCCCTTCCCGCTCCTTGACGTACTATTACGTCATGGCAGCTCTATCGTTCGCGCTCCATGCCGTAATAGTACGTCTTGCAGTTAGAACAGCGGTGCGCGCGCCCGGCGCGTTCATGCGCTGTGATAGCTGCTGTTTCTGACAGCAGGCTATCACGGCATAATGGGACGGGACCATTTACTATGGTCCCGCCTCGCCGATCGCCGCTATTGGCTAGTCAGTGAGTAACTAGCCAATAGCAGCGATCGGTCTCATTCAGCACAGCAGTGCTCGAGCCCGGCGTTCCTGAGCTGTGATAGCTGCTGTTTCTGACAGCATGCTATCACAGCATAATGGGCCGGGACCATTTACTATGGTCCCGCCTCGCCGATCGCCGCTATTGGCTAGTCAGTGAGTAACTAGCCAATAGCAGCGATCATTCTCGTCACTTCCTCTCTCTGACCTCACATCCTGCTGCAACCGCCCTGAACGCCCTGTTGGAGTTAGCGAGGCGTTGAGATCGGTTGTGAGCAGAGAGTCAGAGAGAAAAGAAGTGAAAAAAAGTGAAAAAAAGTTTCTAAAACAACGTTTTTTTTGCTTCCCACCACCCCATCCACTACCCACTCCTGTTCCCTTCCTCTTTGAGTTCTACCCACGTTTTTTGGTCAGTGATCTCCTATCACTGACCACTTTTCAGTCTTCAGGACCACATTTCTTGGTCCCTGGGGATTTTTTTTTCATTTTTTTCTATATAAAACATAAAACAAAAAAAAAAATATAAAAAGAAAAAAAAGAAACAAAAAAAAATAGTTAGTTTAGCCAATTTTGAAAATTTAACTGGTTAGTTTAGTATTAGCCCCTTCCCGCTCCTTGACGTACTATTACGTCATGGCAGCTCTATCGTTCGCGCTCCATGCCGTAATAGTACGTCTTGCAGTTAGAACAGCGGTGCGCGCGCCCGGCGCGTTCATGCGCTGTGATAGCTGCTGTTTCTGACAGCAGGCTATCACGGCATAATGGGACGGGACCATTTACTATGGTCCCGCCTCGCCGATCGCCGCTATTGGCTAGTCAGTGAGTAACTAGCCAATAGCAGCGATCGGTCTCATTCAGCACAGCAGTGCTCGAGCCCGGCGTTCCTGAGCTGTGATAGCTGCTGTTTCTGACAGCATGCTATCACAGCATAATGGGCCGGGACCATTTACTATGGTCCCGCCTCGCCGATCGCCGCTATTGGCTAGTCAGTGAGTAACTAGCCAATAGCAGCGATCGGTCTCATTCAGCACAGCAGTGCTCGAGCCCGGCGTTCCTGAGCTGTGATAGCTGCTGTTTCTGACAGCATGCTATCACAGCATAATGGGCCGGGACCATTTACTATGGTCCCGCCTCGCCGATCGCCGCTATTGGCTAGTCAGTGAGTAACTAGCCAATAGCAGCGATCATTCTCGTCACTTCCTCTCTCTGACCTCACATCCTGCTGCAACCGCCCTGAACGCCCTGTTGGAGTTAGCGAGGCGTTGAGATCGGTTGTGAGCAGAGAGTCAGAGAGAAAAGAAGTGAAAAAAAGTGAAAAAAAGTTTCTAAAACAACGTTTTTTTTGCTTCCCACCACCCCATCCACTACCCACTCCTGTTCCCTTCCTCTTTGAGTTCTACCCACGTTTTTTGGTCAGTGATCTCCTATCACTGACCACTTTTCAGTCTTCAGGACCACATTTCTTGGTCCCTGGGGATTTTTTTTTCATTTTTTTCTATATAAAACATAAAACAAAAAAAAAAATATAAAAAGAAAAAAAAGAAACAAAAAAAAATAGTTAGTTTAGCCAATTTTGAAAATTTAACTGGTTAGTTTAGTATTAGGGTTAGTTAGTGTCAGGGAACCGTCAAAAAGCGTAGTTAGGTATAGTGTCAGGGAATTTAGCGTCAGGAATCGGTCACCGTAGATAGGCTTAGCGTTAGGGATCCATCACCGTAGTTAGGTTTAGCGTCAGGGAAGCTCGGAATAATTAGATAGGTTTAGTGTCAGGCACCCGTCACCGTAGTTAGGTTTAGTGTCAGGGAAGCTTGAAATAATCTAGATAGGTTTAGTGTCAGGGAATCGTCGCCGTAGTTAGGTTTAGCGTTAGGGAAGTCCACATAAAATTTAGTTAGGTTTAGTGTTAGGAACCCTCGCCCTAGTTAGCTTTAGTGTCAGGGAAGTCCACTTGCTCTCTAAAAACAAAACACACATTTGTGCTAGTTGTGCTATCCTATTGCTCCCAGTTAGGGATTTATTTTTTTGCAGTATATAAATTTTGTCTTCGCACAACAAGCATGTCCCAACGGACATTTACTGCTGAAGAGGCGTATGCATTTCTGGCCTCCGACACAGACTCGTCGGATGGCGATACAGTATTTTATTTGTCTACCTCCTCATCCAGCGATGAAGAGGAGGGACCCCCTAGGAGACGCCCCAGGACCACCACCATAGTAGAAATCCCTGAGAGAAGTGACCCCACAACAAGTGATACCCCTGAGCGAAGTGACCCCATTTGGACACCCACACCAGACCATTATGAACCCCAAATCCCTGAGTACACGGGCAGCCCAGGCATCAAATTTAACACGGCAGGGTTCAGTGAGATGGACTTTTTCAAGTTCTTCTTCACTGATAACTTTATAGAGCTAATGGTCACCCAGACTAATTTATATGCCCAACAGTATATCACCAAGAACCCCAACTCATTTTATGCCCAATCCCAGAGGTGGACTCCTGTAAACGCAGCAGAGTTGGGCAAGTTCTGGGGACTGCTCTTGAACATGGGGCTTCTAAAAAAGCCATCCATTAGGACCTACTGGAGCACGGACATCCTATACCACACCCCGATGTACCGTATGGCCATGTCCAGGATGCGTTATGAGGCAATACTTCGCTTCCTACATTATGCCGATAATGAGCAGTGCCCACCCCGAGATGACCCCAGTTTTGACCGTTTATATAAACTGAGACCCCTATTAGACCATTTCAGTGCCCGGTTTGCCCAAGCATACACCCCCGAGAAGTGTATTTCCATTGATGAGTCCCTGGTACATTTTAAAGGGAGGCTTCAATTCCGCCAATACCTGCCAAGTAAGAGGGCAAGGTATGGCGTGAAGTTGTATAAGCTGTGCGAGAGTGCATCAGGGTATACATATAAATTCAGGATATATGAAGGGAAGGACAGCAGTATTCAGCCCCCAGAATGCCCCCCCTTACTGGGAATTAACGCAAAAATTGTGTGGGATTTGGTGCACCCACTGCTGGACCAGGGTTACCACCTCTACCTGGATAATTTTTATACCAGCGTCCCGCTCTTCAAGTGCCTCGCTTCCAGAAGGACTGCGGCATGCGGCACTGCTAGAAAAAATCTTAGAGGCCTCCCTAAAACACTGCTTGGGCAAACACTCAGAAGGGGTGAGAGCAGGGCACATTCTAGTAGCAACATATTGTGTGTCAAGTACAAGGACAAGAGAGATGTCCTTGTATTGACAACAATACATGGCCACACCAGTACCCATGTACCTGTACGAGGTACCAGTACAGAGACCCCCAAACCAGATTGCATCCTGGACTACAATAGGTACATGGGAGGGGTGGACTTGTCAGATCAAGTCCTGAAGCCCTACAGCGCTACGCGGAAATCGAGGGTGTGGTATAAGAAGCTGGCCGTGCACATCATACAGATGGCATTGTACAATGCGTACGTGCTACGTCGATGTGCAGGCCAGAGGGGAACTTTCCTGGAATTTCAAGAGGTGGTTATAAAGAACCTAATTTTTGGCGACCAGGAAGGAGGGGCACCCAGTACTTCTGGAAGCGAGGCCACACGCATCGTACCAGGGCAACACTTTCCAGGAGAAGTTCCCCAAACTGGCAAGAAGGGAAAAAGTCAAAAGAGGTGCAAAGTGTGCTATAAGAGGGGGATAAGGAAGGACACAACATACCAATGCGACACGTGTCCCGAAAAACCAGGGCTCTGTATGAAAGATTGTTTTAAAATTTACCATACATCCCTTGATTTTTAATTTACCCTGATGCACTCCGCACAGCTTATCCCCCTCATCTTTCCCTTTTGAGCCCTGCCATGTGCCCAAGCAGCAAATAACAGCCACATGTAGGGTATTGCCGTACCCGGGAGAACCCACATTACAATTTATGGGGTGTATGTCTCCGGTGGCACATGCTGGGCACAATATATCGGACACTGAAATGGCATATATGTATAGGAAATTGCAAATCTCACTTTGCACCATCTACTGCGCATTACCTTTTACACAATAACTGTTGGGTCAAAATGCTCACTACACTCTAGATGAATGTCTTAAGGGGTGTAGTTTTTAAAATGGGGTCACTTCTCGGGGGTTTCAACTGTACTGGTACCTCAGGGGTTCTGCCTACATGACTTAGCACCAGAAAAGCTCCAGTAGGCTAAATGGTGGTCCTTCCCTTCTGAGCCCTGTCGTGTGCCCAGGCAGCTAATAACAGCCACATGTAGGGTATTGCCGTACCCGGGAGAACCCACATTACAATTTATGGGGTGTATGTCTCCAGTGGCACATGCTGGGCACAATATATCAGACACTGAAATGGCATATATGCATAGGAAATTGCAAATCTCACTTTGCACCATCTGCTGCGCATTACCTTTTACACAATAACTGTGGGGTCAAAATGCTCACTACACCACTAGATGAATGTCTTAAGGGGTGTAGTTTTTAAAATGGGGTCACTTCTCGGGGGTTTCAACTGTACTGGTACCTCAGGGGTTCTGCCTACATGACTTAGCACCAGAAAAGCTCCAGTAGGCTAAATGGTGGTCCTTCCCTTCTGAGCCCTGTCGTGTGCCCAGGCAGCTAATAACAGCCACATGTAGGGTATTGCCGTACCCGGGAGAACCCACATTACAATTTATGGGGTGTATGTCTCCAGTGGCACATGCTGGGCACAATATATCAGACACTGAAATGGCATATATGCATAGGAAATTGCAAATCTCACTTTGCACCATCTGCTGCGCATTACCTTTTACACAATAACTGTGGGGTCAAAATGCTCACTACACCACTAGATGAATGTCTTAAGGGGTGTAGTTTTTAAAATGGGGTCACTTCTCGGGGGTTTCAACTGTACTGGTACCTCAGGGGTTCTGCCTACATGACTTAGCACCAGAAAAGCTCCAGTAGGCTAAATGGTGGTCCTTCCCTTCTGAGCCCTGTCGTGTGCCCAGGCAGCTAATAACAGCCACATGTAGGGTATTGCCGTACCCGGGAGAACCCACATTACAATTTATGGGGTGTATGTCTCCAGTGGCACATGCTGGGCACAATATATCAGACACTGAAATGGCATATATGCATAGGAAATTGCAAATCTCACTTTGCACCATCTGCTGCGCATTACCTTTTACACAATAACTGTGGGGTCAAAATGCTCACTACACCACTAGATGAATGTCTTAAGGGGTGTAGTTTTTAAAATGGGGTCACTTCTCGGGGGTTTCAACTGTACTGGTACCTCAGGGGTTCTGCCTACATGACTTAGCACCAGAAAAGCTCCAGTAGGCTAAATGGTGGTCCTTCCCTTCTGAGCCCTGTCGTGTGCCCAGGCAGCTAATAACAGCCACATGTAGGGTATTGCCGTACCCGGGAGAACCCACATTACAATTTATGGGGTGTATGTCTCCAGTGGCACATGCTGGGCACAATATATCAGACACTGAAATGGCATATATGCATAGGAAATTGCAAATCTCACTTTGCACCATCTGCTGCGCATTACCTTTTACACAATAACTGTGGGGTCAAAATGCTCACTACACCACTAGATGAATGTCTTAAGGGGTGTAGTTTTTAAAATGGGGTCACTTCTCGGGGGTTTCAACTGTACTGGTACCTCAGGGGTTCTGCCTACATGACTTAGCACCAGAAAAGCTCCAGTAGGCTAAATGGTGGTCCTTCCCTTCTGAGCCCTGTCGTGTGCCCAGGCAGCTAATAACAGCCACATGTAGGGTATTGCCGTACCCGGGAGAACCCACATTACAATTTATGGGGTGTATGTCTCCAGTGGCACATGCTGGGCACAATATATCAGACACTGAAATGGCATATATGCATAGGAAATTGCAAATCTCACTTTGCACCATCTGCTGCGCATTACCTTTTACACAATAACTGTGGGGTCAAAATGCTCACTACACCACTAGATGAATGTCTTAAGGGGTGTAGTTTTTAAAATGGGGTCACTTCTCGGGGGTTTCAACTGTACTGGTACCTCAGGGGTTCTGCCTACATGACTTAGCACCAGAAAAGCTCCAGTAGGCTAAATGGTGGTCCTTCCCTTCTGAGCCCTGTCGTGTGCCCAGGCAGCTAATAACAGCCACATGTAGGGTATTGCCGTACCCGGGAGAACCCACATTACAATTTATGGGGTGTATGTCTCCAGTGGCACATGCTGGGCACAATATATCAGACACTGAAATGGCATATATGCATAGGAAATTGCAAATCTCACTTTGCACCATCTGCTGCGCATTACCTTTTACACAATAACTGTGGGGTCAAAATGCTCACTACACCACTAGATGAATGTCTTAAGGGGTGTAGTTTTTAAAATGGGGTCACTTCTCGGGGGTTTCAACTGTACTGGTACCTCAGGGGTTCTGCCTACATGACTTAGCACCAGAAAAGCTCCAGTAGGCTAAATGGTGGTCCTTCCCTTCTGAGCCCTGTCGTGTGCCCAGGCAGCTAATAACAGCCACATGTAGGGTATTGCCGTACCCGGGAGAACCCACATTACAATTTATGGGGTGTATGTCTCCAGTGGCACATGCTGGGCACAATATATCAGACACTGAAATGGCATATATGTATAGGAAATTGCAAATCTCACTTTGCACCATCTGCTGCGCATTACCTTTTACACAATAACTGTGGGGTCAAAATGCTCACTACACCACTAGATGAATGTCTTAAGGGGTGTAGTTTTTAAAATGGGGTCACTTCTCGGGGGTTTCAACTGTACTGGTACCTCAGGGGTTCTGCCTACATGACTTAGCACCAGAAAAGCTCCAGTAGGCTAAATGGTGGTCCTTCCCTTCTGAGCCCTGTCGTGTGCCCAGGCAGCTAATAACAGCCACATGTAGGGTATTGCCGTACCCGGGAGAACCCACATTACAATTTATGGGGTGTATGTCTCCAGTGGCACATGCTGGGCACAATATATCAGACACTGAAATGGCATATATGCATAGGAAATTGCAAATCTCACTTTGCACCATCTGCTGCGCATTACCTTTTACACAATAACTGTGGGGTCAAAATGCTCACTACACCACTAGATGAATGTCTTAAGGGGTGTAGTTTTTAAAATGGGGTCACTTCTCGGGGGTTTCAACTGTACTGGTACCTCAGGGGTTCTGCCTACATGACTTAGCACCAGAAAAGCTCCAGTAGGCTAAATGGTGGTCCTTCCCTTCTGAGCCCTGTCGTGTGCCCAGGCAGCTAATAACAGCCACATGTAGGGTATTGCCGTACCCGGGAGAACCCACATTACAATTTATGGGGTGTATGTCTCCAGTGGCACATGCTGGGCACAATATATCAGACACTGAAATGGCATATATGCATAGGAAATTGCAAATCTCACTTTGCACCATCTGCTGCGCATTACCTTTTACACAATAACTGTGGGGTTAAAATGCTCACTACACCACTAGATGAATGTCTTAAGGGGTGTAGTTTTTAAAATGGGGTCACTTCTCGGGGGTTTCAACTGTACTGGTACCTCAGGGGTTCTGCCTACATGACTTAGCACCAGAAAAGCTCCAGTAGGCTAAATGGTGGTCCTTCCCTTCTGAGCCCTGTCGTGTGCCCAGGCAGCTAATAACAGCCACATGTAGGGTATTGCCGTACCCGGGAGAACCCACATTACAATTTATGGGGTGTATGTCTCCAGTGGCACATGCTGGGCACAATATATCAGACACTGAAATGGCATATATGCATAGGAAATTGCAAATCTCACTTTGCACCATCTGCTGCGCATTACCTTTTACACAATAACTGTGGGGTCAAAATGCTCACTACACCACTAGATGAATGTCTTAAGGGGTGTAGTTTTTAAAATGGGGTCACTTCTCGGGGGTTTTAACTGTACTGGTACCTCAGGGGCTTCTGCATACATGACTTAGCACAAGAAAAGCTCCAGTAGGCCAAATGGTGGTCCTTTCCTTCTGAGTCCTGCCATGGGCCCAAACATCAGTTTATCACCACAAATGGGGTATTGCCGCACTCAGGACAAATTGGGCAACAAAATGGGGTGTTTTATTCCTTGTGAAAATAAGAAATTTTGAACAAAAATTACATCTTAATGGAAAAAAATATCATTTTTTTAATTCACAGCCCAATTCAAATAGGTGCTGTGAAAAAACGGTGTGGTCAAAATGATAACAACAACCATAAATGAATTCCTTGAGGGGTCTAGTTTCCAAAATGGGGTCACTTCTGGTGGGTTTCCATTGCTTTCATACCTCAACACCTCTTCAAACCTGGCATGCTGCCTAAAATATATTCTAATAAAAAAGAGGCCTCAAAATGCACTAGGTGCTCCTTTGTTTCTGAGGCTTGTGTTTTATTCCACGAGCGCACTAGAGCCACATGTGGGACATTTCTAAAAACTGCAGAATCTGGACAATACATATTTAGTAGTATTTCTCTGGTAAAATCTTCTGTGTTACAGAAAAAAATGGAATAATATTGAAATTCAGCAAGAAAAATGAAATTTGCAAATTTCACCTCCACATTGCTTTAATTCCTGTGAAATGCCTGAAGGGTTAAAAAACTTTCTAAATGCTGTTTTGAATACTTTGAGGGGTCTAGTTTTTAAAATGGGGTGTTTTATGGGGGTTTCTAATACATAGGCCCCTCAAAGCCACTTCAGAACTCAAGAGGTACCTTAAAAAAAAGGCTTTTGAAATTTTCTTAAAAATATGAGAAATTGCTGTTTATGTTCTAAGCCTTGTAACGTCCAAGAAAAATAAAAGAATGTTAAAAAAACGATGCCAATCTAAAGTAGACATATGGGAAATGTGAACTAGTAACTATTTTGGGTGGTATAACCGTCTGTTTTACAAGCAGATGCATTTAAATTCTGAAAAATGCAATTTTTTCAAAATTTTCTCTAAATTTTGCAATTTTTCACCAATAAACACTGAATATATCGACCAAATTTTACCACGAACATGAAGCCCAAAGTGTCACGAGAAAACAATCTCAGAATCGCTTGGATAGGTTTAAGCATTCCGACGTTATTACCACATAAAGTGAAATATGTCAGATTTGAAAAATGGGCTCTGAGCCTTAAGGCCCAAACTAGGCTGCGTCCTTAAGGGGTTAATGATATAAAGAATATTCCTAACATGACTGATTGTAAATACAGCTACAATACAGTCCTATATGTATTACGATACAATTATAGTACAGTCCCATATTACAGTCCCATATGTAGGACATTCCTTAGATTGATAATAGTGATATTTTAACAAGTTAGGAAACTGTATAGGCAGCGCCAATGAAGTTACTGACAGGACAGGATTTGGAGTGTAAATCTCAAACAGGTAGGAATTAATAGTATAAAGTGATGGTTAGTAAGATCTAGACTGTAGAGACAGATTGTTTAAAGGAAGAAAGAGTGACAATTAGGATAATTACAATAGGTAGAACATATTTTTCTTAACAGTATCAGATCATGAACATGAACAGAAGTACTGTACTGTAGCTTTCACCATTTAATTTGTTGTTCATGGTTGTAGTAAATTCTTTAACAAAAATTCCCCATTGAAGACAAGTAGTATTTTTGATCAGTTATGTACACCTTTTGGAATGATTTTTTTTTTTTAAATAAATCCATGCGTTATGTTTTTAAGAAACGTTTACATTGATTTTTATCAAAATTATTTTTAACTTTTTAAGATACAGCATCTATGTATTCTGTATACATAGAAGCTGTATCATTCTGTCTCTGACACACAGGATGTGATCGATGTTTGCTGGATCCTGTGTGTCAGAGACACACAGAACCCTCTCTGAAGTCAGTTCAGCTGTACTGGCTTAATCGGCTGAGAGAGAATGATACAGCTTCAGGAGGCAGAGAAGATGTATTGTAAAAAGTAAAAAAAGAAAAAAAGTAATACAATGTCCCCTTCAAAGGCTATGTAAATCTTTGGACTTTTTTTTTAATTTAATGTATGCGTTTAGAGTTTATAAACATTTTTCTAATAGACTTTAAAAAATAGTATTTGGTTTTTGCACTGCAGCTTCTATGTATTCACTATATGTAGAAGCTGCAGAACACCGCTGTAAGCCATATCTGCCATATCTGCTCAACCGAACAGCTCCTGTGCACCTCTAACATACAATCTAACCCTAATACCAATCAAATCTAAGATGATTCGGTCCGAATAAATTTGCCGCTATTTGCAAGTGACCCAATTGCCCTGAAAACTCGTATCTGACTCTCTGATGTCTTCTAGGACTGTATTAAACCACTTTTAAACTCTTTAACGCGTAGTTAGCATTAGTAATATTAAAGTGTCAGCAACAAATATGTGTATGGGTAAATAACCACTCTGCATTTTGGGAAGGCTGGTAGAAAGATATTATGGGGAAACTAGTCTGCCCAAGGTCATGTGATCCTTTTTTAAATCTGTAAAATGGTGGCCGGTACTCACTGGTGGCCACCATTTTGAAGTGATTCATCCACTGCGAACACCAAAAGATTCATATTTTGCCAATCCGAAACTTTTCGGACATTCAGACGGAATTAGATTTGTGTAAGGTTGATTCGCTCATCTCTAGTCCTCTTTAATAAAAAAGATTACAGTGGTGTTCCAATGTGTGGGGGTACTGATTTAAATGTGGTCAGTCCTATGTCGGTTCTGTTAAGATGGGAATAGTTAATGGTTTCACACTTCTTAAGAAAAAATATCCTCAAGGACCTCCTCCTGTTAAACAATAGTAAAGGAATAGCTTAAACCCCAATACATATGTATTGACTGTGCCTTGTACTATAAGAGATATTAAACTGTATTACGCGTATAAACATATCTATTGTGCCCTTTGTGTAACATTTTGTTCTTTCATGCAAAACATTTAGAGAAAACAATATCTATATCTTTGCTTTCATTTGTTTCGTTCATATCCACAAGCAAAATCTTCACACATGAAAAATACATCCATAGCAATCGAGGAACTTTACCGGCTGAATTCTAAGCTAGGACTAAAGTTGTCCTGGGGATTCTATGTGTCATTCCAATTTTCAGCAAAATAATTCAACTAAATTCCTTTTTGGTTTGCTTGCTTTTAAATGGAATCGATGGGATTTTTATATTAAATGGATGAATCATTGAGGGGTTGGTGACCATCTACAATGATAAATAGGATTTTGCAATGAGTGATTTATACTATCGCACCTACTTTTGCAGTCCATGCTTGGATAGTTTCATGCCCTTAAGTACAATTTCATAAACCATCTGCTCAGATGTTTTGTGAGATCATTGCATTCCATTTGAAAGAAAGTGAAACTTGTATATCCTACTTGTAGGGGATTAAATTCAAAGTAATGGAAGCTATGCTAGTTTGTTGTCACTAATTATACAGCATGTTGACCATTTTTCAGACTGATGATCTATCCACAGGATAGGTCATCAGTATATGATCGATGGGGGTCTGACACTAGGACCCCGCACCGATCAGCTGCTCCGGCTGCCTTCGGGCATCGGATGTCCGTGGCAGAAGCAGATGGCTCCAGTCACAGTATAGTGGCTGTGCTGCAGTACTGTACAAGTGAAAAGGAGCAGTGTTGCAGTCCTGCAGCACGGCCGCTATGCAATTTGCGGAGCCAACTGCTTCTGACACCGAAAACGGCATACACTGCATAACATCTGGTGCCGAGAGGAATCTGGAGCAGCTTCTCGGTGCGTGGTTTGGGTGTCAGAACCCGACTGATTATATATCCTGTGGATAAGTCATCAGTATGAAAAACGGTCCCGTGCCCGGACAACCCCTTTGACACCTTCCCGACACCCACCATATATATATATATATATATATATATATATATATATTCAGCGAAAGGGGAAAGTATGGAGCAGATTCACAGGCTGAGCCCGCTGCATAAGATGTGCAGGGCATAATAAGAGGCAGGGCATAATAAGTTTCTGGCAAAAAACACAATATACTGCAATACATAAGCATTGCAGTATATAGTGCAAGCAATCCACTGATCGTGGGTTCAAGCCCACTACGGAGACTAATAAAAAAAAATTAATTCAGATATTTTTTACATATACAAAAAAAATCTTACCAGTTAAAAAAAACAACCTTTTTTTTCCATTTTTCCCTAAAAGCAATGCAAAATAAATAAAATAAACATATGTTTGAACTATTACAATATAACGTTATTTAACCCGCACAAACATAAGCAAAAATGGAACCAATAAAAACTACAGTTCTTCCCACAAAAAACAAGCCCTCACACCGCTCAATCGATGGAAATATAAAAAAGTTATGGCTCTCTGAATATGGTGACACAAAACACATTTTTTATTAATAATTTATTTTCTTCCTTGTAAAAGTAGTATAACATAAAACATCTATATAAATTTGGTATCGCCATAATCATATTGGCCCGCAGAATATAGTTAACATGTGGTTTTTACTGCACAGTGAACGCGGTAAAAATAAAACCTAAAAGATAGGATTCCTAGGCGTTCTTAATTCGTTTTTTTTTTGCCATTCCTCCCCACAAATACTTTTTTTTAAAGTTTCCTAGTTCATTATATAGTACACTAAATGGTCGGATGAAAAACTTAAACTTGCCGTGCAAAAAACAAGCCCTGATATGGCAAAATGGAAAAATGAAAAGTTATGGCTATTGGAGAGTGGGAAGGAAAAAGCAAAAATTAAAAAACAAAAAATGGCTGCGGCGGGAAGCGGTTTTTGGACAGTATAAATACTTCCTACCAAGGTGTAGATGTAGATGTAGTGGAAAATAAGAGAAGCACTTTTGTAAATGATCCCTATGAGCATAAAATTAAATTAGTATTGCAGTGGCAGTGTAAATAGCTGTATTAACGTCTAGCTCAGTAGACAAATTGATGACTCAAAAGAATCAAGAGGCTGGTAATATTGGAGAGCCAGATTGTAAATCTGTTCTAAACTAATCAGTGTCCCTTCACAATTACTCTTTTTGTTGTTTTTTTTGTCTTTGATGAATTATTTGTCTAATCGTATGTATCCTTTTGTATGCTTTCTTGTAAGAAGTTGTTTCTTCAGTGCTATGTCTTAAAACTTTTCATCACCCTCTTAAGAATTACTGAATCTTTATATACTTTTGAACATTGATGCATCTGCTTTTAATTACAATACTATAGCAACATAGAACTAGTACTGAATTTATAATTCTTTGACCTGCGGATGGATTTAGAAGTAGACAATATACTGTACACCAAGAGAAGTATGAATTGTCTTCGATGCACGCTGCCTTTCAGTTAATCATTTCACGCTATCATTTGACTGCCTTATTCCCAGTGAGCATAACCAGAATAGATCGCTTGAGGCTTGAAGTCTATTATACTGCAGCTTTCATAAACAAATGTGTAAATGAGGATTGTATGCTGTTTTCATACAGTAAGATGGGGATTGATTGCTCAATTTTAGATTTAGTATTGATTAACCAGTTTGGCTGCCATCCCGTTAAAGATCACTCTTCAGTAAGTTAGTGACCTTCGGCAAGTCACTTTCAGTTCATCTTCAAGTTAAATAGTGTATGGATTCTATATATTTTAACTGATTTCCAAGACAGCCTTTATAACCATATGTGTTTGATGAACTGTGTAGAGCAAATTTTATATTTACCTGTCATCTTCACAAAAGCAAATGTCAGAAAGTACAATTTATTGCATTTGAAGGTCTTTTACTATTCACTGGGATTTCTAATAAAATAAAAAAAGTACCCACTTATTGGTATTGTCTTTATTTGTGCTATTGGTTATAGAGACTCTACAGTAGGGATGGGCTGCACATTAATGGGGAGGCTGAAGTGTTGTTGGGGAGAAGATGGCTAGAAGGTTATTTTCAATTACTGTAAAGGGGGGGGGGACAGCGTAGTTTGTGAACTGGGGTTAAACACCATGGGGGTTAAACAGAGGAATGGGTTAGAACAGTTACTAGGAATAAGAAGAGAAACGATAAAGCTAATCATATAAAGTTCATGTATTCTAATGCCGGAAGCCTCAATAACAAGATTGAGGAATTAGAATTGTTAATGCTGGAAGAGAATTGTGATGTAGTGGGGACAAGTGAGACATAACTGGATGATGGCTGTGACTGGGCTGGTAATTTGCACGGTTACAATCTAGAAATTTAGAAGTTTAGAAATTATCAAGTTTAGAGGTTTAGAAATTATCAAACATATAAAAAGGGGAGGAAAAAGACCTTTCTTCTTCAAGGGTCCTCAATAAAAATCTTGTTCCGTGTTTTATATATATATATATATATATATATACCCAGATATATGCAATTGGATTAGATAGCAATTAAAACTCACATGTCCTTATGGCGAAATCGCCAGCATTCTACTGTGCCAGTGCAATAAAGCATCAGTATGGCTCCTGCGCCGAATGTTGGCGCATGCGTAGGGCATCCGATTATGAATTAGCATCCATGAAGCATTGGTATCACGCCTGCACTGGATTTTAGCTTGCGCACTGTATGTCAAGATACAATTCTATTATCTACGATCAAGTGTATGGACATGCGCAATAGTATCAGAGTAAGAAATATTCATTTATTGGTTTACAAACGATTACACATAGTTTTTAAAGCCAAGTATCGAGAGTTTCATGCAAAAGTAGGACCATATTTGTTCCAATGTATCCAAGAGGGGGTCATGTGCTACATTATAATGAATGTCACATTGATGTATTGATTATTCATAGTGCTGTGGATTATCTGCATCTGTTTTATGCATTTACCTTCGTCCGGCAGGACATATTTTGTTTGGCGGCTTATATACACCTTATGGTGAATCTTACTATGGATTACTGTTTGTATTTCTGTTTACAATGTTTTTAATGGTCTTCTGGTCATAATAAAATTGTGTAATTATCGTTACTGGCTGGATGTGCATGCTAATTTTTTTTGCCCTACTTTTTTGGTAATTTTGGTAATTTTAATAGACGAATGAATAATTAAATTAATTAATAATTTTGTTATTTATTTACAAATTTTGCACCCTCCTTTCCTATTGGTCAATACATAAAAATGCAATAACATGCAGTTAAAAAGTAATCCTTCATGTTTTGCTTTACTGTCATCTGTCCCAACTGAAGCATTCATGGCTGCTGAACGTCGGGATTACTCACCCCCCGATGGCCGCAGCCATGGATCTGTGAGCGCTGGCCCGCGTCTCCTCCCTAGGAAACATCAGCGCTCACTTCTGCTTCGTTCTGCTGTGTCCCGTAGGGTGCGCTCGCACGGTCGTGCCCGGCATTAAAGGGCCAGCGCGCGCACATGAAAATAATAATCAATAACCACATGATCGCCCTGGACTATATAAAGGGCTCTACCCTTTCACTCATTGCCTGAGCATTGTTGTGTTTACCAGTGTTACTCTTGCAAATGGTCCCTTAGTGTTATCCTGTTCCCAGTGTTCCGTACCTGCTAACTGTATTCTGTATCCCATGCTACCATTGTTCCTGTGCCTTAGAAAGTTGGAGTCGTGTTGTGCCATCAGTCATGCCTGCTGTGTTACACCATGCCTGGTGTCTGCTGCCAAGGTTCCATCTGAGCCTAGTCATTACTACGGTCTGAACTGCTATAGGTACCCTTGTGCTTGGACTTTATAGACATTGACTTGGTACATTGCTTGGCCATCTGCTATCCCGCTATGACAGTATGGCCCAATGGGTCCACATACCCACAGATCGTGACAGTTCTCGTTGGAGGTGGATGCGTCCTCTGTTGGTACAGGTGCACTTTTGTTCCATAGGGGCCTCAAAGAAAAGGCAGTGATATGTGGCTATTACTAAAGACTTTTTTCCTCTGCAGAGTGCAATTACTCTATTGGCGATCGGGAGTTACTGACCATTAAATTGGCTCTGGAGGAGTGGAGACATCTGCTAGAGGGCGCAGCCCACCCCATCCTGATATACACTGACCACAAGAACCTTACATATATCCAGTCGGCTCAATGGCTGAACCCCCTTCTTCGCCCGATTCCAATTTGTGCTCCACTACCGGCCCGCGGACAAAAATGTGAGGGCCGATGCCCTGTCCAGGTCATTTGAAACAGAGGACACGTGGAGTCTTTGCAAAGTATCATTGAGCCATGCTGTATTATTTCTGCTAATCCTCTGCAAGTTAGAGACATCCCTCCGGGGAGGACTTTTGTGTGGTTGGCAGATAGGGGGGGAATCCTTCGCTGGGGGCACAGCTCCAAACTGGCTGGGCACGCGGGTGCTCGTAAGACCCGAGATCTGATTGCCCGTCATTTCTGGTTGCCCACGCTGCCCAAAGATATTGTGGACTTTGTCTCATCCTGCACTGTGTGTGCTTCCAACAAAGTTGCTCACTCCAAGCTTGCCGGTCTGCTCCAACCTGTGCCTGTGCCAAATGCTCCCTGGCAGCATACAGCAATGGACTTTGTCACTGACCTTCCTTCCTCTGCAGGATGCAATATGGTCTGGGTGGTGGTGGACCGGTGCTCGGAGATGCTAATTTTATCCCGCTGAACGGCCTACCTTCTGCTCCTCGGCTGGCGGATCTCTTCATCCAGCACATCTTCCGTTTGCATGGTTTGCCTCATCATATCGTGTCTGATCGGGGGGTTCGGTTCACCTCGAAATTCTGGAGAGCCCTCTGTAAAGTCCTAGATGTAAAGTTGGACTTTTCTTCAGCCTATCATCCCCAGTCTAATGTCAAAGTCGAGAGGATTAACCAAATCATGGCAAATTATCTTTGCTACTTCTTCTCCGTGCAGCATGATGATTGGGTACAGCTTGTTCCATGGGCCGAGTTCTCGGACAATAACCACACAAGTGAGTCCACCACCTCCACACCATTCTACATTGTCTAACATCCAAAAATTCCTCTTCCTGTTCCAGCTACAGCCATGGTACCCGCAGCGGACTCTGCATTTGGAAATTTTCTACAGATCTGGCAGCAAACCCGGTACTCTATTCTGCAGGCAGTCGATCGCATGAGGCGAAAAACAGATGCTAAGAGAAGAGAGCCACCTCTGTATCTCCCAGTTACCAAAGTCTGGCTAGCCTCAAGGAATATCCGGCTGATGGTGCCATCATAAAAGTTTGCACCCAGGTTCCTCGGACCCTTTCAGATCCTACAGCAAATCAACCCCGCCTCTTTCAAGCTTCGGCTGCCTCCTACCCTCAGGATCCCCAACTCCCTTCATGTGTCCCTCCTGAAGTCTGTGGTCCTGAACTTCTACACAAAAACGCCTTGCCCTGCTGTTGCTCCCAGCGGTTCTTCCGATGTATTCGAGGTTAAGGAGATCCTGGACTTCAAAAAAGTAGGAGGAAGAATGTTTTATTTGGTAGATTTGAAGGGATTTGGTCCAGAGGAGAGGTACTGGGAGCCAGAAGAGAACCTCAATGCTCCTGCTCTGGTTAAAAATTTCCTCTCTCGCTCTGTTCCCAAGAAGAGGGGGCATAAGAGGGGGGATACTGTAGCATCCATGACCGCGGACCGTCAGGATTGCTCACACCCCGATGGCCGCAGCCATGGATCGGTGAGCACTGGCCAGCTCCAGCGCTCACTTCCGCTCCATTCTGCTGTGTCTCGTAGGGTGCACACGCACGCTCGTGCCTGGCCTTAAAGGGCCAGCCATCAATTAGCCCATGATCACCCTAGACTATAATAAGGGCCTTGACCCTTTACTCCTTGCCTGAGCGTTGTTGTGTTTACCCGTGTTAGTCTTGCAAATGGTCCCTTAGTGTTATCCTGTTCCCAGTGTTCCCGTACCTGCTGCCTGTATTCTGTATCCCGTGCTACCGTTGTTCCTGTGCCTTAGAAAGTTGGTGTTGTGCTGTGCCATCGGTCACGCCTGCTGTGTTACACCACGCCTGGTGTCTGCTGCAAAGGTCCCATCTGAGCCCAGCCGTTACTACTATCTGAACTGCTATGGGTACCCTTGTGCTTAGACTATATAGACATTGACATGGTACACTGTTTGGCCAGCTGCTATCTCGCTACGGCGGTATGGCCCAGTGGGTCCACATACACACAGATCGTGACACCAGCTTCTTGTTTAACCAATGCAACAGATAGCTATTAGTCAAGGTTATCTGCCTCCTACACAAGTACAATATGTTTAAGAAAAATCTTTTTTTATTGTTTTGTCCTGTTTTATTTCAATTACTATTGATAGTTTATATTACTTTTTGTGTAATTTTGTGTAGACTACTTCGTTAGAAACAATCTTATATCTGAGTTTTGTTTTCTGTTGCAGAGAATATGATTAAGTATACTGGAAGTCCTGACAGTCTTCGTTCTCGCACTCCCATGATAACGCCAGATTTAGAGAGTGGGGTTAAAGTTTGGCATTTAGTCAAGAATCATGAACATGGAGACCAAAAGGAAGGGGATAGAGGAAGTAAAATGGTATCAGAAATTTATCTAACAAGATTGTTGGCTACCAAGGTATGTACTCATGACACGATATATTATCAATATGTATGTGATTGATCTACATGTCACTGAAAATACAAATTAATCTTGGTATGCATTTTATGCATTTTTTTTCCCATAGCGTCATTTCAAATGTTTCGTTAATCTGTAAGTCATCATGTAACTTTGATATAAAGGTGTGGAATGGATCCAATATACTTCAAAAGATTTAGAGAGGCTTAAAATTGGCAGGATAAAGGATTGTATTTTAACACCATCATTTAATAGGTCCAACATTCGGAGCTCATTAATATCCTAATATATATCTGGAGAGATATGCTAAACTCCCTCAAATGGACACTTCAGGCTGTCAGAATTTTATATCAGAAATTAAATATATGTGTATGCGGGGGATTTAGAGCTCTGTATCGGTAAAGCAAATCTCCAAACACTATAGTATATAGATATATTAAGAAATTAATGAGCACAGAATTTTGGACCTGGTTAAGAAAAAAGAACAAGAGCGAACATTTACTTTAAAGAAAGTTCCCTGCTTGAACACATAATATTTCTAATAGGTCCTATAGGAGTTGTCCTCTTTTACCATGTTTTTAAAATGTATATCAGGTATTTCTTAGCTATATATGTTTTCCAGAAATCTGAGTAATATGTGATTTATTTGCCATTACAGCTCCCATAAAAGCTGTAGTACAGAATTCCTACATATACAGCACAAATTTTCCTAGTTCTGCAGCTACACTTCTGCTCCGACAGCTAGGCAGGTTCTTTAGTTGTTATATCACAGGACAACCTTCTGTTCCTCACATACTAGCCATGCTATATCTCTATTTTGATTTGTGGATACCCTGTTTTCTTACAGTAACAATACCAGGCTTGGAAGTTTTTTGTGTGTTTGAATAAACTTACAATGATTATTGCTTTCCTGTTTCTTTTACATTTTGTTGTTACAGTATAGACTTTGGTTTTCCTTTTGTTATGTCTTAGTGTGCAAAAAATGGAAACCAAAAGGAAAAAAGTTGAGCATTCATCATTGGAAAGTGTTAACACAAAATAGTGACTGACGGGGACAGACCTTTATAAAGTGCTCAAAGCTGTCAGACAAGTAAACGGCATCTTTTGTAAAAGCTTTGTCTTTTCCCTGCAAGAATTTCTTCATGGAGAATGATTGCATGACAGCTGTATAGCATTACGCTGTTGACTTCTCATTTCCTAAATGCCAGCAACTTGTATTTCATACCAGCCACACCCCCTCACATGGTTCTTTTATCCCAAAACTGAGAACAGTAGACACAGCATAGGAGGTAGCCGTCTTTGTAACATTTCAGAATAAAGGCTTCATTAGAGATATCATTCTAACGCTTGGAATCATGCTTAAAAAGCGTATTCAAGGGAAGATGCACAGTATGGTGCTGAACAATAGGGCTCCCGCATCACTAGGATCAACTATTTTACACATATAATTTTATTGAAAGTTATGATGTACAACATAGTTGTTAAAATAGTTTTTGAAACTTTAAAACTTGGTCCAACTTTTCTGTATAATAGACCAGCTTTTGTTATGGATAGTCGGAGCAGTGCATTAATAAATATTTCACTAAAGTAAACTTTTGCGCCTGCATTTTTTGGCATACATGTATTGTTTCTGCTCTAAAAAGTAATGATACAAAAGGCATAGTAGAACTAAGAACCAATAACCATAATGTCAAGTGCCCCAGTGATACATTCCAACAGTATATGCCCAAAATCAATTTAAATAATATTATGTATCCTTATTTATATGCCTATACAGTGCCTTTCAAAAGTATTCATTGTGTTTTTCTTATTTTGTTGTATTACAATCTTGAATTAAAATAGATATTTGGGGGGTTGGCATCATTTGAATTACTCAACATGCCTAACATTTTGAAGGTCCAAAATATTTTTCACTGTGACACAAACAATAATTAAAACCAAAAAAAAGAACCAAAGAACAATGTTCCATATGTATTCACCCCTGAAAATCAATACTTTGTGGAGCCACCTTGTGCTGCAATTGTAGATGCAAGTTTGTTGTGGTATGTGTTTATTAACTTAGCACATCTAGACACTAAGATTTTTGCCCATTCTTCCAAGAAAAACTGATCCTACGCCTTCACATTAGATGGGTTGCATTGGTGTCCAGCAGTCTTCAAGTCTTGCCACAGATTGTAAATTGGATTGAGGTCTGGGCTTTGACTAGGACATTCCAAAACATTTAAATGTTTCTCCTTAAACCACTCCAGCGTCGCTTTACTAGTAAGTTTATGGTCATTGTCCTGCTGGAAGGTAAACCTCAAATCTCTGGCAGACCAAAACCGTTTTTCCTCAAGAATTACCCTGTATTTAGTGCCATCCATCTTTTCTTCAATCCTGACTAGTTTTCCAGTCTCTGCCGAAGAAAAGCATCCCTACAGCATGATCCTGCCACCACCATGCTTCACTGTGGGAATGGTGTTCTTGGGGTGATGGGAAGTGTTGTGTTTGTGCCACACACAAACTTTCCTATGATGGATAAAGAGTTACATTTTATTCTCATTTGACCAGAGAACCTCCTTCCATGTGTTTGGGTAGTCTGCAACATGCTGTTTGGCAAACTCAAAACGTGATTTCTTGTGTTTTTCTTTAAGCAATGGCTTTTTTCTGGGCTCTCTTCCGTAAAGCCCCTCTCTATTGAGTGTAAGGCTTATAGTGGTTCTATGGATAGATACGGTTATCTCCGCTGTGGATCTTTGGAGCACATTCAGTGTTATCTTTGGTGTCTTTGTTGAATGTTTGAATAATGCCCTGCTTGCCCAGTCTGTGAGTTTTGCTGGACGACCCTGTTTTGTCAAGTTTGTAGTTGTGCTATATTTCATCTATTTTGTTATAATGTATTTAATGGTGCTCGGTGGGATGTTCAAAGTTTGGGATATTTTTTTCTATAGCCCAACTCTGAGCTGTACTTCTTCACAACTTTGAAATGTCATACAATTTTTTGGCATCTCCAAAGCATAGTCCGGAAAAACTATGATCACGTTGGCTCTAAGGGTCCTCAAGATATTGTCATGATCCCTGGAGCAGATCAGCTTAAAGAGGCTCTGTCACCACATTATAAGTGCCCTATCTCTTACATAATGTGATTGGCACTGTAATTTAGATTACAGCAGTGTTTTTTATTTAGAAAAACGATCATTTTTGATGGAGTTATGACCTATTTTAGCTTTATGCTAATGAGTTTCTTAATGCCCAACTGGGCGTGTTTTACTTTTTGACCATGTGGGCATTGTGGAGAGAAGTGTATGACGCTGACCAATCAGCGTCATACACTTCTCTCCATTCATTTACACTGCACATAGTGTTCTAGCTAGAACACTATGTGCAGCCACATACACACACACTAACGTTACTCAAGTGTCCTGAAAATGAATATACATTACCTCCATCCAGGACGGGATGTGTATTCAGAATCCTGACACTTCGCTAACATTTGTGGTTGATTTACAGCACAGCAAGCATAGTCTCGCGAGATTACGCTGCAAACTGCCATTTACAGCGAGACTACGCCTGCTGTGCTGTAAATCAACTACAAACGTTAGCGAAGTGTCAGGATTCTGAATACACATCCCGTCCTGGCTGGAGGTAATATCTATTCATTGTCAGGACACTTGAGTAACGTTAGTGTGTGTGCATGTGACTGCACATAGTGAACAATGCAGGATCACTATGTACAGTGTAAATGAATGGAGGGAAGTGTATGATCCTGATTGGTCAGCGTCATACACTTCTCTCCACAACGCACACTTCAAAAAGTAAAACACGCCCAGTTGGGCTATAAGAAACTCATTAACATAAAGCTAAAATAGGTCATAACTCCGTGAAAATTGATCGTTTTTCTAAATAAAAAGAACTGCTGTAATCTACATTACAGCGCCGATCACAATATGTGCAATATAGGCCACTTATAATGTGGTGACAGAGCCTCTTTAATTAAGAAAGCTCTAGGTCTGCTACCTTATAGGAGTACACGAAACGAAACCCTGTGCTCCCTTTCTGTACCTAAAAATTCTGATATGGACTCTAGAAATGTTTGCTAAAATCCATTCCTGTATAAATTTCACAGGATCATCCCCTCACATTTTCTATGAAGTCCAACTATTCTGAAAATTAGATCTTATGCATCTATTCTCCAAGTCGATTACTTTGTGCAGTATAATTCTGTTGGATTTTGAGATCTCAGCCATTTTTTTTTCTAACAGCAACCGTCTTGTCTTCATTATTTTAAAGTCTGGTACTAGTTCTGTCAATCTCTGTTTAAATTTACTCATATCAGCCCTTGTAGGGGAAATGTCAATTTTTATGCTGCCAGTTTGCTGCGTAAGATCATTCATTTGGGCATTACATAGGTTTATAGGTTTAAGAACATCTCCCAGACTTGGCTCTCCCGCCGTGGGCAGATCCATCCTTAAGGAGCTTTAATCTAACACAGCAGAGGTACTCCTAGCACTAATTAGAAAGGAATCAATAGGCTTAGCGCTGGCAGTATTTACTTGCTGTGTTTTCCTACATGTTACAAGATATAGAAGAATGGCTCACTTTTTCAAGCTGTGGGTTCTGCAAAGTTTTCTGGGCTGTGGCAGGGGATTTCAAGTATCTTTCCATTTTAATGGCTGTAATATTTCTAGTAATATTATTTGGATTGTCTGAAGTTGGAACCTCCCCCGAAGAATTTCTGTCTTTGACATTAATATTATTGGTGTTGATACCCAGATTCAGTTTCCTAGGCATACTGGAGACACTGATCAAATAGGCACCCTAAATTACACACTTAAGAACAAAAAGCAAAAAAAAACAAAATCCAGCGCAATAAGGAAACTGGAAAGGTAAAAACAGAATAACGTTTCTTTCATAGTCATTAGTGCTACAGATGATTGCGGTATTGGACACTTGGATGGTACAATTGATTCACTGTGTTGTTGGACTGTAACACAGTAGTACACTTTAACGGTGACATTGGGGATTCTCTCCATTATGAGACACCATTTGCAACCTACAGAGTAACCTAGAAACCCCTAGCAGATGCTTAGTGGCATTATGGATCCTTCCTGTAAAGAGACAGCCTTGATAACCAGATGCCCAGCCCACGAGTCAGCCTTTGAATAATAGTATGAGGGAGTCTCTTCCCCAGGCAATCACTTCCACAGAAAAATGTCGTCTGAGCACTGGTCTGTGCTTAACTAAATATTCAGCCACAATAGGTAGCCAGAAAACTTAGGCAACTATCCTAAAACCAGGGATTGGACAAATAACAAAATATATAGCCGGCATGGAGTCCTCCAGCTCTCCACCGCAGACAACAAAAGGGGCATCCACCACTCCAGTCACAAACCTCTTGAGCTGATTAACAGCAAGATCAGATGTTATGGATCCAAGCTTGCTAGTGTCAGCATCAGGTACAAAAGCCCCCCAACCCCCTGATCTCCAGCACATGTAGCAAGCTGGATCATTTGGCTAGTCGGCAAGACAGGTCCGCATTACACTGCACAGTCGACATGTTAGGTGGACAGGGCACGGGTAGCAAACTATATACGTTGCTCTCAATGCCGGTTAGTCGGCAAGACAGGCCAGCATTAGTCCGCACAATCAAGACAACAGGTGGACAGAGTAGTTCAGATACATGTTTGAATCAGAAGACATCTATGGCACGTCACTTCTGCCTCACTAGTTAACTCACAGCATTTTTCTCTTACCTTGTTCCTTGACTACAAAATGTATGTGTCCTAAACTACTTAGAATTGTGAACTATGTAAACAGCATCTATAATAAATACATTCCTAGAATACATTTTCCAGTGTATTAAAATATTACTGTTATTTCTGTTTGCTGAATGGTATGCAAAAGGAATTCACCAAGTGCAGGTGTCTTCAGAACTAGAATATTCATATTCTTAAAACTTGCATAACACAAGCAGGTGTTGTCAAAATCCACTTTGATTAAATGTATTCCTTTGCTGCTCCCAAGAATTATTTTTCATCTTCTTAAAACAGTTGGATTACCATTTTCCTGCAGTACATAATTTTATTTTATTTTTTTCTAGTTCCTATAGTAGACACACCTAAGTCATTTAGCAGTCACACATTGTCCTATTTACATTGTTTGTACCAGAACAAAACTGCCAAAAGGGGTTATCCAGGATTTAAAAATTAATGGCCTATCCTTAAGATAGGCAATCAGTATTGGAATGGTGGGGGTTCAACTCTCGGCACCCCCGCTGATCAGCTTTTTGAAGGGGCTGTGACACTCTAGCATGTGCTGCAGCCCCTTTACTGTTTACCTAAGGCTTCAGTCTGTTTGTACTTGCACACACCTTTACATTTGTAGCGGCTTGGCAAGGTATTGCAGCACTGACTGTCCCATTCACTTTAATGGGACAGCAATGCAATACCATGAAAAGTACGAACAGACTGAAACCCGAGGTAAACAAGGTAGAGGTTGCAGTACCCCTTGAAACAACTGATCGGCAGGGGTGCCAAGTCGGACCCTCACCAGCCTAATACTGATGGTCTATCTTAAAGAGGCTCTGTCACCAGATTTTGCAACCCCTATCTGCTATTGCAGCAGATCGGCGCTGCAATGTAGATTACAGTAACGTTTTTATTTTTAAAAAACGAGCATTTTTGGCCAAGTTATGACCATTTTCGTATTTATGCAAATGAGGCTTGCAAAAGTACAACTGGGCGTGTTGAAAAGTAAAAGTACAACTGGGCGTGTATTATGTGCGTACATCGGGGCGTTTTTAATACTTTTACTAGCTGGGCGTTCTGATGAGAAGTATCATCCACTTCTCTTCAGAACGCCCAGCTTCTGGCAGTGCAGATCTGTGACGTCACTCACAGGTCCTGCATCGTGTCAGACGAGCGAGGACACATCGGCACCAGAGGCTACAGATGATTCTGCAGCAGCATCGGCGTTTGCAGGTAAGTCGATGTAGCTACTTACCTGCAAATGCTGATGCTGCTGCAGAATCAACTGTAGCCTCTGGTGCCGACACGATGCAGGACCTGTGAGTGACGTCACAGATCTGCACTGCCAGAAGCTGGGCGTTCTGAAGAGAAGTGGATGATACTTCTCATCAGAACGCCCAGCTAGTAAAAGTAGTAAACACGCCCCGATGTACGCACATAATACACGCCCACTTGGACTTTTACTTTAAACACGCCCACTTGGACTTTTGCAAGCCTCATTTGCATAAATACGAAAATGGTCATAACTTGGCCAAAAATGCTCGTTTTTTAAAAATAAAAACGTTACTGTAATCTACATTGCAGCGCCGATCTGCTGCAATAGCAGATAGGGGTTGCAAAATCTGGTGACAGAGCCTCTTTAAGGATAGGCCGTGAATTTTAAAATCCTGAATAACCCTTTTGAACTCGTACTGTGCAGTAGATAAGGTATACAGTAGTACACATGTGCAAGTAATGGTAACCCACAAAACTGGTAAATATGTCTGCTTTCTGTTTCTTTTATTCTCCTTTTTCCTGATTCTCGTCCAAATGCACAAGTTATATGCAATCATTGTTTATCTACCATCTCCCCAACACCCGCGCACAACTGTTTATAATGCATGTATTTTCGTTGTTGAACATTATATGTTACTTTGATTTATTCCTACTATAAACACTACTTATTATGACAATATGTACATTGGTATGTACAGTATTCTTCATGTTGTTTTAGTTATATTGATGTAGTTGTTATTATTACAAAATGCAATATAAATACCATATGATAAAAGACTGGAATTACTGACAATTCATAATATATCTTAATTTATTCTTCCATTTTATTTTGTTAACAGGGCACATTACAGAAGTTTGTGGATGATTTGTTTGAAACCATATTTAGCACAGCACATAGAGGCAGTGCTCTTCCTCTTGCCATCAAATATATGTTTGATTTCCTGGATGAGCAAGCAGACAAACATAATATTCATGATCCCCACGTGCGACACACATGGAAGAGCAATTGGTAAGTAAGAAATCGCAAAAGTAGACAGATAGACAGACAGCATAAGCACATGAAAGTTCTCTTTCATATTACCGTATTACGGATCCATACCATCTCTGAGTTACTGAGCCATAATGGAGCACCCATACACTTCTATGGACCCTACCATACCTCTGTACGTCTCAATTTTTTACTGTTGAATTCCGTTTGAACCCGCCAGATAAAAAATTGTGCCATCTTCCATCAAATGCCATGTTACGGCTTGTAGTTGAGAATAACCCTGTACTGTACAAACACCATAGAGTAGGACACAGAAAGCCTAGGCTCTGTAATACAGAGCCGCAGGGACTCCATGTGTCTACGTAGAGTCTTACTTTAAATGTGTTGCAACATTATGGGTGATTTATGAAAGGTTTGGAAGATTTGTTTTCTCTAAGTTAGGACCACTTTTTCTTTATATATAATATATTATTGTAATTCCTCCCTTTTCATTGGTTGGGCAGTAGAATATATTTTTTTTTCAGAAAATTAATTTGTTCATTGGGTTATTTAAAAATGAACATAAGGGTATATTCAGAAGCAGCAGAAATTTTTCACCACACATGTAACACCAAAATCTCATAAAAATCTGCGTGTTAGATATGTGTTACATGCACATGCAGATTTTGCTGTGGATTTCAGACGGATTTAACCCTTTGCATTATCTAAACATGGCCTTATTATTGAGACCAATATGTAAAAAACACATTTCAGTAAGATTTTTTTTATGTATTTGCCTTCTTTTACATCAGTAAACACTGAGCATTGACTTGTGTTAGCAGAATTCCTAATAATGTATGTAGCAATGAACTGGAATATATAGGACTATCAAGCATAATAGTTCATGTGTTATGCTATATAATATAGATAAATTCTAACTATAAATAAATACCATACCTATGCCACATATTTTTATAGGCTACAACTGTGTGTATAATTTAAGCTGTCACGCTACAAAGAATCAATATGTAGTCCCAGCCCGTATCTGTGTGTTCTATAGATACTGTTCAATGTGTTTGTTACATCAGCCATTCCAATAATAATTTTTCCTGTATGTAGCAATGTTTATACACATTATGTAATCATATTAATTAATTTACAATGTTCTGAAATACATATATTCACAAGTATATTATATGACTGTGGAAGTGGAGCTCAAGGTTTTGTTTTTTTATTATTTGGTTATGTAAGATCTATATCTCTACCAGCCAGCACCATCAACTTGGTGATTGAGGTTGACAATGTATTTTCTTTTTTGATCAAGGGCTCGGTGAAGCCTGTATTGCAGGCTCATTGATGAGAAGTGACTCAAAGTTAATTTAATCTGATTGCAAGGAGATCATTTCTTCATTTCCTCTCTTCCCTCCCTCCACCCCTTTAAACAAACCTCCTGTTCATTTAGCCTGAGTGGCTGCAATCAGTTTGAGATTAAAAGCGCAGATAATGTTAATAATATGCTAATGCTTCATTAGTCAGACACTTATTGGTGCCCAGGCTGTGTGTACATGTCACCGCTGTGTACAGATCCAGCTCAGTGTCACTGTGGACAGGAAGAATCCCACACTCCTAGTCTTCTATTTGTACTTATTATCTGTACAGTACAGACCTAAAAGGTCTCTGATAATAACAGTTCATAGCAACAGGTTGGAAAGTAGAATGTAGCTATAGGGTCTAATGGTTCATATATGTTATTGTTATGTAGGTCAAAGCTAAAATACAAAATGAATAGCGTGGATTGTTTTTAGCTTGTTAAACAGTCTATTAGTTGCCTTATTACTAATAAAATAAAAATGCTGCAAAAACAGGAAAATAATGCTAAAAATACCATTCCTAATCTCTGGTTATCATATTTGGAATGTCATGAAATTCAAAGTTATTCCCCAACCTCATTTTATGTTGAGTTACTATTGTGACACTGATAAATTGTAGCACATCTTGAAGTTAATGTCCAACCTTTAACGCCACAAAGCTTTAGGTCCAGCAATCTGCGCTGATCATTTTCTTAATATTTCTTTATAACAGTCAGAGCTCTGTTTCTCTAGAGAAGCGCTACAAATAGTCTGCATGGACATACAGTTAAATAATAAAATTCTGGGAGCTTAGGAGCTTACTGCATACTGTTAATACATTAAACGCCATAATAAAACAGTATGCAGTAAGCTCCTTCTAGTGATGGCTGCAGGCAGCCAGAAATTCATCATGTAATTGTATGGCTATACAGGACATTTCGGGCTCTATATCAGAACAACAAAACTTTGATATATTAAAAAGTTCATCATCACAGTTGTCAGAAACTAAAAACTTATCTGAACTTGAACTCTGGACTCCCCCAGTCATCTTTAGTGCAGCCTTAACCACTATGCTAAGAAGAGTCCTTATGTGTTTAAGCAGTGCTAGGCCCAGGGCCAAGGCAGCTGGTTTGCTCCACCTGCACCGCGTTGTGTTGTGGCACCCACCGTGCAGTGTTGCACCTAATAGAGTAGAGACCCACTTAAAAGAGGTCACCATGAAGGAGGAAGTGGACTTATACTGTTTCATCAAAATGCTTACTTAGAACCTCATGTTCATGTATATAAATTTAGCTTGACAGCAATACATCAGTGCAGTTCATGTATTTTTCTCCGTTGTTGGATGTATATAGTCTGCCCCCTCTTTTGGCCCAGATGGAGTACTGGAGTTTTTAATAAGCTGGAGTACTAGGCTGTGGGTTAATAAAGGGCAGCAATTACTGTGATTGGCCACAAGGCAAGAGCAATCCATTACCTAATGGGTGAAGAAAATAGATGGCTGAGCAAAGCTAGAACAAGAAGAACTCTTCCTAGCATAGTGGTTAAGGCTGCAAAGTATGATTAAGAAGTACAGGTTAGTTCAGTTTTTGACCAAATAACTGGACCTATTATAACTGTTGGCAGGTTCTCTTTCATGTTTCTTAAATAAATTTCAATAGACTCAGAAGTTGTTAAAAGTAGTCTATTCTATCAGTGGTACCATGTTATAGGGCCAGGGACACTTAGTAAAACGTTCTCACCTTTAATTCAAATGTCTGCCCAATTATTGGCGAACTCTGCTGTTGTACACAGGACATGCACTGTTCTCCTGTGTTGGTGTCAACTGCAAGAATACAATGTATTCAAGAGATACAGCTTTCCTCCTGCCCACTTACTGTGCCACTGCTTATGTGGGACAATTCCTACCTATCTACAATAATAGAAATTTTCAAAGCAAACTGTAGGTTTGCTTTGAAATCTAAGTGGTTTTCAATATAAATTACCATATTTAAACAAACACATTATTATTCGTTAAAAAAACAAAACCTTTTACAACATTTACATTGTATAATATTTGCGTGATTCTAAATATATTTTGTTTCTCTTGGCAGCTTACCATTGAGGTTTTGGGTAAATGTCATCAAAAACCCTCAGTTTGTCTTTGACATCCACAAGAATAGCATTACAGATGCCTGTCTTTCCGTGGTGGCTCAGACTTTTATGGACTCATGCTCAACTTCAGAGCACCGCTTAGGGAAGGACTCACCTTCTAACAAACTTCTTTATGCCAAGGACATCCCAAGTTATAAAAATTGGGTAGAAAGGTGAGTTGTGGAAATTGATGTTACATGTAACTAATATCTAAATCCATTAATCATTGTTTACCCTATATTCGTCAAATGTAATTATGAACGCTACATAGTAACCATTCATGAAAGTGCTAAAGTACATAAATGCTGAAGACGAGCCGCGCTTCCATTTAGGGCATCAATATTTATTGCTACTATCCTCTTTACTCTCCAATAAAAGAGGATACATGGCTCAACACCAAAGGGACAGGGCTGTGAGGCACATTTAGTTCCTGCAGAAAGATGATGGAGTTAGTCTGTGTGGCTCACACTTTCCATCAGGAGGTTCAGCTGAAAAAAGCCTTGAGATTGTCAACTGCATTGTGAAAAATTTCACAAAGTACATAAATAGAGTCACAGGTAATGCTGCTTTACACTGTCCTGTATAGAAACATATTGAAAGGGTGTTACTCTTGCACATACACTAAATGGACAAAGTATTGGGACACACCACTTAATCATTAAATTCAGGTGTTTCATTCAGTCCCATTGCCACAGGTGTATAAAATGAAGCACCTAGCCATGCAGTCTACCTTGATACACATTTGTGAAAGAATGGGTCATTCTCAAGATCTCACTGAATTCGAGTGTGGTACTGTAATAGGATGCCACCGTTGCAACAAGTCAGTTTGTGAAATTTCTTTCCTTCTAGATATTTCATGATCAACTGAGTAGTATTATTGGAATTTGGAAGCATTTAGGAACCACAGCAACTCAGGCACAAAGTGGCAGACCATGTAAAGTTACAGAGCGGGGTTGCTGAGAGCTGGGGCACATAAAGTCACTGCAGAGTTCAAAACCTCCTCTGGCATTAACATTCAAACAAAACTGTGCGCCGAGAGCTTCATGGCGCACCATGACTGGGCAGCTGGATGGAAGACTTAGATCACCAAGTACAATGCCAAGCGTTGCATGAAGTGGTGTATAACACGCCGCCACTGGACTCTGGAGCAGCTGAACAGTGTTCTGTGGAGTGATGAATCACACTTCTCTATCTGGCTGTCTTATGGATGAATGTGGGTTTGGCGAATGCCAGGAGAACATTACCTGCCTGACTGCATTGTGCCAGGTGTAAATTTTGGCGGAGGAGAGATAATGCTATGGGGTTGTTTTTCAGGGGTTGGCCTAGGCCCCTCAATTCCAGTGAAGGGAAATTTTAATGCTTCTGCATATCAAGACATTTATGACAATTGTATGCTACCAACTTTTTGGGAACAGTTGGGAGAAGGCCCTTTTCTGTTCCAGCATGACTGTGCTCCAGTGCACAAAGCAAGGTCCATAAAGACATGGTTGGGTGCGTTTGGTGAGGAAGAACTTGACTGGCCCACACAGAACCCTGACCTCAACCCCATTGAAAATATTTGGGATAAACTAGAACGGAGATTGCGAGCCAGGCCCTTTCGTCCAACATCAGTGTCTGACCTCACAAATTCGCTTCTGGATAAATAGGGAAGAATTTCTATAGACACACTCCAAAATCTTGTAAAAAGTCTTCCCAGAGAAGTGGTAGCTGTTTTAGCTGCAAAGGGGGGGACCAATTCCATATTAATATGGATTTAGAATGGGATGTCATAAAATCTCATGTAGGTGTAATATATAGGTGTCCCAATACTTTTGTCCATATTGTATATGTTGTAAACTCATAGCCTGATAAAATGTGTGAGATAACATTATGATATCCCATCTGCTTTATTTTTTCTGTAAGCCTAATACATTGTGAATGCAAAGAGCATTTGGTGCTGTATCAAACATATTGTGCTGGCACCTACCATTTCTAGTGTGTGTGTAGTGCCATTTTTTTCCCACCACATTTACAATATACATGCTGTGATTCATTCTTTACATTATGAATAAAAGATTATTAATAGCCAAAGAGAAACATTTTTAACATGGCTCGATGTATTTGATCTCTTTATTTGAATGAAGAATTCACAGTCGGCGGTAATTAGTTTTACATTGACATAGAAAATAGTGATTTTTCTATCACAGAATAAAAGTATGGCCTGCTAATTCCGGCATGGAGTTATTGAGCTTAGAGTTTGATTCAATGTTTGTAGTAGTGGAGGTCATACATGTGGTTTCTAGATTTATCTTCAGATGTATGAAAGACCAATGATAACCTATTGGCATGGTACATGATATGGTACATCATGGCACATGGTTTCAGATTATAAACTTAGTTGTGCTGTATCTATATACACATTACTGTGCAAAAGTTTTAGGCAGTTGTGGAAAAATGCTGCAAAGTAAGAATGCTTTCAAAAATAGAAGTGTTAATGGTGTTAATACATTTTTTAGAAATTAAAAAAATACAAAGTGAATGAAAAGAAGACAAAGCTACATCAAATCTATATTTGGTGTGACCATCCTTTGCCTTCAAAACAGCATAAATTCTTCTAGGTACACTTGCACATAGTTTTTTAAGAAACTTGCACTCGGCAGGGAGGTTGTTCCAAACATTTTGGAGAACTAACCACAGATCTTCTGTGGATGTAGGCTTCCTCAAATCCTTCTGTCTCTTCAGACAGACTCAATAATGTTGAGATCTGGGCTCTGTGGGTGCCATATCATCACTTTCATGGCTCCTTGTTCTTTTTTACGCTGAAGATAGTTCTTAATGAGATTGGCTGTATGTTTGGGGTTGTTTTTCTGCTGCAGAATAAATTTGGAGCCTGGTTTGGTGATTAATTTGGTGAGGACACCATTAATCCTGACCAAATCCCCAGCTCCATTTGCTGAACTGCAGCCCCAAATTTGCAAGGAACCTCCACCATGTTTCACTGTTGCCTGCAGACACTCATTATTGTACCTGCTGCCATTTTGCTGCACCCCAGTTCCTATGTTTTCGTGCATAGTTGAGTCACTTGGTCTTGTTTCCACATTGAAGGTATAGCTTTTTGGCTGCAATTATTCCATGAAAACCTCATCTGGCCATATTTCTCTAAACAGTAGATGGGTGTACCTGTGTCCCGCTGGTTTAGACAGTTCTGAGCTGATCACACTGCTGAAAGTCTTTCAGATTTTGAGGGGAAGTTATAAGCAGGATCTGTCTTTGATCTGCTGCACTAAGATTCCTTGGTCGATCACTGTATCTATGGTCCTTAGCGTCATCCATTTCTTTGTGCTTCTTCAAAACAGCTTAAACAGCAAGTCTTGAAAGCCCAGTCTGCTTTGAAATCTTTGCCTGGGAGAGACCTTGTAGATGCAGTATAACTACCTTGTGTCTTGTTGCTGTGCTCAGTCTTCTACAACCTCACCTTTGTAGCAGAGTTTGGCTTTTCCTCATCCAGTTTCTAGCCTCCAACACAGCTGTTTCTGTTACAGTTAATGAATGTATTTCAACTTACATATGAGAATGATGATCATTATCAACCTTTTGGTATAATTAGTTAATCATAGACCTGACTATAATCCTACAAAATCCATGACTTTGTGGAAGTGTACCTACCAAGAAGTGATGCTGTTTTGAAGGAAAAGGGTGGTCACAGCAAATATTGATTTGATTTAGATTTCTCTTCTGTTCATTCACTTTGTATTTTGCTAATTGATAAAAAAAACAAAAAAAAAAACTATTAATCTGTTTTTGAAAGCATTCTTACTTTGCAGAATTTATCCACAACTGGCTAAATTTTTTGACAGTACTGTATATTAGGTAACAAATGTAAAAAAATAAATACAAATATTTGCTCTTTAAAGTATACCAGTGGTTACATTTTTTTTATTTATTTTTTTAAAACCGCATTTTTGGTGATTTTGAGCATTTTCCTAATTTTCTGTATCTAATAAGGATACAATCCTCTAGGTTGTTTTTTTTTTTTAAATACAGAATACTGCTCCGAAGTTCTCTCACCCACTTTTATAAATATTGAGACAACCCCTTTCAGTAAATATGCACATTGGGGGCTTCATCTGGTTGAAATGTTTATCAGGATTTGAAGATATTATTGGTTAATTATTAATAAAATATCTGCACTCATTAGTATCGAACATGTTTATTTCTAGTGTAACTTTACATTTTTATACTGTCCTTAGCAGGTTTTACTGTAATGTCTACAGGACACCTGTCAGCTATTCTAGTTTCAGACTTCTGCTCCTAATTATAAAATCATGTATCATGTTGCTGACTTCTTTGGTGCACAGAATGTCAGAATGAAGAAATTAAATATGTAAATGATTGAGTCTAATTAACTAGTTGACAGCATAGCACAGATGTGAATGGCAATGACTGATTGCCATCCTCATTCTACGGCCGCTTATACTGGAATTACATGAGGGATGAAGGACATGGAGAATACAACATCCCTTAATGAGTCAGAAGATGTGAAAATCTTTAGGGAATGAAATACAATGAAGTCCAAATATCCAAGGATACAAGTTAGATCCCTTTCATTTACTATTGACAGTATCAAAATTAACCCCTTAAAGACCAGGCCAATTTGAGTTTTTCATTTTCGTTTTTTTCCTCCCCGCATTCCAAAAGCCATAACTTTTCTATTTCTTCGTAGACGTAGCCATACGAGGTCTTGTTTTTTTGCGAGACAAGTTGTAGGTTTTCATGGCACCATTTATTGTACATCATAATGTACTGGAAATCTCCCTAAAAATTATTTGTGGGGTGAAATGGGCAAAAAACAGAGATTACACCATATTTTGGCGGGTTTTGTTTTTACGGTTTCCATCAGGTGGTAAAAACAACATATTCACCTTATTTGACAGGTTGCTACGATTACAGCAATACCAAATTTGTATGTTTTGTTTTATGTTTTACCACTTTTAAAAAAATAAAACTATTTGCTAAAAAAAAAAATGTTTTGTGCTGCCATATTCTGAGAGCCATAACTTTTTTTATTTTTCCATCAATTTAGAGGTGTGAGGGCATAAATTTTGTGGGGCGAGCTGTAGTTTTCACTGATACCATTTTGGGGTATGTGTGATTTTTTTATCACTTTTTATTCCTTTGTTTTTTAGCGCTAAGTTGACCAAAACACAGCAATTTGCATGTTTTATATATATATTTTTTTTATGTTGTGGGTTAAATAACACTATATTGTGATAGTTCAGACTTTTACGGAAGCGGCGATACCAGTTATGTTAACTCTTAGTTTTTTTAACATTGCTTTAGGGAAAAAATGGAAAAGGGTTTTTTTTGAACTTTTAATATTTAATTTTTTTTGGAACATTATAAAAATCTTTATTTAACTGTGTTTTTACTTTTTTTTATTAGTCCTCCTAGGGGACATGAAGCAGTGATTATTATGCCCCCAGGCTGCCAGAAGAACCACTGTAAATGGCCGATCGCGCCGTGGCGGGGGTGCGATGGCGTGTTTGAGGGGGGTGCCACCCTAAGTCTATTTAAATGCCACGGTTGCAATTAACCACGGCATTTAAGGTGTTAAATGGGCGGAATCAAAGTGAACTTTGATTCCGCCCGTTGCAGTGAGGTGTCGACTATGTAACACAGCCGACACCCGCTGTGTATAGAGCGAGCTCAGCCCGTGAGCCCGCTCCATACTTCCCCTTAACGGCTGCCACGTACCAGTATGTGACATGTTGTTAAGGGGTTAATGAATATGTATCAAATCAAAGAAAAAAAAAAAAAACATCTTCACTCTAATATATGTATCCAGGTCATCATAAGAAGCAATGTAGAAATCTATCATCCTTTATGTAACTGCACGAAAGGAATCTGATGCCATGATACCTGATATAAGATCTTGGTATATTTACCATACTATGGTGCTCTATGTGCCTTAAAAGTTGCCCAATATAGGAACCCACTATGCATAGGTACCAGGGAACCAAAAGAAAATCACTTCAGGATTGCAAAAAATGATTATTGGCAATTTATTAATACTGTATTTTGTCTTCTTATATTTTTGGCAATGTAATGTCACTACTCTCTCTAAGCATAATTATGTTTTGTGGATATATTTGTCATTTGTGTTATATTAATGCATATTATATATTATTCTGCCCCAGGTACTATTCTGACATTGCCAAAATGCCAGCTATCAGTGACCAGGATATGAATGCTTACTTGGCAGAGCAATCACGTATGCACATGAATGAGTTTAACACCATGAGTGCACTCTCAGAGATCTACTCGTATGTTGGAAAGTATAGTGAAGAGGTAAGTATCTGCATATGGATAATTTCCATAACATTACCTTGTAAGGCCTATATGTTGTTTTTTTTTGTTTCATTCATTAGGGCAGATTTACCAATACTTTCTTACGTTTTAGACAGTGTAAACTTAGACAAGGCAGCTGGAAAATGTGCCAAATATATGTGGTGCACACTGTATGATAAATTTGGTGGTTCTAGCTAGACACGTTAGACACTTTTTTCTTCCTTATACGACTTATTGGTTGGCTTAGTTAGGCCAGATTTTTGCGCCAAAATTTTGGTGCAATTTGTGAGGCACAATGTCGCAATTTAAGCTACGCCCTTTTGTGATAGACCCGTTTTCTGGCTAAAACACGCCCCCTCGTTGAGCATGTAAAAAACTGTGTCTAAAATAGTTAATAAATGTGGCGAACAGCATGTACGCCAGAATTCTTGCTCAATTAGAATAGTAAATGTGACCCATATTCTGTCTCAGTTATCACCATTCCAATACATGTACTGTACCTTTATGTACCAAAGTGGTCAGGAAGTTCAATCTGCTATACTGTATATATTTCCTGTCCACTCAGCACAGGTTTGTTTCAGGTTCTTTCCACTCTAGGAAATTATACATAAGAAAATTGTATTGAATACCAAGCAGTGCCATACAATGAAGCTGTCAAAACCATGGGAAAATGTGCAGGATGAAGAAAGTTGTATGCTGTGTTCTGAGAAGGGGACTTGGGGGAGACATTGGGTAGCAAACAGGGATAGGTCCTAACCAAAACTGATTTACAGTATGTTTGTCCTATTTGTACTTGTACATGACATTTTTCAATGGGATTGCTTCAGCATTGCACATACAAAATACTTGTAAATAAAACTGACTGTATATATTTGAATTACATTTAGAACATGCCCTAAATATTAATAAGTCTGGAACTCATAGCACTAATTGGTTCATTTTAGACATAATTCTTCATGCCTTGTATCAACCAAATAATTGGTTATGCCCTACTGCGTGTACAAAAAAAGGTTATTAGTACAATTCTATACACATATATAAACCACATGTCTTTTACACTGAACAAAGCATTGGTCAGCAAACTGTCACAAAGACTGTCCTCTTTACATTGGTAAAACTAGGAATACGGTAATACAAGGATGTGCCCGCAGTATGGCTTTATTTTTTTTTATAATGAAGTCATGGAACCTGTCAGATTATCCTTCTCGACTAATTGGCTAATGGATGGCCTTGCATTTTTTGTGTGATGTTATGTTGTTTTTTAAAGAAGGCCTCCAGTGAAACCACAACTTTCAATATCTGCATCCCTGCCCCCCCCCCACTGTATACCACGCTCTACACTTCTTTTATGTATCTTGTACTTACTTTTTGAACTGCTGTCTTGTCTGTGCTTCAAAAAAGCCTCCATCTTGATTCTTAGATTTCCCCATCTTTCTCTTCCTCTCTGCTTTGCTATCAATCCCATGATGCTTCAGCATAGCATCACATGACCAGCTAAAGACCATACCATTTCTGTATGCTGGGGGATGCTGTGATTATCCTTCCCTCTATATTCTCCTAAATAAGCTGAGAATCAATAAGTATACGGGCAGGGAGGCAGCACTATATTCTTCTATATTATAACTGTGTGACAGGAACCTGTCTAAGTATCAGTGGTATCTGATGATAGAAGTTGTTGCCCCCCCTGTGCAAAACTATTGTGGTACAGGAACTGCTGAAGCCTGTGATGGGTGACACATAGATCTCCATAGAATAAAGTATAGAAAGCGTGTCGCCGAGCCTGATTCACACTGCTGCCAAGCAACCATGCCAGTCTGATATATAGAGATAGAAGCAGTAAGAAATATAACAGGTGGGAGACTGACACATGGAATACCATAATGGTACACATGGGAACGTGTAGTTTTGGCCGGTGTGTCCCTTTTAACTAATGCTTTATTTTTCTATAAAAACAAGTTTGAGAATGAAAATTTTACTTTTTAAAATTTTGGAAATGTTCTTATTTATGTTCACACGCACTGTTTTCAGACGTAATTCGGGCGTTTTACGCCTCGAATTACACCTGAAAAAACGGCTCCATTACGCCTACAAACATCTGCCCATTGCTTTCAATGGGTTTTACGATGTTCTGCTGTACCTAAATAGAGAACACCAAGAAAATCCCTAGAGTATTCATTGTAAATATAAATCCCTATTGATGTATGATGTCTAGAGGGATAGGGGCATCCAGGCCCATAGTAGACATGGTGGTAATGGTGAAAAACCTGCTGAACAAAACATATACCTAAAGATTGGAGTCTGACACACCGAAAATCAATTAAAAATATATAAATTTATTGAATCAAATATAAAAACATAACAAACACATTAAAAACATAGAGATGATGTTCTGTTCCCACGAGGTGTCATTTTACGCGTCACTGTCAAAAGACGGGGCATAAAAAGACGCCCGCGTCAAAAAAGTGCATGTCACTTCTTGGGACACTTTTGGAGCCATTTTTCATTGACTCCATTGAAAAACAGCTCCAATAACGTCCGAAAAATACGCCGCGAAAAACGCGAGTAGTTACAAAAAAGCCTGAAAATCAGGAGCTGTTTTCGCCTGAAAACATCTCCTTAATTTCAGACGTATTTTGCTAAGCCGTGTGAACATACCCTAAGCGCCAAGGCTAACAACTATTCGATAAATCATTACAAAACTTAAAAGACAGCTTTATCCAACTCATTCAGTGATCTGGGAGTGTTATAGTAGAAGATCAATGTATAGTGTGTCTGTTATTGGTTAACTTTGTATTTGGAATTTGGGATGTGGGAAAAGCTTATGAAGTGATGCCAGCTCTGTGATGAGTATAGCATCTGAGACTGACATAGAACATCTGGGGAGCCATCGACATATCAACAAAGAAATTAAGAAAACATATGGACCCTGTTCAGAAATAAACTTGGATACATGCTGATAAAGAGACACATGCAGAAATAGTACATATTGTATGCTTCATGATAATGATTCCCTGGATAGTAAGTAACTCATATGGTGCAATGATTTCCTATGCAGCCAGCAAAGTCAAATCTAACTTGAGAGTTTTAATCCCTGAGCGTTAATGGCTTTCCCTACTTTATGGCAGGATACATCTCATTGCACAACACATCTCATTGCTCAGCTCATCTCAAATCTATCAGGAAATTCTTCATTCTAATTAAAAACTTACTTAATTATTGGCTGAGGGGAATTAATTGGCTGCTGATATCAGCTTGCCAGCACAACAGCTGAGAATAGTTGAGCAAAATGCATAGTCTCACTTTGCACATATGGACCCTTTTTTCTTCCAAGGCAATGCCTGAATATCTAAATGTTATTTAGTAAGTATGGTTATACTGCAGTCATCAGTATTGAACTACGCCTATTAGTTTTTTAGTTTTGTATAACATGTTTTTTTTAAATTCAGTGACATTAATAATTTAAAAATAAGTTATCAATTGCTGTTGTGTCTGTATATCCCAGCATATTAAATGGGTATTCCCTTCTTAGACATTTAAGGGAAATCCACAGGATATGCCATAAATGTCTGTTAGATGCGAGTCCCACCTCTAGAACCTGCACCTATCTCTAGAATGGGGGTCCCTCGACCCAATCCAACCCAGTGGTCGCCGCATCCAGGTGGAGAACAAATGAAGAGGGGGGCCTGGCCAGAGGTAGGACTGACATCTATCAGACATTTATGGCATATCATGTGGATATGCCTTAAAAATCTAAGATGGGAATACCCCTTTAAGGGTAGAGTGTGGGGATGCGATGTGGGCGAAAAACTGTGCCAACATGCAGTTTGACCGTACATTAGTGCAGTTTTGAAATGATTGTTAATGTCTCCACAGTATTTGTAGGTAAACAGCAGTTTTACATAACATTACTAGACTTAAAATACCACCCTTGATGAACTAACATTTCACTACTGGAGCATTCTTGTTAACAATGTACCACAAAGGTTATTTTTAACCGTAACTCTTCTCTGGGCCTTCTTTTGACAGCCAATAGCAACAGACTTCAGAGGTAAATAACCCATCTTAAATCTTGTCTAAACCCTATGTTAGGCTTCGTTCACATCTGCGTCAGGGTCCCAGTCTGATGGTCCGTCGGAGCTTCCCATCAGAACTGGTCCCTGACTGAAACAAACAGAAACCATAGGTTTCCGTTTGCATCACCATTGATTTCAATGGTGATGAATCTGGTGTCAATATTTTCCGTTTGTCTCAGTTGTGCAAGGGTTCCGTCGACTACGGTATTGCTTCTGTCAAAACGACGGAACCCTTGCGCAACTGAGACAAATGTAAACCATTGGCACCTGATCCATCACCATTGAAATCAATGGTGATGCAAATGGAAACCTATGGTTTCCATTTGTTTCAGTCAGGGTCCCGTTCTGACAGGAAGCTCCAGCGGAACATCAGAACAGGACCCTGATGCAGATGTGAACAAAGCCTTAGCTCTATTATGCATGAATGAATCACACGAAGACATACAGACATCCAGGAACAAAATAAGCAACAAAATTGTAGTTACTCTAGTTCTAGCCCCCATGAAAATTGGACACTATGTAAAAAAAAAATCGCTGTTATTTTGAGAAGGAATACCCAATATTGATGAATATACCCTGAATATACTACAGTAAGAAAATTAAATCCTACTCAAATCCATTAAACACAGTGGGTCAGTGGGTCACAGACTAAACACCCATGCAGCGGGGGCTCTCTTAATAGACCAAATATACACACCAGTAGACTGCAGCCAGTAGTCCAAAAATAAAGAATACCCACTAACTGCTGGTGCATTAAAACTTATATTTTATTAATGTGTACTTAAAATATGATTATCTACCTCATATACAGTATAACTATTTCAGCAACGATTTTTTTGTTGTAATAGACATTTTGTGTGAATTTCAATATATCTGCTGTTTGAAACCTATTTGTGTATATAAACACTGTGGAGCGGTAGAGCTTACACCCTCCACGTAGACATTGTTTTCATATAGATTGCTAGTAATAAAGTAACATGCTACAACACCTTGTTTTAGTTAGTTATAACAGGCTAAAGACTTCATTCACGCGGGTGATTAAAAAGATTTTCCCAGACACCGTCATCTGACCCGACATGTTTCACTGATAGAACGGCATCCTCAGGCTTTCCCACAACAGAGTCTATGACATTGTTTGATGACTGATACTTCCTATTTATGTATCAACCACCCTATCAGAAGGAGGGTACTGTTCCTCATGACATGGCTTATTGATGTGTCATAGCCGATTGACGTGTGAAATCGTTATATACAGATGTAGACGTCTTTAACTTGACTTTTAACGCATTAAATAAACAATGGCTAGATCTCTTATCTTGACCTTTTCAATGACTTTTCAATGGCTTTTGTTGTGTGATATCACGCTGCAGCAAGTTATCAGAATCAAGTTAAAGATGGCTACATCCGTATGAGGTAGACAATCATATTATAAATAGACATTAATAAGAGTTAAGTTTCAGCACACCAGCAGTTAGTAGGGATTCTTTATTTGTGGACTACAGGATATAGGTCTATTGGTGTATATACATAGTCACAGTTCAAACTTGATTGACTCATATTTAATACACACTATCAATGTAGCCATCTTTAACTTGATTCTGATAACTTGCTGCAGCGTGATATCACATAACAAAAGCCATTTAAAAGTCATTGAAAAAGTCAAGATAAGAGATCTAGTCACTGTTTATTTAATGCGTTAATAGTCAAGGTAAATACGGCTACATCTGTATATATTTTGCAATTATTAAATAAAGCAATACGTAAATGAGATTAATTTATTTTAGACTAAACAGTGCGACCTACCTCCTGTTACCTTGTACATTATGTCATCATTTAGTTCTCTACCATACCACTCTTCAGTAATATTACTCCTTACTTTCTGACATTGTACCATGCCTTTGATTTGTCGACTTCAGCTCTTTTTCATCATTCAATTGTCAACATGCTGTGTGCTAATAAAATAACCTCCACAATATTTCTTCTTGTTAATTAGACATAGTGAAAAGTCAAAGTTACTGTATGCTTTAAAAAAGAACAAGTGCCAGGGCAACACTGTCAGTTCCTTCTAGCCACATCCCCCTCTACAACAACCACAACAAAAAAATAAAAATGACTTACCTACAACCCCCCCTTCTCCAGCACCAAAAGGTGACTATGCTTATATAGAGAGGTTTTGTAGAGTGTAGTCATTCGACAGTCTGAAGAAACGAATAATTACAATGGGAAACCCCAACTTTCACTTGAGTTTCTCTTTAGAGGGAAATCTATAAAACTGATATATTTTCAAAACACTGTACAATTGATGAAACTATCACTGAAAACAAACATATGTTGTAGCAACACAAACATCCAATCATTATGAATACTGTGCATAATAATATAGCTTACATGACTAGATCATTATAGTAAATGGCGAACTGAAAAAGGAGTGGAGGCGATGTTCGGTCATTCTCCCGTCGCTTGTGTGAAGGAACTACGGGAGTAAGTGACAGCACAGCATGATCTCGCGAGATCACGCTGTGTTGTGGATTAAGCTGGACATGAATGGAGAGAAGTGTATGATGCTGATTGGTTAGCGACGTAAACTTCTCTTTACTACGCCCACTTGCTAAAGAGTAAAAAAAACGCCCACTAGGTGTCAAAAATAAACTTAAAAGAAAAAAACAACAAAACACACATTACTTATCTACATTAAAGCGCCTGCTAGATTAGGTAGAAGATAGGGCAGTTATGAACTGGTGACAGAGCCTCTTTAAATAAACAGTGGCAAGAAACTTTAACTTGACTTTTTCTGTGGTTTTCAATGGCTTTTGTTGTGTGATATTATGCTGCAGCAAGTTATCAGTCAAGTTTGCTACCTCTGTATATCAACCTTGTTGACATTCCCTATAAACTTTTTAAAAAAACATCATGAATGAATAAGGCTGGGTTCACACGACCTATTTTCAGGCGTAAACGATGTGTTTTACGCCTCGAATTACGCCTGAAAACACGGCTCAAATACGTCGGCAAACATCTGCCCATTAATTTCAATGGGTTTGCCGATGTACTGTGCCGACGACCTGTAATTTTACGCGTCGCTGTCAAAAGACGGCGCGTAAAATTACAGCGTTGTCAAAGAAGTGCAGGACACTTCTTGGGACGTAATTTGAGCCGTTTTTCATTGACTTCAATGAAGAACAGCTCCAAATTACGGCCGTAATTGACGCCTCACAAAACGCGAGTACGAGCAATTACGTCTGAAATGCAGGAGCTGTTTTCTCCTGAAAACAGCTCCGTAATTTCAGCCGTAATTGTCGATATCGTGTGCACATACCCTTAGGAAAGATTGGTCTATTCAATTGATGTCATCTTAATTATACTGCAATAACTGCAATGCTTTCATATCTTGTAAAACCTAATTAGAAAAGCATATTTTTCTACGTTTCAACTCATAGTGTTACCATTGTTGCGACCATACCATCAGAATGACAATCTTAATAACAAAGGCCAAGTCATTTGAGAAGCCTTGCAAAATAAATAAAAATCAATGAAAGCTGCACATGCTAGAACATTTTTGTGAGGTTATAATTAATATTTTGTGAATCTTAACTACTGTAGTTAAAGAACATTAAAGTTAAAGACAGCAAAAAATATTATTATGTCTTTTTATTTATTACTTGGTTTAGTAATGCGAACACATGAACATAAACATCTGCTCGGAGGTTGTGTTTGTTATTTTGTTGTGTTTGCAGGCATCTATAGTTTTTTTTTATTGCTTAATAGTTCACTTCTTTTCCCATTGCACATAGAACTGCAGGACTTGTTTGATAGCTTCTATCTGGGTGTTGATGAATTAATCTCATTACAACTAGGTCGCTGCATTTCTTCTCTATCTCTTTTTGAGCCACTGGTACTCCCTTTGAAAACATTGCTGTCTGCTCCTGCCAGACGTTTGCCACACAATATAATTAGTCATTACATACTGCGCTTTTCACTGGTTGATATCGCCCCAAATACTAATTGGTTTTCGAGAACAAAAGAAAACTTGCTTAAGCTAGTGATACTGTACTACTTACGGGCTTGTGATTTATACGTTAACAAATGATAGACAAACATTTTCTAAGAAGCCTAGTCTTTCAGTTTGGCTATGTCAATAGGATCATGAACAACATTTTAAGTTTTGAGAAAGTTTATGCTTTTTTAAAGTATATTATTTTGTTATTTTTTTAGATAATGCTTACTGTCAGACCACATAGGCCATCGAAACAAACTACAAATTTTATCAAATAACAAAAAATCTGCTTCAATGTTTAAAAACTTAATTGATCAAAACTTCAGACTGCCGATTCTTAGAATCTGACATTTTTGATTCTTTTTAAAGACTGCAAGTAAAAGTTTATATCTTTTCCATATATTTGGTCTTATCATTTTTTCTTTGTATGGTTATATTTAGTGTTCTGTGCGTCTAGGACCTGGCTACTTATAGGATTGTGTTTTTTTTGTGATATTGGTGATGTGGGACAAATATGGGAGTAGTCGGAAACTCACTTCAATTCACTCACCAGCCTTTTCCTGCCCACTTTGCTCTGCGGGAGAAGAGCAGGGCCAGAGTGGGACAAAAAAGCGTCCCTGGTACACAAACATTGCCAGCCAAATTACAATGTTGCCCCTCAAATATCTGTAAACTAATAAAATCAGACCCCTGACCAGACCCCTTAATTAATTGCAGACCCCAGACAGGCTTCTAAATAAAATCAGACCCAAAACTAAACCCCTTAATTAATTGCAAATACCAGATCACTAAATTCTGCCCCCAGAATAGACCCCACCCCTTCATATATTTAACCTCCTTGCTCCCGGACTCCACTTCAGCTATGGACACACCGCACACAAGGTCCTAATGCTGGTAGCATCAGTACGTTGTGTGTACCGCAGCACACTACATCTTGATACGGGGCAGTGTCAGGACCCAGTGCAACAGCTCCCGGAGATAAAGAGGAGCTCAGAAACAAGGAGGGTAAATATCATGTGCCATTATCAATTGTATAAATCAAATACATAATGGCCAGATATCTGCCTGTTAGGGCAGATAACTATTCCCGGCCTGGAGAAGAGTAGTGCTTGGTGACAGAGACCTGTCACTTTACTAGGTAAGTATAGACTGTTTTTTTTTTAATTTGAGATTTGTTCTACATGCTTACATTTTACATTACTCAATTCATTTACTGTAAAACTGAAAAAGCTATTACACAGAAATATAAATTTTTATAAAAGTTTGTTAAAGTTAAAAAAAGTTCCCCTGTAGAAAAGATTGTATAAGAGAAACAAATATCAAACAATTTTCAACATCTGATTCTAGTAACAATATAGAAAAATAGTTATATATGCAATATTAAAACGCTTTCTTGCAAAATAATTACTGTCCAAAATGAAGTATCAACTTTGTACATAAAAAAGAAAGCAATTTAATATAAATTTGGTTCTACTAAAAAACAAGCTATGACTTTTCCATTTCCTCTATACTTTGTTTTGATCCTTTGAACAGTGTGAAAGTTAGTTATTATAGTAAGTTATTCCGAAATTATACATTTACTGTACGAGAACAAGAAAGGATATTATGTATTTTGCACAGATTTACCTATTTATTGACCTACACCTTTACTTAAGCTAAAACTTTCCACGACTATGAATGTATCTTTAAACTAGTATGCTTTTTCTTGTTGCAGATTTTAACAGCTTTAGATCAAGATGACCAAGCTGGAAAGCAAAAACTTGCCTACAAATTAGAACAAGTCATTGCCCTGATGAGTATAGACAGCTGAAAACTGTTTTTCCAGGTTACCCTGGAAGGGATAAACCAAGCCGTGCCTCAGTCAAGATTGTCATCTTTACCAAGTGCAAGTTCGGATTGGCTGGACGCAGGGTCTTCTGCTTCCTCTTCTTCCTTCTATGAACCTCATGGATAATACAAAATGTCCAGTGGATTAAAGGAGGACATACAATGTGGGAAACATTGGGATACAAAAACATTCTAGTTAAGACCTCTGCTTACAGATAAACTGTAATGCTATCCAGTATGGAAAGCTAGATGGTCTTATATGCTGTGCTGCTTGTGGTTTCTTTCCCTGCCATGTTTTGGTATGGATGGAATATGAACCTAGTATTACTGAATTTTAAAACATAAAAAATGGAAAATTTTGTTTGGCAGAAAAAGGCATTATTGATATCCCAGCTACCTGACTCAAGTTGTGTCTTCATGTTAACCGTCAATACGGAGCATAAAACAAGAACATGCAAAATTCCTTTAATCTTACAGAGGCCATTAGAAGAAAGAAGTTACTCTATTTAGTTATCATTTTCCCTGATTAAACAACACAAATAAGTTATTGTCCGGCAAGCTATTCAACACATCTGCTTTTATGTTCCGAAGAAACAACAATTGTGTGATAAAATCAAAGTTTGAAGCAACAAAAAAGACCATGCCAATTACTTTCAATATGCATATTAATGACTTATAAGCTAAGTATAAGAAAACATCATACTCCAGATCCCGGGTTCATCTTTCAACTTACAATTTTATGTATCTACAATTTCATCATCTGACAAAAACAACAATAGTTTTCCTATTGTTAAATGTGAACCATCTAAAGTTTCCCAAGTTGTGATATTGATCTGTATAAGTGAAGTCCTCACATTCCAAATGGTACTGTAACAATCAAAGCTTCATGGTAATTTGTCTGTAGTGTATAATAACAATAGTGGGTTATATGCTAAGACATATTGTAAAAAATACAAAATGATGTATTATATATGTTTAAGGATTTGGATCCATTGTTTTACATACAGGCAATTACAAGGTGAAGCTTTTAATGGATCAAGGTAATTGAATACACTTTAGCACAATTCACTTTAGATCTAACATATAATGTAAGATAGGGGAAAGGAAAACTGTCACCCATTTAGACATGGGAAAGCCATTTTCATTCATTAAGTCTTGAGAGGATAAGACATGTTCTTGAAGGCTTGAAATGTAAAAGTGCATCACTTGTTTTGAAACTGCCATTTGGAAAAAAAGGAGCACAAAATTACAATAACCATGCAAAAAACAAACAAACAAAAAACAGTATATCAGCACAATTTTTATTTGGAATTACAGAAGAGAATGTCACCAATTGAAAAGGTTAGCATTGCCTGCAAATGTAACCAACATAAGTGACAAGCAGCTACTCATTTTAAGGCTTCTGCTTTGAAATTCCAGGTTGTACCAACTTCTTTCCAAGTTTACGCTAACTTGTTTTGTAATTTTTGCAGAATTTACAGTTCAGTATTTTAGAAAGTGAAACCGTACTTTTTCTTTGTGGGACAGGAGTAACGCATACAAATCTTCCTATTCTGTAAGCATTATTATTATTATTATTATTTTTTTTTCCCTAATAAAGTTCAATTAAAGGAATATGTTAGAAAAAATTCAATTTGTAACATGCTGGAAACCGATACAATACAATTGGTTCTTGTCTATTTTTGTTGAGAGCACTTAATCCCTTATGCACCTTATTTAAACTATTCATAGCATTTGCTAGGAATTAGCTGATCGTTTCTGAACTATACATGCCATTTAACTAAAGTCTGAAGCTTTGGGGGGCTACTCTGTTTGCCAAGGGGAAGAAGAAGCATCATACTCAAAGAATTGTAGACAAAACCAAAGGTTAAGGTGGCACAACATTGTCACATCTCAAAGGCTTTCTTCTCACCTCGCTGATGATAATGATGAAAAGGACAAATCCGTATGCATTTGTGTCTGCACCAGTCCCGATATCGCGCATGAAATGTAGGATGATGATGATATGTAAACAATTGGATTTGCACAGCTGTATAGAAAGAATACAAGTAGACCACTATGCTATCTAATTCAATCGTATCTTTATTTGTATGATGCATATTTTTTTTCCACTTTTGATTCAAAGAGAAATGGCAACCTCAGACAATTAAAATATAAAAAAAACAAAAAGAAAATAAGTACATATAGAAAAATGTAACTTTTCGTGTTGACCATTGTGAGCTTCAAAGCTGCCTGTCTTTATTCCCTTTACTTTATTCTGTTATAATATTCTGAACTTCTTCTTGCCTTGAGATCTGCCAGATTTGTGCTGTGAATGTGTAGGGTCTTGGCCCTGGATTTCCAGAGGTACATACCTTAGCTTTCAGGTTATTTTTTTTTTGTTTTATTTTTTAAACTGAAAATGGCGCATGATAATAAAGTAAATTTTGAGAGAAAACTAAAGCCTTGCTGATGATGTGGATGTGGTTTCCATTTTATTCCTTCCCTTTTAAGTTTCTTCCTTAATTGTCTGCCTTGAGAGCATTGATCTGAGTGACTATATTAATGTGAAGGTGGAAACTTTATCAAAGTCTTCATGAATGGGTTTATGAAATGAATATATACTGTACTTGAAACAGTTAAGTGCTATAGTTTATTTCGTAAACCTACTGCTACAAATTTGGCCTTAAAACAATTGTATAGGTACAGCTTTAAGGCTCACAAATAAATACAATGGTTGAGGTCCTAATCCAGGCTACTAAAATAATACATTAGTTACATTGGCATTTTTAAAAACCAAAACTATCCCACTCTTTCCCACATGGAGGACCATTGAAGCCTATTGTACAAAAATAGAGATTTATTGGACGACAAAATAGGTGAAATTTAAAAGTATTCTGTATTATAGTTCCTGGTCATAAAAATAAAATTGTAGTTGTTCTTAAAAAAAAAGTTAATTAAAAGGAAAAGTTTGCAGTAATGATTTAGATGAGGAGATGAATCATTATTGAAAGTATTGAAAGTTAAAGGGAAAATACAGCTATTTTAATGTAAAATACCCAATTTGTCTAACATTGGGCTCAGTTTCAACAAATGTAAAATGTAGCATCCTTGACATATTGCTTCATTACCTCTTATCTGGTTTTAGTTCATTTCTACTCTGTGCAAGTAGGAAAAGCTGTTTAGAAACTGTCCACCATCTGCTCTTAATAAATATATCTATTTAGTCATGTATAATGATGTCAGTAGCGCATAATCTGTGAGTCTCATTGGATCATTAAAACCTTAATGGCGTTTTCCATTGATGAGGTATTCTTAGCATAAGTGGTGGGGGTCCCAGTGCTGGGATTCCCACAATAAGCAAAACACAAGGGCAACGATCCCTTCACTTCAGTAATGTTACAGTGTCATACACGTCTCTGCTTCTGTGTCTCTTACTGCAACTCTGCTTCTTGTCCCAGAATCAACAATTATCACCTATCCACCGCTGGGACTATCACAGATCAAACCGCCGTTCCTACTGACCTGTGGATTGGTGAAAATTGTTGATTCTAGTACAACCCCTTTAATGCAAGCATTATGTATTTATTTGTTAATGATTATTTTAACATTAATTTGTCAATGAGCGACAGAGTGTATTAAACTACATAAGGCACAATTAGGGGAAAAAAAGCTATAGCTAGGGTGCTCACTAATGGTTGCAAAGGGACTTTTTTCTAAGCTACACATAATAAAAAGTAAATAAAAAACTTAAGCAATGAAGATGTATTCTAAAGATGCTAAATTTTATACCTGAAGTCTATATAGCCAATGTTTATAAAATGTAAAATAACTTCCCTTTAAGTGTCAATGAGACATTCTTTAAGGTTAATTTCTAAGAAAAATGTAAACATGCTCATTTATTAGCAAATTAGAGCTAGAGCAGTAGCCAAAGTTTGGTAAGTTTGTTTGTTTTTCTTATACAGATATTGTTGTCTTCTTTTTTTTGAAATGTTATAAAGTACAGCCATATTCTTTGTCACATTTGAATAAGCTTCTCGAAAAATCGTAATTTTGTTACTGCCTGAACATGCTGGAAAAAAATAAAATTTGGTCCATATTTTCTAAGAATCTAATGCAAAAGTGACAAACAATAGGGCTGTAATTCCTGTAATAACCTTTGCTAAAATGCCCACAGCAATAGAAAAAGAAAATCAAAGTCACTGTAAGTAAAACAAACATAATTTCCAAACTTTGACTATCGCTCTGTTTACTAATATATGGTCACTTTTACATTTGGTCGAGGGGGTCCTCTATTTAAATTACCTAAGCAGATAATTATCTGACACCTAGTTTGCGTATGCTCATATCCTACTTTTGTAATGCCTTATAACCACCACTCCTTGTCATAATGGTTGAAAACATATAGAAATTAACTGCTTAAGATGGATTTAAAGATATAATGTTTCTAATTGAGAATAAACTGTACAAATATATTCATATCAAATATAAGAATTAAAATGAATAGGCTAAAGATAAGCTATTTCCAAACGTTTGATGCAGGGCATTAAACTTCACATAGATAATACAGACTATTTCCATTTGTCTGATTATATTATAAATATGTTTGATCAATCAAATGTGTGATACGGTCATGTTATTTTATATGACTGACTATGAAGTGTTACAGTTAGAATTTCATTATATCAAATTAAAACTCATAGAAGGCTTCCTTCACATGCACTTTATGATGAAGCCACCCTTAAAGTACAGATATGTCCTCCCTTACCTTCTCTCTAAATCCGACATGACATGAGATGTAAGGTCATCAGTATATGATCAGTGGGAGTCCGACAAACCGACCCCGCACCGATCAGCTGCTCCAGCTGCCTCCAGGCACCGGATGTCCATGCCGGTAGCAGATGGCTCCGGTCATGGAATAGCGGACGAGCTGCAGTAGTGCAGCTCTGCTTCTATTCAAGTGAATAGGAGCAGAGTTGCTATTCTGCAGCATGGCTGCTATGCAGTAGTCAGAGCCATCTGCTTTCGGGTCTGATTACTGCATACCGTACATAACATCTGGCACCTGGAGACAGCTGTAGCATCTGATCGGTGCGGGGTCCAGGTGTCGGACCCCCACGATCATATACTGATGACTTATCCTGTGGATAGGTCATCAGCTCTCCGTGCCTGGAAAACCCTTTAAAGCCATCCAGTAAACAACGTATACATTAAACTTATACTTTTTTTTAACATGGGAGTCTTTAGGCGACGGATGGCCGACCGACGTCACCTATCAGAGACATTTGTCGACCATCTGTTGCCCATAGACTCCCATGTTAAAAAAAAATATGCATTTAACATATTTAGTTTTTTAGCTGATGGCTGTGATGGATGCCTCTGATGGATGCCTCTGACGGATGCCATCCGTTGGCCATTGACTCCCATGTTGAAAAACGCAAACACGTAACGTATATGGTTTTTACTGGATGGTCCAAGATTGTGTTAAATTGGTACAATGCCAAATTGTATAACTAAGGCCCTTTTAGCATCACGTTGTGGCCTTCTGTTGGATTTATATGTTGAGAGGACACCCGATGTGTACCTCCAAAGGAAGGCTGCAATGTATCCCATTGTATGGCATACAGTTAGATACGTTGCCTAGGGACCCTGACCCTTGGAAAGCTCCTGAAGTCCCTGTCCATACGTATATAGACATTTACGTCAGGCACTTCTCCAGGGTCCCCGGCCTGAGGAAGCATCAAGAATCACACTGGGTAAGCTCCTGTACATATTGGGACAGTGACTTTAGGAGCTTCCCTGGGCCAGGGTCCCCGGGCAGCGGAAGCATCAAGAATCACTTTGACCAGGGATTCCGGCCCTGAAAAAGTTCCTGATGTCATTATCCATATATGGACAAGGATTACGTTGCAGTTGAGCTAATTTACCAAAGTAAATGAGGTACCATTAACAACTAGGACGAAAAATAAATAAATACAGATATACCTTATAGTTTTGGCAAATTAGTTCCATAAATTATGTGCAAAAATGATTAATGGCCTTTTAGCTACATTAATGATAATACAACATCCCACTTATAAATCTACAAAACATTGTATAACCTTTTCTACAACATGTTTAGTATAAAAAACAATATAAATAATAATATCTCTCCATGTACTAGTGTTACTTCTGATGTATTCCCCATACATCCCAGCAAATCTTATTTGTTTGCAAAATTATTCTATTTTTATATTGCTAATTAATTTACTTAATATACATGCTCTTCCTATTCATAAATTATATTCCTCTGTTAGAGTCACAAATACTCTGCTGTGGTATAATGCTCTTCTTTACACATATATTTCATTGACTTATTTAATATGGTCTTTTACGCTCAATTAGTGAACAATCTTCGAAGTGTCTTCCAGCTTCATAGGTATCTCAAGGAAGACTTAAAAAATAGTTAAGAGTAATGAAAAAAGGTAATATTTAAAATACTTCTATTAAAGTTATGTTGTCTTCCTGTCGTATTGTATTAAATCTAATGATTATTGAATGTGCAGCGTAAGACGTCTTTATTCCAATACTCATTAGAAAGTACTGTAATATATAGAGATTCTGCACATACCGGAACTTGCAAAATGTCTAAGCAAGACAATATCTATTCCTGACCAGGAATGCTAAGGGGTCAGTCATATGCGGCAGATTTTGAGGAAATTTCTGCGCCTGAAAATCTTTTATCAGAATGTTGTTGTTTCTGCAACAAGTGCATGGATTTATGCAAGTTCCATTCAGATGAATGGAAGTTATTTATAGTCGCAGAAATTTCTGCAACAAAATCTTCTGCGTATGACTGCACCTTATTGAATACTCTTCAAGCTGAGAACTCTGCACAAATCATTTTGGCTAAGGTAGTTTTTGATAAAGTTTCCACCTGTACAATCATATATTTAGAGTCCAGTGTTACTGATCGCCTCGAAGAGATTAAAAAAAATGCATATTAGAATGGAGGATTTTATTATCTTAGATATACTATTTAAATTGGAAAACAAGAGTTGTAACTTGGTAAAGGCAAGCTTCTGTAACTTTGTTATAATTAATTGTATACCTGTGTATGTAAATATAATGCATTCCTATTTTGCAGTTCAAAACAAAAAAAAAAACAAAACTATTTGTAATATAGAATAAAGTTTATTTAAAAAAAACTGTTAATTTTTTTTGTCTTCTTATATGCCATTGTGATAAACTAGTTAAAAAAAATACTCAGAGCAAAATCTATAGGGACAAGACATAGGGATTCTCACTTTGATGTTCTTTGTCATGCACGACCCTAGATCCCTGCACTAGGCTTAAAGAGGCTCTGTCACCACATTATAAGCTCCCTATCTTCTACATAATCTGATCAGCGCTGTAATGTAGATAACAGTGGTTTTTATTTAGAAAAACAATCAATTTTGACCAAGTTATGACCTATTTTAGATTTATGCTAATGACTTTCTTAATAGAGAAGTGGGCGTGTTTTACCTTTTGACCAAGTGGGCGTTCTGGAAAGAAGTGTGTGAAGCTGACCAATCAGTGACCAATCAGCGTCATACACCTCTCTCCATTCATGTACTCAGACATCGTGATCTTGCGAGATCACGATGTGCTGTCACTTACTCACACATTAACTTTACTGAAGTGTCATGAGAATGAATAGACATTGCCTCCAGCCAGGACGCTTCGGTAACGTTTGTGTGGGACTTACACAGCACATCAAGATCACGCTGTGCTGTCATTAAGTCCCACACAAACGTTACCAAAGTGTCGGGAGTGTTAATAGACATCGCGTCCTGGCTGGAAGCGATGTCTATTCACTCTCAAGACACTTCAGTAACGTTAATGTGTGAGTAAGTGACAGCCCATCGTGGTCTCGCAAGATCACAATGTGCTGAGTACATGAATGGAGAGAAGTGTATGACGCTGATTGGTCACTAATTGGTCAGCGTCATAGACTTCTCTCCACAACACCCACTTGGTCAAAAGCTAAAAAATGCCCAGTTGTCTATTAAGAAAGTCATTAGCATAAATCTAAAATAGGTCATAACTTAGTCAAAATTCATAGTTTTTCTAAATAAAAAAAACACTGCTGTTATCTACATAACAGCGCCGATCACACTATATAGGAGATAGGGCACTTATAATGTGGTGACAGATCCTCTTTAAGTGTATCCCTTAAAGGCTATGTACACCTTTGAAATCTTTGATATAAAGACGTAGCCGTCTTTACCTTGACTTTTAACGCATTAAATACACAGTGGCAGGATCCTTTATCTTGAGTTTTTCCAATGACTTTTCAATGTCTTTTGTTGTGTGATATCACGCTGCAGTAAGTTATCAGAATCAAGTTAAAGATGGCTACATCAGTATATATATGTCTATCAATGTGTTTGATGTAACCTTCTAAATACTTTTATAAAAAATTATTTTAACTTTTTGAGATACAGCTGCTTTGTATCCCGTATACAGAGTAGCTGTATCTTGTGCTGAGACCTGAATCCGTCAGGTCCGTGGGACTGATGAGTTCAGTCTCAGCCGGTCCTGTGTGTCTCTGACAAGCAGTATCCACCTGTTATCGATGTGATAATTTACAGATTGATCCTGCATGTCGGAGACACGCAGGACCCGCTGACACTGAACCCATCAGTACCACTGACCTGACAGATAAAGGATTCAGCGCTAGATACAGTTTCTCGGTATACAGGATACAAAAACAGCTGTATCTCAAAAATTAAAATATTTTTAATAAAAAGTATTTAGAAAGTTGCACCAAACACACTGACTGACATTTTTTATTTAAAAAAAAACCAAACATTTCAAAGGCGTACATAGCATAGGGGATATTTCGAAAATAATATAAAGAACATTTGTTGAATTAAAATCATATGCTAGTACAAATTTATAGTATAGAAAAACATTTCAAACAGTTCTAACTTAATTATGGAGCAACAGAGGATATAAAACATAATATGCATGCTGCGATTTGAAGTGCATTGCTTACTTATTGACTTTCCATCATGGTGTAGTGCGTTGCTGGGTGGAAACAGTTGATTATTGCAATTGGTAATATAAAAATGAGTCTGTGCTTTCCGTTATAGATGATATGATGTCCTGGTACTTGTTTAAAGAGACTGTCACCACATTATAAGTGCCCTATCTCCTATATAAGAAGATCGGCGCTGTAATGTAGGTGACAGCAATGCTTTTTATTTTGAAAAACGATCTATTTGAAACCACTTTATGAGTGATTTTTAGCTTTATGCTAATGAGTTAAATAAATAAATTACATTTTACTTTATTCTGCGGGTCGGTATGTTTACGGCGATAACATATGTATATCGTTTTTTTGAATGTTTTGCAGCGTTTGCACAATAAAATTACGTTTCTATAAAATAGTTTATTTTCTGAGACACCATATTCTGAGAGCCGTAACTTTTTTACTTTTTAGTCAAAAAAGCTATGGGAGGTCTTGTTTTTTTGCGGGACTTGTTGTAGTTTTTATTGGTACTATTTTGAGGTAAATTTGACTTTTTGATCACTTTATATTCTACATCTTGGGAGGGGTGGTGACCAAAAAATAGCAATGCTGGTATTGTTTTTCATTTATTTTGTTTGCAGTGTTCACCGTGCGGGAAAAATAACATTATAGTTTCATAGTTTGGGTCGTTACGAATGCGGTGATACCAAATATGTGTACTTTTTTTAACGTTTTCAATTTTTTCCTATAATTAATGACTTATTATAGGAAAAAGAGAACTTTTATGTTTACGCTTTTCTAAAACATTTTTATAAACTTTGTTTTTTGCTTTTTTTTTTTACTTTTTACACTTTGTTTTTGCACCTGCAGCTCTGATCGCTGCTAGAATACATTGCACCACCTAGGTAGTGTAATGTAATCCAACTGTCAGTGTGACGTCACTCTGACAGTAAGTCTACGAGGACCAGCCAGAGGCTGGTCCTCATAGGCTTCCGTACATGGCAGACCCGGAGGTCGTTGCCTGGCCTCCGGATGCCATCACAAGCATCAGCAACCCCCACAGTTGCATGGGGGCTGCTGATGTGTTACAAACCCCCTAAATGCGGCGATCGCAATCGGGAACGACAAAAGGTAAAAGGTGTTAATTGCCCAAATCAGCGGCGATGCATCGGGAACAACACAGTGACTCCGTCACTGTGACAGGAAGCCTATCAGGACCAGCCAGAGGTTGGTCCTGATGGGCTTCCGTCCATGGCAGACACGGAGGCCATTGTTTGGCTTCCGTCTGCCATGCTAACTATCGGCAAACCCCGCGATTTCAGACCGGGGTCTGCCAATGTGCTAGAAACCCCTAAAATTTGGCGATCACAACCGATCGCCGAATTGAAGGGGTTAATTCGCCGAAATCAGCAGCAAAGGACCGCTGGCTGGCAAGAGTGGAGTGTCAGCTGTCGGGGACAGCTGGCCTCCCTGTTCATGGCGCACACTGTAACCTTCCGCGACGACGTATAGTTACTCGTGCAGATAGGGGTTAAAGAGGCTCTGTCACCAGATTATAAGTGCCCTATCTCCTACTTAATGTGATCGGTGCTGTAATGTAGATAACAACAGTGGTTTTTATTTTGAAAAACTGTAAAGGATTTGCCAGACACAGCTTCTGTGTCAACGCCCGTGGGCAATCAGTCTGCACCTGCTCCTATGTCTGTGAGACTGACTCCATCTTCCACCACTCAGGATAGCAGGCTTAGGAGTGGGAGAGCCTATCACAGCCTGGCCAGAAGGAGCTAGTTCCCGCCCACTGTCTATTTATACCTGCCTTTCCTGTTCCTCCTTTGCCTGTGATTCTTCTATGCTTGTTTCCTGGCTTGCTGCTGCTGCTTGTACTACTCATCCTCTGCTTGTTATTGACCTTGGCTTTCTGACCACTCTCCTGCTCAGCGTTTTGTACCTTCCTCTCTCCTGGTTTGACTCGGCTCGTTCACTACTCTGGTTGCTCACGGTGTCTCCGTGGGCAGCTGCCCCGTTTCCCTAGCTTCTGTGTACCCTTGTCTGTTTTGTCTGTCTTGCACTTACTGAGCGTAGGGACCGTTGCCCAGTTGTACCCCGTCGCTTAGGACGGGTCGTTGCAAGTAGGCAGGGACTGAGTGGCGGGTAGATTAGGTATATGGGCCTGTGATTATGTAATGACAGGATAGGGAGACAGACAGGTGAGCCCTAATCTACCCGCCACTCAGTCCCTGCCTACTTGCAACGACCCGTCCTAAGCGAAGAAGATTTCTAATATCACAGTCAAATTTGTTCTAGGATTTTGTTTTTCCTTAAAATATAATCTAATTCCATTGTTAATTTTCGTATCTCAAATTTCAACTGCAATTTCAATACTATATTCGACTTTTTCTCTAATATTATAAAGTCTCATTTCAATATATATGCATGACTTTAGAAAACCTACTAGAATTTATTAAGTGTAGTAAAACATATGTGCTTATGAATGTTCCTGTTCTCTTACTCTGCATAGTATTTCACTTCATAAACTGATGATTTCTGCTCCAGAACTGCTCTTCTTAAAGTCATATGGAACAGTATGAAGAAAAATATTATGGTCACCCAGTCACCCACCTTAATACAAGGATGCACAGACCCTTCCCTTCTCTCTGTTCACTCTTCAAATGACTCCTTTTCCCATTATTGTGTATGTTACTGGCAGAGTAAAACCCCTTGCATTTTATGTATCCTGTATTAGTAAACAAGGGAAGATACACTTTCACTGAGACAGGAGAGGCCACATTGCAGGCCACATGATCTTTCTTAAAGCTAGCAATGCAATTTTATCCTTCTAGGGTTTCCATTCATTTTAACAAATAAACAATTTACGCAGAATACAGCTATAAATAAGTAAATATATGTGTTTCATGAAAAAAAAAATTGTGCTTAGTGCACATGTCTACAACAAAATTGAGAAAAAAATTGGAATGGACTGCATATATGATGTGTCTAACAATGTTTAGTGTAGCCCCAAAAAATATACTTTTCTATAAGAAATAATGTACGATCAATTTAAACCCATAATTATTAAATGTTCCAGTGCCAAATAAACATACATTTCTGTAACCCACAAATGAATTCAAGCAAAAAACAACTTTGCACACTTTATTGAGCGATTGACCGGAGCAGGTAAGCTATTTTGTAGGGTTCATCAGATGCTTCTTCTGATGGAACACAGCTAGGCTCTCAGGTTCTACCTGTAAGAAAGATGACAACATTCGGCATCCACCTACGAACCTGCTGCTTTAGAATAATGGTACAAAGATTAGTACTGCCATTAATTTATAAATATGGTATTAATTAAAAAAAATATTCATTTAATTGGTTTTAGGTATGTTTCATGAAGCCAGAATGTTCAAATATCAAACCAATATTGTTTTGTGTAGGGGATGCGGTCCCTTTGGGATTTTTCCCGACACTCCGCTTCTTCCAACCATGCACTCTACAGAGAACGGCAACTCAGTCAGTGAGGCTGAGCTGTTGTTGCCACAAAACTCTGTTTCAGAAATCGTGCTGTGCAGAGAAGAAATCTAAAGCGACTGCAACTTATACAAGGAGTTGTGGGAGTCCCAGCAGTCATACCCCCACTGCTCCGTAAGGGAGAGCCTTCCCACAACTCATAATTCCTGGTGGATGGTGGAGAAATTGGCACACAAGTGAAGGACCTGCAATAGAATCAAGAGAGAGGAGCTTTATGATAAGCTCTATATCAAATCAGTTGTTGGGCAGCAAGGGTTTCACATACTTCTTACCAAGGTTCAGGGGTCAGCAACCTTTGGCACTCCAGCTTTTGGGAAACTACAACTCCCAGCATGCCCTGACATCTAAAGGCTTTATTATTCCAGATAAAAGCTGTCAGGGGCATGCAGGGAATTGTAGTTTCACAACAGTGGGAGTACCGAGTTTGCTGAACCCTGCGAATAGTCACATTTAATCACTCAAAACAGAATTTATAAATATCTTATCACAGTTGGAAGTAATTATCTATCTTATCTAACAAAGTTTCTGATCATTTATTTGCTTTGTGTTTTGACACAAAAGTATTTAACATTACATTTGTCTGGAGAAACACTTTTACTTTAAATCAAATTTTTGCAATAAAATGGGAAGAGATTTGATGATTGATGTACGGAATACATGTTTTCATTCTCTTACTTAATTTTCCTTTTGTTCATTACTAAAATACTAAACATCTTACCATTATGCCAAAGCTACATTCCCTGCAGTGCCATTGTGTATATTTGTATATTCCAAGCATAATTAAGTTACTAAAAATCGGTGATTATTTTGTATTGATTCACACATCGTATTTAGTTGTGGATATACACAGTAGACTTTTTATTACATGCATCATTATACTCCCTAATTCTTTTCACTTTTTTTTTTTCACAGAATTCATTGATTATTTTACTGAAAGTATAAATGTTGGTTTTTCATTTGTTATAAACAGAATTTTATTAATTTTTAGTCATTTTGAAACATACTGCAACTACAGTTAAGAAATAAAAAACAGAAGAAAATGAAATATGGATGACTGATTTGTGATCTTTAGTAAGTGGAATGTATCCGTTTGCCAAAGTGTAGCATCTAGCCAAGTGTAAAAACATATTACACTGTTATCATTTGCTAGTTGTATTCCCTTCAATTAGATTTGTTAACCAGTTTCCCTTAACTTGCCATTTAATTTTTTTTTATTATACAGCCTTGTTTGTAGTACTCAAATTATACCAACATACATAACCCAAATAATACTCCCATACAGAGCCAAGATAATGCTCCTGTTCGGTGATAATAGCACATTAGAGACAAAATAATACAGCCATAAAGTGCTGTACATAAATAATACTGCCATGAAAGAGCACAAATATCGGCACTAAACTATTACTCGTCCAAACAATACTGCCATGGGCTTAAATATTTCCACTATAAGTGCTCAAATAATGCCACTTAATAGAATTCTAATATTACTGAATTATAGTACAAAAATAATTCTTCCATACAGTGCCCAAATTATGTGATCCATTGCCTAATTTATAAGCAAACACATAGGCATGTGCAAACATATACAGATACCTCTTTCCTTAAGTAGATATGCAAACACATATGTACATACCTATGAGCACACAGATATATGCAAATACATAGTATACATAAAACGCATAAACACACCTTAGTTCCTTCCCAATAGAAAAAGGAGGAATCCTCCAGCTCACCAGTTGCTGAGTCTATTCAGACTGCGCTCGGATCCTCGTACGGCTCACGGCAAAGATCACAGGACAAAAAGGAAGAACATCAATCCAGCGTTGGTAGTATTTATAAAGGAATCAGGGTTCCAAGTTTATTAGTATACAACTTTAAAAGTTTTCAGACACCACTTTTGTCCTCAGTCATGGCATGTAGTGAATGTCAGTGCCGACTCCAGTAGTTTATATCCGGTCTATCTAATCGAAGCACAGGTCTTGACACCAGTGATTTCCGGAAATAAAGTAACGCGTAATGAAGCAATGTATTATGTAACCAACATTTCACGTAAGTACATATTTAAAGAGGCTCTGTCACTAGATTTTCAAACCCCTATCTCGTATTGCAGCAGAGCGGCGCTGCAATGTAGATTACAGTAACATTTGTTTTTTTTTTCAAAAACGAGCATTTTTGGCCAAGTTATGAGCATTTTTATAATTATGCAAATGAGCCTTACTTAAGTACAACTGGGCGTGTTTAAAGTTAAGTACAAGTGGGCGTGTATTGTGTGTGTACATCCGGGCGTTTTTACTTGTTTTACTAGCTGGGCGTTGTGAATGGAAGTGTATGATGCTGACGAATCAGCATCATCCACTTCTCTTCGTTAACACCCAGCTTCTGGCAGTGCACGACACACAGCATGTTCTCGAGAGATCACGCTGTGACGTCACTTCCTGCCCCAGGTCCTGCATCGTGTCGGACGAGCGAGGACACATCGGCACCAGGCGACAGAGGCTACAGTTGATTCTGCAGCAGCATCGGCGTTTGCAGGTAAGTTGATGTAGCCTCTGTCGCCTGGTGCCGATTTTTCCTCGCTCGTCCGACACGATGCAGAACCTGGGGCAGGAAGTGACGTCACAGCGTGATCTATCGAGAACATGCTGTGTGTCGTGCACTGCCAGAAGCTGGGTGTTAACGAAGAGAAGTGGATGATGCTGATTCGTCAGCATCATACACTTCCATTCACAACGCCCAGCTAGTAAAACAAGTAAAAACGCCCAGATGTACACACACAATACACGCCCACTTGTACTTAACTTTAAACATGCCCAGTTGTACTTAAGAAAGGCTCATTTGCATAATTATAAAAATGCTCATAACTTGGCCAAAAATGCTCGTTTTTGAAAAAAACAAAACGTTACTGTAATCTACATTGCAGCGCCGATCTGCTGCAATACGAGATAGGGGTTTGAAAATCTGGTGACAGAGCCTCTTTAAACATATTGTCATACCAAAACTGTGCCCTCGTTCAAAGAGCCAAGTTGTTACTGTACTTCAGTACATATACATTGCAACAATTAATGATATTTATAAATCTATCAGATTTGAGGCCGGATGTAAACGGATCGGGAGACAAGTAACAAACTGTGCAACATTAAATGGAAAATAAAAGAAACTGTTTAAACTGTTTAAAAGAAATATAAGAATATTGGGAAAGAAGACAAATTGTCTCTGTTCCTCAGACATACAATTTCAAAACAAAATGTAAGTATATATTGGACGGAACTGTATACTAGATTTCATTCATATTATTAACAGTATAGGCACCCTATCTGTAATATATGCATTAATTAGCAACATTCAGTTTCTGTGGTGTTATATACTATAGCTCTCAACAAATCCTGTAGGATCTTTTGAAGTCACTATCGATAGGAGAAACATGTACTTGTCATTGCGGAAACAATTTAGTTAATTAGAGTGTAACCTGCATTTAGTATATGGTTTATAGTAAAATGTAGATAACCTGAAGGGGTCCATTATTAAACAATAGTGGAACATTAATTCCTTTTTCAAATTGGGACCTGTTGGAGATCTAGTCTTGAGACTGTAGATCCAAAAGGCCTCCATATTCAGCAAAGTATGTTTCATATTGCCACCTCGTATGTAACTCTTTTTTTCTCTATAGCATATATTTTAAATGAATTAACTGACCTGTTATGGCACATAATAAAGTGTCTGGCAGCATTGGAAATGCCAGGAATAGCAGAATTCCTGACATATCCAAGATGCTCATGAATTCTAGTTTTAAGTTTACTTTTTGTGCAGCCAACATATATTAGGTTGCATTCGGTACCCTCAATGACATATATGACATACTCGTTATTACAGTTAATGTATGACTTGATGGGAAAATTCACCACACCCCCGAGTCATAGAACATTTTAGTGGGCTGAGCAAATAGGCATACTTTACATGGATGGGAACCGCATCTATAGAAACCCCTGCGGTATAACCATGTAGTTTTGGTTGTACATGATGTAAAGAGTGAGGGAGAAAGTATGTTGCCTAATGTAGGGGCTCTACGCGGCATCCATCCCTTAATATCTCTTCTAGTTGTTTATCCTCAAAGAGGATAGGAATATATTTATACACAACATTTCTTATTTCTGAAAACGGATTACTGTACTGCAGCACTAACGTGGGTTTATCTGGGCCACGAACTTGGGAAGATTTTTTATTTTTAAATAATAATTGATCTCGGGGATTGGATCTTACTATTTATTTTTGCTCTGCCCAGGGTCCACTTTTGATAACCCCTATTGCGTAGCCTCTGACTGATTTTTGTACTTGTTCCATGTCATCAGTACATGATCTGTGGTAGTCCGACATCCGGACCCCGCACCGTTAAGCTGCTCCGGCTGCCTCCTGGCACCGGACATACATACCGGAAGCAGCTGGCTCCAGCCACGGAATAGCGGCCAAGCTGCAGTACTCTTTAAGTGAATAGGAGTAGAGCTGCAGTTCTGCAGCACGGCTACTATGCTATGCCCGGAGCCAACTGCTTCCGGCTCCGTACATTGCATAATGGCCAATAACATCATGTGACCGCAGGCCACTGGAGCGGCTGATGGGTGCAGGGTCTGGATGTCGGACCAGCACTGATGATATACTGATGACCTTTCCGGTGGATAGGTCATCAGTTGTCTGGTAGTGGACAACCCCTTTAACTAAAAAAAACAAACAAACGTTACATACTCATCTGATCCCAATCCTGCGCCGTCCTTTAGCAACTCAGGCCTGCGGAAGGCTTGAGAAAGCGTGTCTACGCAAAACAGCTGTTGCCTGTAATCTGTGTACTCCGTTTCTCCTCCCACTTCACTTTGTGAGCAATAAAGCATTTGAAAACGTCGAATACGGTGAGTGCGGCTCTATTTTCTTCTTGATTCATTGTGTTACATATGAAATTTTCTTGCTGAGCCAGCACCTCCCTTGACACACAACGGAACAGTGTGTATGCTACCTTGGCAGTGACCTGCCAAACGTCCGGAGGACTATTTATTGCAGCAGTGCCGACTTATTTTCTTTTTACTACTGCTATACATACATACATACATACATACATACAATACACACAATTACATTTTGTGCAGGCTGCTACCTATATGGATATTCTCTTGCTGTGATCGGAGACTCCAGAGGAAACCACTAGCAAGTGTTGGTCAGTCCATCATGGCAGGATTTCCCTTCAGTTGCAGAGCAGACACCCTCCTCGCCTTCCTCTCCATCCTGACACTGAGCGGGATCTTATCACAATGGCGACAGGAGACAGTGGAGAGCAGGGGGGTCAGGGTGGTAATTAATGTGGCACAGGAGAGATGTGATGTTCTTATGGAGGCAGTACATCTTGCAGCTGCTAAGTGGAGGGAACCTCGGCCAGCAGCTCTGTAATGCCACTCACTCTGACACTCTGCAGGGTGCCGCCAGAAGCTCAACTCGCCTCATGGTAGATGCGGACCTGACTGTATGGCATAGTATGACAAGGGTAAGAGAAAATATATCTTATTTAAGTAATTTAGAGGTATTGATTACATCCACTGGCATGTCAACAACTGTAAAACAAGGCAAGAAAGAAACACTTGAAGATGTAACATACCACTAATTAATCGAAATCCGAGAAAGTAATAATTATGTTTTACTTAACAAAGAAAGACAGATGTGTTAGTAGAATAGTAACTACAAAAAGGAGTCCTAAAGGCATATTATAGTTTTAGAAAATAATTCTCATTTATTGTATTGTGAAAAGTTGTACAATTTTCCTTTATACTTTCTGCATCAATACCTCTAAGATCCCTTTCTTGCAGTCATTCAATAGTAACCTTCATTGTTTATTTCCAGTGGATAAAATCTGTACTGGTCATATGATGAAGATAGACCTCTGATAACTTTAACCCCTTCCCGCTCCTGGACGTACTATTAGGTCATGGTAGCTGTATCGCTCGCGCTCCATGACCTAATAGTACGTCTCGGGAGTAACGGCCGTTTCGGCCGTCCTCCCGACACATACAGGAGCTGTCACAGCTCCTACAGCGGGGACCGATCGCTGTGTCCCCACTGATTAACCCCTTAAAAGCCGCGTTCTATAGAGATCGCGGCTTTTTAGGGGTTAAGCTGCCATCGCCGGCCTGCTACACGATAGCGGCCGGCGATGGTGACTATGGCCAACCGGACACCAAACAATGGCGTCCGGCTATGCCATAGACAGAAGCCTAGTGGGTCCTGACAATGTCAGGACCCACTATGCTTGCTGTCAGTGAGTAGCTGACAGTTCTAATACACTGCACTACGCATGTAGTGCAGTGTATTAGAATAGCGATCAGGGCCTTCTGCCCTCAAGTCCCCTAGTGGGACAAAGTAATAAAGTAAAAAAAAAGTAAAAAAAAGATGTGTAAAAATAAGAAAATAAAAGTTTTAAAAGTATTAAAAGTAAAAATCCCCCTTTTTACCTTATCAGTCATTTATTATAAATAAAAATATATAAACAAACAAATAAACTATACATAATTGGTATCGCCGCGTCCGTAACGGCCTGAACTACAAATGATTTTGTTATTTATCCCGCACGGTGAACGCCGTAAAAGAAAATAATAATAAACCGTACCACAATCACAATTGTTTGGTCACTTCACCTCCCATAAAATGGAATAAAAAGAGATCAAAAAGTTGCATGTACCGAAAAATGGTACTGATCGAAACTACAGTTCGTTACGCAAAAAATAAGTCCTCGCACGGCTTTATTGATTGAAAAATAAAAAAGTTCTGGCACTTAGAATAAGGTAACACAAAAAGTGAATAATTTTTTACAAAACGTATTTTATTGTGCAAACGCCATAAGACATAAAAAAAACTATAAACATAGGGTATCGCCATAATCGTATCGCCCCGCAGAATAAAGTGAATATGTCATTTATAGCACACGGTGAACGCTGTAAAAAAAATAGAATAAAAAATAGTAGAATTGCTGTTTTTTAGTCACCACGCCACCTAAAAATAGAATGAAAACTGATCAAAAAGCGGCATGCACCCCAAGAAAACTACAATGGATTCCTCAATGGGTCTAGTTTCAAATTTGGGGTCACTTTTGGGGGGTTTACAATGTTTTGGCACCACAAGACCTCTTCAAACCGGACATGGTGCCTAATAAAAAAGAGGCCTCAAAATCCACTAGGTGCTCCTTTGCTTCGGAGGCCAGTGCTTCAGTCCATTACCGCACTAGGGCCACATGTGGGATATTTCTCAAAATTGCAAAATCTGGGCAATACGTATTAAGTTGCGTTTCTCTGATAAATCCTTTTGTGTTATAAAAAAAATGGTATAAAGAGGATTTTCTGACAAAAAAAAAATGTAAATTTCACCTCAACTTTGCTCTAAATTTCTGTGAAACACCTAAAGGGTTCATAAACTTTCTAAATGCTGTTGTGAATACTTTGAGGGGTCTAGTTTCTAAAATGGGGTGTTTGATAGGGGTTTCTAATATATGGGCCCCTCAAAGCAACTTCAGAACTGAACTGTACCCTAAAAAAATAAATGAGGCAATACTTCGCTTCTTACATTATACTGATAATGAGCCGTGCCCACCCCGAGATGACCCCAGTTTTGACCGTTTGTATAAACGGAGACACCTATTAGAGCGTTTCAGTGCCCGGTTTTCCCAAGCATACACCCCCGAGAAGTGTATTTCTATTGATGAGTCCCTGGTACATTTTAAAGGGAGGGTTCAATTCCGCGAGTACCTGCCGGGTAAGAGGGCAAGGTATGGAGTGAAGATGTATAAGCTGTGCGAGAGTGCATCAGGGTATACCTACAGGTTTAGGATATATGAAGGAAAGGCCACCCCAAAACCAGACTGCATCCTGGACTACAATAGGTACATGGGAGGGGTGGACTTGTCAGATCAAGTCCTGAAGCCCTACAGCGCCATGCGGTGTGGTATAAGAAGCTGGCCGTGCACATCATACAGATGGCATTGTACAATGCGTACGTGCTACGTCGATGTGCAGGCAAGAGGGGAACTTTCCTGGAATTTCAAGAGGTGATTATCAAGAACCTAATCTTTAGGGACAAAGAAGGGGGGGCAACCACTACTTCTGGAAGCGGGGCCACACGCATCGTACCAGGACGGCAACACTTTCCAGGAGAAGTTCCCCAAACTGGCAAGAAGGGAAAAAGTCAAAAAAGGTGCAAAGTCTGCTATAAGAGGGCGATAAGGGATGACACAATATATCAATGTGACACGTGTCCCGAATAACCAGAGCTCTGTATGAAAGAGTGTTTTAAAATTTATCATAAATCCCTTGGTTTATAATTTACCCCAATTTTACTTACCCTGATGCACTCCGCACAGCTTATCCCACCTCGTTTTTCCCCTCTGGGTCCTGCTGTGTGCCCAGGCAGCTGATAGCCACATGTAGGGTATTGCCATACCCGGGAGAACCCACATTACAGTTTATAGGGTGTAGGTCTCCGGTCAAAATGCTCACTACACCTCTAGATGAAGCCTCAAGGGTGTAGTTTTTAAAAACGGGGTCACTTCTTGCGGGTTTCAACTGTACTGGTACCTCAGGGGCTTCTGCATACATGACTTCGCACTAGAAAATCCCCAGTAGGCCAAATGGTGGTCCTTTCCTTCTGAGCCCTCCCATGGGCCCAAACGGCAGTTTATCACCACAAATGGGGTATTGCGGCACTCAGAACAAATTGCGCAACAGAATGGGGTATTTTATTTCTTGTGAAAATAAGAAATTTTCAGCCAAAACGACATATTATTTGAAATAAGTAATTTTGTTTTAATTCCCAGCCCAATTCAAATAAGTTCTGTGAAAAAACTATGGGGTCAAAATGGTCACAACACCCATAAATGAATTCCTTGAGGTGTGTAGTTTCCAAAATCGGGTCATTTGTGGTTGGTTTCTATTCCTTTGATACCTCTGGGGCTCTGCAAATGCGACATGGCACCCGAAAACCAATCCAGCAAAATCTGGACTCCAAAGAACAAATAGCGCTCCTTTCCTTCTGAGCCCTCCCATGGGCCCAAACGGCAGTTTATCACCACAAATGGGGTATTGCCACACTTAGGACAAATTGGGCAACAAAATGGAGTATTTTATTTCTTGTGAAAATAAGAATTTTTTAGCTAAAACGACATATTATTGGAAAAAAATATTTTTTTTATAATTCCCAGCCCAATTCAAATAAGTTCTGTGAAGAAACTATGGGGTCTAAATGGTCACATTACCCATAAATGAATTCCTTGAGGGGTGTAGTTTCCAAAATGGGGTCAATACTGGTGAAATTCCATTGCTTTGATACCTAATGGGGCTCTGCAAATGCGACACGGCACCCGAAAACCAAACCAGCAAAATCTGCACTCCAAAGAACACACAGCGCTCCTTCCCTTCTGAGGCCTCCCATGGGTTCAAACGGCAGTTCATCGCCACAAATGGGGTATTGCTGCACTCAGGAGAAATTGGGCAACAAAATGGGGTATTTTGTTCCCTGTGAAAATAAGAAATTTTGATAAAAAATGACATCTTATTGGAAAAAATGAATTTTTTTTCATTTCACAGCCCAATTCAAATACGTGCTGTGAAAAAACTGTGTGGTCAAAATGGTAACAACAACCATAAATGAATTCCTTGAGGGGTGTAGTTTCCAAAATGGGGTCACTTCTAGTGGGTTTCCATTGCTTTGATACCTCTGAGGCTCTGCAAATGCGACATGGCACCCGAAAACCAATCCAGCAAAATCTGGACTCCAACAAACACATAGCGCTCCTTTCCTTCTGAGCCCTCCTATGGGCCCAAACAGCAGTTTATCACCACAAATGGGGTATTGCCACACTAAGGACAAATTGGGCAACAAAATGGGGTATTTTGTTGCCAGTGAAAATAAGAAATTTTGATCACAAATGACATTTTATTGGAAAAAATGTCATTTTTTTAATTTCACAGCCCAATTCAAATACGTGCTGTGAAAAAACTGTGGGGTCAAAATGATAACAACAACCATAAATGAATTCCTTGAGGGGTGTAGTTTCCAAAATGGGGTCACTATTGGGGGATTCCTACTGTTTTGGCACCTCAACACCTCTTCAAACCTGGCATGCTGCCTAAAATATATTCTAATAAAAAAGAGGACTCAAAATGCACTAGGTGCTTCTTTGCTTCTAGGGCTTGTGTTTTATTCCACGAGCGCACTAGAGCCACATGTGGGACATTTCTAAAAACTGCAGAATCTGGACAATACATGTTTAGTAGTGTTTCTCTGGTAAAACCTGTGTTACAGAAAAAAAATTGAATAAAATTGAAATTCAGCAAGAAAAATGAAATTTGCAAATTTCACCTCCACTTTGCTTTAATTCCTGTGAAATGCCTGAAGGGTTAAAAATCTTTCTAAATGCTGTTTTGAATACTTTGAGGGGTCTAGTTTTGGGGTGTTTTATCAGGGTTTCTAATACATAGGCCCCTCAAAGCCACTTCAGAACTGAAGCGGTACCTTAAAATAAAGGCTTTTGAAATTTTCTTAAAAATATGAGAAATTGCTGTTTATGTTCTAAGCCTTGTAACGTCCAAGAAAAATAAAAGAATGTTCAAAAAACGATGCCAATCTAAAGTAGACATATGGGAAATGTGAACTAGTAACTATTTTGGGTGGTATAACCGTCTGTTTTACAAGCAGATGCATTTAAAATTCTGAAAAATGCTATTTTTTCAACGTTTTCTCTAAATTTAGCAATTTTTCACCAATAAACACTGAATATATCGACCAAATTTTACCACGAACATGAAGCCCAATGTGTCACGAGAAAACAATCTCAGAATCGCTTGGATATGTTTAAGCATTCCGACGTTATTACCACATAAAGTGAAATATGCCAGATTTGAAAAATGGGCTCTGAGCCTTAAGGCCAAAACTAGGCTGCGTCCTTAAGGGGTTAACTGTAATGAGCTCTGTACCTGTGTATTACAAATCAAGGGCGGACACAGACAACAGAGGGCACCTGTTAAAAACTAGTCTATGGATCCATTTCCACCAGCATACCCACAACTTAGTTGCAAGCATACCCACAACGTGAGTAGCAAGTTATACGTCTACCTGTGTCACATGATTAGGACAGAACTAAACCAGGTGCGCGCTAACACCAGGCCTTCGGGGCCCAAGCCCTGGATCTTCGGGTGGCAGCAGTCGCAATTGCTACCGGGTGGTAGCGGTCGCAATTGCGACCAGGCTGCGGCCGCCCGCACCATATCTATGGAAGTTACTATAGTAACGACACATACTTATCCATCTTCCTTCCCGAGAGCAGCAGAAGTCCTGACGTCTTCTTGCGTCATGACGTCATGACGCTGTGCGCCGCGGATTACGTCACGACGCTAGATGGTGTCGAGACATCCACTGCACAGGAGCTGAAGAGGAGGGTAAGTGTAACGTTATGGTCTGCTGGGGTCTTGTATCTAAGCCTACCATGTGGTAGGCTTAGATACAGGGTCTAACAGACAGTATCACACATGAATGCTGTATCTAAGCCTACCACATGTTAGGCTTAGATACAGGGCCCCAGCAGACACTAATTTTACAGAGTATAAGATTACTGTCTCCTGGCGTCCTGTATCTAAGCCTACCTTGTGGTAGGCTTAGATACAGGGTCTAACAGACCGTGTCACACATGGACCCTGTATCTAAGCCTACCACATGTTATTCTTAGATTCATGGCAAATGTCTGATCCTGTCTGATGGGCCCTGTATCTAAGCTTACCAAATAGTAGGTTGTGGTAGTACCTTGTGGTAGGCTTAGATACAGGTTCTAACAGACAGCATCACACATGGACCCTGTATCTAAGCCTACCATGAGTTAGGCGTAGATACAGGCCCCCAGAAGACCGTAATCTTATACTGTATAAGGTTACGGTCTGCTGGGGCCCTGTATCTAAGCCTACCTTGTGGTATTCTTAGATACATGGTCTATCAGACAGTATCACACATGGGTCCTTTATTTAAAGAAGCTCTGTCACCAGATGATCAAATCTCTATCTCCTATTGCATGTGATCGGCGCTGCAATGTAGATAACAGTAACGTTTTTTGTTTTTTTTTAAATGATCATGGCCAAGTTATGAGCAATTTTATATTTATGCAAATGAGCCTTTCTAATGGACAACTGGGCGTGTTTTCTCTTATTTCCAACTGGGCGTGTATTGTGTTTGTAAAATCTGGGCATGTTTACTTGTTTTACTAGCTGGACGTTGTGAATAGAAGTGTATGATGCTGACGAATCAGCATCATTCACTTCTCATCGTTACCACCCAGCTTCTGGCAGTGCACAGACACCCAGCGTGTCCTCGCTCGTCCGACGCGATGAAGTTCCTGTGGGAGGAAGTATACTAAAAGTAGAGTGAAAAAACACGGCACCACATGTGTGTATCAATTATGAATTTGATGGGCAAAAGATCGTAACTGCTCACCTGTAAAGTTAAAAGTAATCCGCGAGTACAAAGCTGCTGCCGATCCCAAAGCAAAACTCCAAAGAGATGCCAAAATTGATTGATAAAGAATAAAAAACGGGATACTGAGGCGCTGCTTGATAAAGAGTTAATACATTTAATTGAGGTAGTATAAATAGACAATTGCTACGCGTTTCAACGCCGGACTGGCGTCTTCCTCAGGCAAGTTAAGATGACAGCAAGGAGGCACATATTTATACACATACAGATTGCAGGGCTAATTAAGCCTAATTCAGACCAGAGTCCTGAAAAAACCGCCAAAACCAGCGGGTCAGAGTTCAATCCAAACGTAAAGTGTTAAAACAATTCATTGTTGTCATATGTTAACAACATTAATGGAATTAAAATGATCAGACAGTACATAACCGCATAATTGCATAATTATATAGTAATTAAATCATTTAAACGAAATGGCATAAAATATTTGCGCAAAAAGGCAATGGATTATGAAATTGCACATTGAACATAAACTTAAAATAACACAAGAATTGAAGTAAGATAAATAAAAATGCATTTGCAACTGCTGGATACATATAGAAATAATTGTACCATCAATAACAACGCGTTGTCATGGAGACCAGAAGCGACACAGCCGGGAAGGAAGTCAAAACGCCAGTGGAACGCAAGGTGAGACGCACAGCAAGCATCTCATAGGGCGCAGGCAGGACAAGTGTTTGTTTATGACACAGCAGGGAAGGAAAATCAGAACGCCAATGGAACGCAAGGTGAAACGCATAGACCGTTGTCATGACGACCGCTATCAAAAGAGATAAGGTGGCCGGGAGAGTCCAATCGAACCCATGAAACGCATAGTGACACGCAGGGTCGCGCATACAGAGAACCTAAGGGTTGCAACGAAACGAGGTCCGGAGCATCACGAAAATGTAAGTAGAAAGATTATATTTAGATGTTATTCTGTCAATAATGTGCAGACTATTGAAATAATGGTCATTTTGGTGGGAAAAATTACAGGTATTGTCTGGAGTGCTAATAAAATAAGAAGATAAAAGAAAAAACTGGACACCTCCTCTATAATAAAAGAATAAAATATTAAAATGAAAAAGAATTAAGCAATATTAATATTCATAAGAAGAAGCTCATATGTAAAAGTGCTTTAAAAGGTGCATTTTTTAAAATTAGTAAAGGATATCAGTCCAATGTAGATTCTGCGATGTCATTGAGGCCATTTGGATACAAGGTCCCCAGTTTGTAGATCCAAAAGTTTTCCCTTTGTTTTAACCTAATGAACCTATTGGATATATCTACAGGAATATACTCAATAGGGGTGACAGTTATGAGATCAAAGTTACATTTGTGCTTTAAAGCAAAATGACGTGATACACTATGTTTGGTGTATCCACTTTTAACATTGAACCTGTGTTTGTTGATCCTGTCTCTGAGGGTTTGTGTAGTACGGCCCACATATTGTCGGTTACATGGACATTGGAGAAGATATATAACATAGCTGCTTCCGCAGTTTAAAAAGCTTTTTATCTGAAACTTTTCATTAGTTGACATAGAAGTAAAATCCGTTTTTTTATTAGTAATACTCAGGCAGCACAGACATCTTGTTCTCCCGCAGCGATATGAACCATTCATAATCAGAGAAGTTTTGATAGGTATTTGGGAAATATTCCGAAGTTTACTAGGTGCAATTAGGTTCCTCAGGGTTTTCGCCCTTCTGTACGTAATTTTTGGTTTAACTGGGAGGATGTCTTTCATAAATTGGTCATTTTTAAGGATATGCCAATATTTATGTATTGTAGAGCTAATGTACTTACTGCCTTTATTGTATGTGGTGATAAAATTACAGCTAAAATCAATCGATTTTTTAGGGTCTTTAGCCACAGGGTTGATGCACTCAAATTGTGTCAGAGCCTTCGCCCTAGTCTCTGCACCATTAATCAGACTCATTGGGAAGTTTTTTTCTTTGAACCTCTTTTTAAGCAACTTACATTCGTCAGAGAAATCTTTATTGCTCGTGCAGTTTTTCCTTATTCTTTTATATTGTCCAAAAGGTACATTTATCAGCCATGGTGGGCAGTGAGCGCTCCTAAAATTTAAATAGCTATTCACATCTACCCCTTTAAAATGTGTTTTCGTGATCACTGACTGACCAGACTTCTCTATCGCAAGGTCCAAAAAATCAATTTTAACAAATGAATAAGTGTATGTGAAAGAAATTCCAAAGTTGTTATTATTGAGATGGTCAATAATTGCAGGAATCACTGTTTGGTTTCCTTTGATGATAAAGAATAGGTCATCTATGTACCTTTTATAGAAAATTATATTGTCCTTATAATTGTGATCTCCGTAAATATATAGATTTTCATATGCTCCCATGTACAGATTGGCGTACGATGGGGCAAAGCGTGAGCCCATCGCACAGCCTCTAATCTGTCTGTAGAACTTACCCTCAAATGTAAATGCATTGTGTGTAAGAATGAAATCAATACAGTTTATTAGAAAGTCTATCTGATTGCTTGGAAGACGTGAATCCAGAGTTAAGTATGATGAAATGGCTTGTAGGCCAAGGTCATGCGGAATGTTTGTATATAGTGAGGATACGTCAGCTGTTAAAAACCAAAGGTCCGTAAAATCATAAAGGGATTGTAGGTTGTGCAATTCTCTGATTAAATGTGTAGAATCTTTAAGATAAGATGGTAATTTTAAAACATATGTAGGTGCATATCATTTCAGGGATTGGGTCATTAACGAGCAATATGTCCCATTTTATTGACATGCACCTACAAACATATGTTTTAAAATTACCATCTTATCTTAAAGATTCTACACATTTAATCAGAGAATTGCACAACCTACAATCCCTTTATGATTTTACGGACCTTTGGTTTTTAACAGCTGACGTATCCTCACTATATACAAACATTCCGCATGACCTTGGCCTACAAGCCATTTCATCATACTTAACTCTGGATTCACGTCTTCCAAGCAATCAGATAGACTTTCTAATAAACTGTATTGATTTCATTCTTACACACAATGCATTTACATTTGAGGGTAAGTTCTACAGACAGATTAGAGGCTGTGCGATGGGCTCACGCTTTGCCCCATCGTACGCCAATCTGTACATGGGAGCATATGAAAATCTATATATTTACGGAGATCACAATTATAAGGACAATATAATTTTCTATAAAAGGTACATAGATGACCTATTCTTTATCATCAAAGGAAACCAAACAGTGATTCCTGCAATTATTGACCATCTCAATAATAACAACTTTGGAATTTCTTTCACATACACTTATTCATTTGTTAAAATTGATTTTTTGGACCTTGCGATAGAGAAGTCTGGTCAGTCAGTGATCACGAAAACACATTTTAAAGGGGTAGATGTGAATAGCTATTTAAATTTTAGGAGCGCTCACTACCCACCATGGCTGATAAATGTACCTTTTGGACAATATAAAAGAATAAGGAAAAACTGCACGAGCAATAAAGATTTCTCTGACGAATGTAAGTTGCTTAAAAAGAGGTTCAAAGAAAAAAACTTCCCAATGAGTCTGATTAATGGTGCAGAGACTAGGGCGAAGGCTCTGACACAATTTGAGTGCATCAACCCTGTGGCTAAAGACCCTAAAAAATCGATTGATTTTAGCTGTAATTTTATCACCACATACAATAAAGGCAGTAAGTACATTAGCTCTACAATACATAAATATTGGCATATCCTTAAAAATGACCAATTTATGAAAGACATCCTCCCAGTTAAACCAAAAATTACGTACAGAAGGGCGAAAACCCTGAGGAACCTAATTGCACCTAGTAAACTTCGGAATATTTCCCAAATACCTATCAAAACTTCTCTGATTATGAATGGTTCATATCGCTGCGGGAGAACAAGATGTCTGTGCTGCCTGAGTATTACTAATAAAAAAACGGATTTTACTTCTATGTCAACTAACGAAAAGTTTCAGATAAAAAGCTTTTTAAACTGCGGAAGCAACTATGTTATATATCTTCTCCAATGTCCATGTAACCGACAATATGTGGGCCGTACTACCCAAACCCTCAGAGACAGGATCAACAAACACAGGTTCAATGTTAAAAGTGGATACACCAAACATAGTGTATCACGTCATTTTGCTTTAAAGCACAAATGTAACTTTGATCTCATAACTGTCACCCCTATTGAGTATATTCCTGTAGATATATCCAATAGGTTCATTAGGTTAAAACAAAGGGAAAACTTTTGGATCTACAAACTGGGGACCTTGTATCCAAATGGCCTCAATGACATCGCAGAATCTACATTGGACTGATACCCTTTACTAATTTTAAAAAATGCACCTTTTAAAGCACTTTTACATATGAGCTTCTTCTTATGAATATTAATATTGCTTAATTCTTTTTCATTTTAATATTTTATTCTTTTATTATAGAGGAGGTGTCCAGTTTTTTCTTTTATCTTCTTATTTTATTAGCACTCCAGACAATACCTGTAATTTTTCCCACCAAAATGACCATTATTTCAATAGTCTGCACATTATTGACAGAATAACATCTAAATATAATCTTTCTACTTACATTTTCGTGATGCTCCGGACCTCGTTTCGTTGCAACCCTTAGGTTCTCTGTATGCGCGACCCTGCGTGTCACTATGCGTTTCATGGGTTCGATTGGACTCTCCCGGCCACCTTATCTCTTTTGATAGCGGTCGTCATGACAACGGTCTATGCGTTTCACCTTGCGTTCCATTGGCGTTCTGATTTTCCTTCCCTGCTGTGTCATAAACAAACACTTGTCCTGCCTGCGCCCTATGAGATGCTTGCTGTGCGTCTCACCTTGCGTTCCACTGGCGTTTTGACTTCCTTCCCGGCTGTGTCGCTTCTGGTCTCCATGACAACGCGTTGTTATTGATGGTACAATTATTTCTATATGTATCCAGCAGTTGCAAATGCATTTTTATTTATCTTACTTCAATTCTTGTGTTATTTTAAGTTTATGTTCAATGTGCAATTTCATAATCCATTGCCTTTTTGCGCAAATATTTTATGCCATTTCGTTTAAATGATTTAATTACTATATAATTATGCAATTATGCGGTTATGTACTGTCTGATCATTTTAATTCCATTAATGTTGTTAACATATGACAACAATGAATTGTTTTAACACTTTACGTTTGGATTGAACTCTGACCCGCTGGTTTTGGCGGTTTTTTCAGGACTCTGGTCTGAATTAGGCTTAATTAGCCCTGCAATCTGTATGTGTATAAATATGTGCCTCTTTGCTGTCATCTTAACTTGCCTGAGGAAGACGCCAGTCCTGTGGGAGGAAGTGACATCACAGCGTGATCTCGTGAGATCACGCTGTGTGTCTGTGCACTGCCAGAAGTTGGGTGGTAACGATGAGAAGTGAATGATGTTGATTCGTCAGCATCATACACTTCTATTCAAAACGCCCTGCTAGTAAAACAAGTAAACACGCCCAGATGTTACAAACACAATACAAGCCCAGTTGGAAATAAGAGAAAACATGCCCAGTTGTCCATTAGAAAGGCTCATTTGCATAAATATAAAATTGCTCATAACTTGGCCAAAAATTATCGTTTTAAAAAATAAATAAATGTTACTGTTATCTACATTGCAGCGCCGATCACATGCATTAGGAGATAGGGATTTGATCATCTGGTGACAGAGCCTCTTTAAGTCTGCCACATGTGTTACTAATGGCATATTTTTTGTGTTTGTATTTTTTTACAGGTTCGGTTGTTGGACTACGTCGAATTGGTGGACTACTTCGATGATGTTTTTTTTTATTTTGAATAAAATTTTTAATGAGGGTTGTGTGGGGTGGTTTTACTTCAATAAAAATTATATCTATGTCTTTGTATTTTCTTTTAAACTTTATTACTACAGCTTTAGTAATGGCCGCTGGCTAATTGACAGTGTCTATTTCTAAGGCGGGGCTTAGTGTTAGCTGGTGCAGAGGCTAATACCAACCCCCATTGTTACCCTGGTACCCACCGCTACCAGGGGTACTGGGAAGAGCCGGGTATGATCCAGTACCTGACCATCTGTAGCGATAGTCGGGCACTGGAGTAACCGCAGGCTGGTATTATTAGGCTGGGAAAGGCCAAAAACAGTGGCCCCTCCCAACCTGGTAATGCTAGGCTGCTGCTGCTGTGTTGCATCCGGCTGGTTATGAAAATTGGGGGGGGGGACCCCACGTAAGTTTTCAAAAAAATGTATTTATTTCTTAAATAACCCAATTTTTTATAACCAGCCAGATACAACACAACAGCAGGCTAGCATTACCAGGGTGGGAAGGGCAGCTGCGAATCATAATTATGGCGGCTTGCACGGGCCCCTCATGCCAGGTGGCGTCGCTACCACCGGAGGGGACTCCGGTGCTAGCAACAGCCCCATTCACTTGTATTTGCATCCTCAGAACGCAGATACAAATTAATACTATAGGCTGCAGGGCACATTGGGCCTCTATATATAAGGTGGGGAGCACTGTGTAGCAACATATACAAGGGGTAAGCGCTATATAGCACTATATACAAGGGGAGGCACTGTGTGGCATTATATACAAGGGGGAGCACTGTGTGACACTATATACAAGGGGGAAGCGCTGTGTGACACTATATACAAGGGGGAGCGCTGTGTGGCACTATAAACAAGGTGGGGAAGCACTGTGTGACACTATATACAAGAGGGGAGTGCTGTGTGGTACTATATACAAGGGGGGTAGCGCTGTTTAGCACTATATACAAGGGGGAGTGCTGTTTGACACTATGTACAAATGGGGAGCGCTGTGTGGCACTATATACAAGGCGGAGCGCTGTGTGACTCTATATACAAGGGGGAGCGCTGTGTGACACTATATAAAAGGGGGCAAGCGAAGTGTGGTACTATATACAAGGGAGGAAGTGCTGTGATACTATATACAAGGAGGAAGTGCTGTGTGGCACTATATACAAGGGGGAGCACTGTGTGACACTATATGCAAAGAGGGAAGCTCTGTGTGGCACTATATACAAGGGGGAGCACTGTGTGACTTTATATACAAGGGGGAGTGCTGTGTGAAACTATATACAAGCGGGGAGCGCTGTGTGGTACTATATACAAGGGGGAAGCGCTGTATGGCACTATATACAAGGGGGAGCACTGTGTGACACTATATGCAAAGGGAGAAGCGCTTTGTGACACTATATACAAGGGGGAAGCACTGTGTGGCACTATATACAAGGGGGGAAGCGCTATGTGGCACTATGTCACGATCTGTGGGTATGTGGACTCACTGGGCCGTACCGCTGTAGCGGTATAGCAGCTGGCCAAACAGAGTACAAAGTCAATGTCTATTGTTCGGATAAAGGTACCTGTGGCAATTCAGACAGTAGCGATGGTTTAGGCTCGGATGGAACTTTGGCAGCAGGCAGACAACAGATGCGGAGAAACACAGCGGGTGTAGTAGACGACACAACACAACTCCAACTCAGTATAGCACAGTAAACACGGTAGCATGGGAAACAGGATACAGGTAGCAGGAACGGGAACACTGGAACTGGAAAACACTCAAGGAACCATTTGCAAAGACAGACATGGATAGATACAAACAGGCTCAGGCAATGCAGGGAGGGGCAGAGCCCTTCTTATAGTCCATGGTGATCTGGAAGCAATCAGCTCAATCTCACACATGTGTGCGCTCTGGCTCCTTAAGGCTGGACTGAGCTCGTGAGCGCACCCTAGTGGTCACTGCGGAACAGGACAGCCGCATGTGAAGACAACTCTGGAGAGAAGGGCGTCGACAGGATGGGAGTTCGTGGTCAGCGACCACGGACGTTACAGAATCCCACCTCTTATTCACCCTCTTGGGACCAGAACGAGAGTGAAACTTCTTAATGAGGGTAGGAGCATTGAGATTCTCTTCTGGCTCCAAGGACCTCTCTTCTGGACCCAACCCCCTCCAATCTATTAAATAAAAGGTTCTTCCTCTTACTTTTTTGGTGTCCAGGATCTCCTTAACCTCAAATGTCTCGGCCGAACTGCTGGGGGCAATAGCTGGGCTAAGAGTCTTAGAGTAGCGGTTCAGGACCACAGGTTTCAGGAGAGAAACGTGAAAAGAGTTGGGGATACGAAGGGTAGCGGGCAGCCGAAGCTTATAAGAGACCGGGTTGATCCGATGCAGGATCTCAAAGGGTCCGAGGAAGCTGGGAGCGAATTTGCACGATGGCACCCTCAGTCAGATATTTCTTGAGGACAGCCAGACCTTGGTACCTGGAATAAACAGAGGCGGCTCTCCTCCTCGTATATCTGCCATTCGCATCATGCGGTCAACTGCCTGCAGAATAGAGGACCGGGATTGGTGCCAGATCCGTAAAAAGTCCCGGAATGCAGAGTCATCTGCAGGCATCTGGGACGCAGCAGACACAGGGAGAGGAATACGTGGATGTTGGCCGTAAACTATGAAGAACTGTGTGGAGGCGGTGGATACACTTGTGTGGTTGTTATAGGATAACTCGGCTCAAGGAAGAAGATGCACCCAGTCATCAAGCTGCCTGGAGATGAGGTGTCGTAAGTAGTTCTCCATGATCTGATTGGTCCTCTCAACTCGGCCATTGGACTGGGGCTGGTAGGCTGAGGAAAAATCCAACTTTATATCGAGGAGTTTAGAGAAGGCCGTCCAGAACTTTGAGGTGAACTGAGACCCCCGATCAGACACGATATGCAGAGGTAGGCCGTGCAGGCGAAAGATGTGTTGAATGAAGAGGTTGACCAGTTGAGCAGAAGGTAGGCCGGTCAGCGGAACAAAATGAGCCATCTTTGAGAATCGGTCGACCACCACTAAGACCGTACTGCATCCAGCAGAGGGTTGACAGAGATGATGAAGGATGGGTCAATGATATTTTGTGGAGGCTCCATGGTGTCCTCTGTCTCAAACGACCTGGACAATGCATCGGCCTCACATTCTTGTCGGCAGGGCGATAGTGGAGCTCAAACTGGAACCGGGCAAAGAACAGCGACCACGTGGCTTGACGGGGGTTCAGTTGTTGGGCCGTCCAGAAATAGGTGAGGTTCTTGTCGTAATTGTGGACCCACTGGGCCGTACCACCGTAGCGGTATAGCAGCTGGCCAAACAGGGTACAAAGTCAATGTCTATCGTTCCGATAAAGGTACCTGTGGCAATTCAGACAGTAGCGATGGTTTAGGCTCGGATGGAACTCTGGCAGCAGGTAGACAAAAGGTGCGGAGAAACACAGCGGGTGTAGTAGGCGACACAACACGACTACAACTCAGTATAGCACAGGGACGCGGTATCACGGGAAACAGGATACAGGTAGCAGGAACGGGAATACGGGAACTGGAAAACACTCAAGGAACCATTTTCAACGACAGAGACGGGGAGATACAAACACGCTCAAGCAATGCAGGGATGGGCAGAGCCCTTCTTATAGTCCAGGGTGATCTGGGAGCAATCAGCTCAATCTCACACATCTGTGTGCTTTGGCTCCTTAAGGCTGGACTGAGCTCGCAAGCAACCCTAGTGGTCACTGCGGTACAGGATGGCCCCATGTGCAGACATCTCTGGAGAGAAGGGCGTCGACAGGATGGGAGTTTGTGGTCAGCGATCACGGACGGTACACAATATACATAAGGAGGGAGCGCTGTGTAGCACTATGTTCAAGGGGGGAAGCGTTGTGTAGCACTATATACAAGGGGGAGGAGCGCTGTGTGGCACTATATACAAGGGGGGAGGATCACTGTGTGACACTATATACAAGGGGAGGAAGCGCTGTGTAGAACTGTATACAAGGGGAGTGCTGTTTGACACTTTATACAAGGGGGAGCACTGTGTGGTACTATATACAAGGGGGGAGCGCTGTGTGACACTATATACAAGGGGGAGCGCTGTGTGACACTATATACAAAGGGGGGAATCACTGTGTGGTACTATATACAAGGGGGGAAGCACTGTGTGACACTATATACAAGGAAGGAAGTGCTGTGTGGCACTATATACAAGGGGAGAAGCGCTATGTGGCACTATATACAAAGGGGGAGCACTGTGTGCCACTATACAAGGAGGGGAAGCGCTGTTTAGCACTATATACAAGGAGTGGGGTATCCAAAAAAGGAAACGTGAAGCAGCACTCAAATAAAGTGAATTTATTCATCCAACATGGAACCACAACGTTTCACCTCCTCTATGAAGGCATTTACTTGAAAATGCTCCCTCCTGACGGCCGCAGCCATGGGTCTGCAAGCACTGGCCCCAGTCTCCTCCTCAGGAGACACCAGCGCTGACTTCCGCTTACATCGGCCGGGTCACGTTGGGCGCTCTTAAAGGGCCAGCGCGCGCACCTGAAGTTAATGTCAAAATTAGCCCATGAGTACCCTGGACTATAAGAAGGGCTTAGCCCATTCCTCCCATGCCTGAGCGTTGTTGTCATACCAAAAGTTTGTCTAAGCAAATGGTCTCCTAGTGTTTCCCAGTTTCCAGTGTTCCCCGTTCCTGTACCTGTATCCTGTATCCCGTGCTATCCTGGTTAAGTGCTGTGCTGAGTTGAAGTCATGCTGTGCTATATACCATTCCTGTCCTGCTACACCACGCCTGATGTCTGCTTCTGCCTAGTCCCAGCTGAGCCTGTCTCACTACTGTCCGAGCTGCCACAGGTACACTATACGAACTATAGACTGTGACCTGCGTCCTGTTGGCCAGCTGCCATACTGTCAAGGCGGTATGGCCCAGTGGGTCCACGTACCCAAAGTGACATGGACGCTGTCAATCAGTCAGCAGCTATTAATAATACAGTAGTAATAATGTTTTAAAAAAATACAAGGACATAAAAAAAATATGTTATTGAAATACAAAACAAAAAGCAAAGCAATTCTTATACTTACCTTTTCTGGGTCCAGTGCTGGAGCTGCAATGTCTGCGAGCTGGGCCCTATATCTAAGCCCATCATATGTGATACTGTCTGCTGGGCCACTGTATCTAATCCTTTTCCATAGCTATAGGATAGTAGTGCTACAGATATGCTGTCTTATATATATATATATATATATATATATAGATAGATATATATATGTATGTATATATATATATACACACACACACACATACATACACGCACACACATTTTTTTGGGGGGATGGACATATGTTAGTACAAGGATAGTTGATGCTGGGGCCCTGTACCTAAGTCTATCATGTGTGATACTGACTGCTGGGGCACTGTATCTAAGTCTATCATGTGTGATACTGTCTGCAGGGCCATGTATCTAAGCCTATCATGTATGATACTGTCTGCTGAGACAAGGTGGGTATGTGGGACTACCTACAGGGGACTGCATGCTACTGTCTAAAAGTGGGATGTATGGCAGGGGGACTGTGTGTGGAACCATACAGGGGGTTGTGACACTTTATACAGGGGGCATTATGTGGGGAATTCTCTACAGGTGTCTTTGATAAGAGCCTCAAGACATAACTTTGCTTGGAGCACCAGAAATGCAAAATCTGCCCCTGAGGGTTAGTACAAGGATAATTACTGCTGGGGCACTGTATCTAAGGCTACATTCACACGAGCGTGAAAGATTTACGCGTGTAAAAAGCGCACATAAATCTTGTCGCATGCATTGCATTTTGCATGGTTGTGCTTTGCGTGTGGCAAGTTTTTCTCGCACTTGCAAGCACTTTTTTCAATGTAATTGATGCGTGAAACACGGACAGCACACAGATGTCGTCTGTGTGCTGTCAGTGGTTTTCAGGCACCTATTGACTTCAATGGGCGACTAGGCGCGTGAAAACGCACAAATATAGGACATGCAGTGAGTTTCATGCAACGGACACTCGCTGCGTGAAAACTCATGCATTTGTGAATAGCCCTATTGATATCAATGGGGCCGTGTGCTGCGCAATGTTTCAACGTACAGTACATGGACGAGAATCAAGCTCGTCTGAATGAGCCCTAAGTCTATCATGTGTGAAACTTTCTGCTGGGGCCATGTATCTAAGCATATCATGTGTGATACTGTATGCTGAGACAATGCATCCAATTCTATCCAGCGGTGTAGCTATAGGAGCCTAAGGCCCAATGCACACAACCGTGTTCAGTCCATGATATATGGTCCGCATTTCAAGCAATTGAACTTGTCAGACCCCCCAAGAGAGGAGGGGACTGGGATAACCTGATTCTACGGAAGGAAGCGCAGTGGATCCATAGACTAGAATGCATACAACCACTAGGTCTAAATGAGCAGACTAACTATACATGTTTTATTTAAAATGTGTGATACCATCCCCCTATAGGTGTTTTACCTTGGGGTGGGTGAGTGTTTATCTGCATTTGTGCATTACTTATTTGAGATGGCTATACTTGTTAGCCAACATACTAAGAGATCGTTTTGTCAGTTTTTCTAAGGAATAGGGACCTCAGCAATTTCTTTCACCTCATATGTGTCTTTTTTTTTCTTGAGTTGCTTTGTGAGGTTGCCCACTTGCGGTGGTACACTGTGCCGCAAGATATACTTACAATATATTATCTTTTAGCGCTTACCTCCTCGTGTTTGGCAGTCCGGGCGACACGTCCTTGGCTTCCACTGCGCCTGCGCGTTCGGCTTGATGCGGCCGATGATGACCCCTGGCTGTCAGCTGACGGCGGGGGGTCACATGGGCAGGTGTCACGAATCGAGAGGGTGTTGTGATTGGTCAATTCATGTTTTGCCGCCGTACACGATGGGTGGAGTTTAGCGTTTATAGTAACCTAGCGCCTGCTATGGAGTATGCCGTTGACATCGATACGTGCATCTTCCCGTGACGCACAGCGGAATATCCGCTGTTGAAATACTAATATCGCTGGTGATGAGGCCAGAGTTACCAAGATACGGACCCCTGAGGATGAGTATCTGAAACGCGTAGGGTCGTTTAATGTTTAAGGAATGTGTGCATTGGGGACAATATATTGTGTGAAACCCAGCGTTAGGAGATCCGTAATTGTCGGACACCTATGCTATAATTAGGGCTTGTACTACTGTTGTGCCCTGGGTATATGCTGATTCCTACAAATATCGTTTATACACAGAGATATAGGTATCATAATAACTCAGTGTTTCCTTGTTTAATACATTTTTTAAATTTTCACGGTGGGGCTTATGTCACAGTGGTGTGTTACCCCTGTTTTTAAACTAGTTACTATTAAAGATATCTTTTTACTCAGTTGTCAATTCAGTGAACCTTATAATTAAAATTCTTTATATTGTGGGAGCACAATTAGATTCTATCTAACTATACAGTGAAACTATATTTAATCTATACAGTCAATAATTTTGTTTTATCTGGGTATGGCAGCCTTTGCACTCTCAGACTTAAACACAGAAGGGTGGATGAGTGAGGCTAAAAGTGTTTTCTCTGAATGTGAACTGGTGTATACAGTTCAGGGTGCGTCTCTTAAATCTACCTTTAAAAACCTTAATAGATTGCATAAAGATTATACGAGAAGTTGGTGGGAGATCCAGAGTCTGGAAAATTATTTAAAGAACAAGATAGTTCCCAGAGGCCTCAGGGTCCCCATTGTCCCAGCATTAAGATTAAGAACTGCTAATATAAAAGAAAGGTGGGAACAGGAGATTACAGGGAGTTCACTTAGGCTTATGCAGATTTTGGTAGAGGAGGAAAAAATTCAGTTCGACTTTATTAGTGCTGAGCTTAAAAAAGAGATTGAGGCAGTTAAAACCCTGGTAGATACCCCTGGTTTTGATAAACGGGATAAAATCCTTCAACAAACTTTAGAGAGATTTACCAATCATCTTAAGGAACGCAAACACTTCCAATTCCAGAGAGATCTACAGGAATTTAGGGAGAAAAAAGCGTATGATTTTGTCCATACACAACAACAACAATATCAACAGACCAATAGGGGGACGAGGGAATCTGACCCTTCCACATCAGAGAGTGAAACCACAGACTCTGAAAGAGTGGGCCCATTTTTCGGTGGTAGCGGTGGGAAACAAAAGTTTAGGGGAGGAGCTAGAGGTAGAAATAGAGGCCGTGGTAGAGCCTCTTCTAATAGTGGCAATAATTTTTTAGCCAACAATCCTCCCATTTCCCGCTATATGCTGAGGGGACAAAAGGATTAATGAAGGGAAAAAATATGGATAGACTACAAATCATTAACCTATCTGAATACAATTTGAGCGCATCGGAGAACACATTATTAGAGAAAGGACTTTCCTTTGTCCCCACAGTTAAATTTGACTCTTTCTCGTGGATAAAAGATCTTAATTTATTTGCTCGCAAACTCAAATGGATTAAATTTTTCAAACATCATAATAGAAAAAAATGTATGGAACTAGGGTTGGAAGAGTCTGATATGGAAGGCCTTGTAGCCTTAGAGGGGTTATTAGAGGAATCTGGAAGAGCTCCAGGTCTAGGTCCCTTTACCAACCTAAAAATGAAGAGTAGAAAGCTGCCACCTATAGGAGATTTTACCAATGTGGATTTATTTGTGGATATGGTGGGAGATGAGATCAAAAATCTTAGTCAGGATAGTAGGGGCATGGATAACAATTTGTCCTGGTCCGAACGATTAGCTCTGACCACTCTAGAGAAAAAACAGAACATCGTGTTAAAAGCATCTGATAAGGGTGGTAACATTGTGGTCATGAGTAGGGATGATTATATAAAAAAATGTGTGAGGACATATTGTTTAACCATAATTGTTACACCATTTTAAAGGATAACCCCACAGCACTATTCAAGAAGGAGTTGCTGAGCATTCTGAGTGATGCAAAGAGCAGATCCTTGATTAGTGCAGGAGAGTTTGGGTTCCTGTACCCACAATTTCCTGTTATGGCGTGTTTCTATAGCCTGCCCAAAATCCACAAAGGGTATCCTCCCTTACGTGGCAGACCCATTGTTTCAGGCATTAACAATTTAACTCAAAATGTGAGTACTTATGTTGATCAGGTGTTGCGCCCCTTTGTCTTAAGTCTTACATCATATGTACGTGACACCATGGATGTCTTGAAACAGATTGATGGTATTTCTCTGGAGAAAGATACAATCCTGGCTAGTTTGGATGTTGAGGCCTTGTATTCATCCATACCTCACAAATGTGGCTATAAAGCGATTGAGTACTATTTGGGATTAAGAGGTACACAGTTTGCTGCTCATAACCAATTTGTTTTGCAGTTATTACAGTTTGTTCTTGAAAAAAATATATTTATATTTGAAGATAAGATCTTTCATCAGCAATGTGGAACTGCAATGGGGAGTCCCGCTGCTCCCACCTATGCAAATCTATTTCTTGGCTGGTGGGAGGAGACAATTGTTTTTGGTGACAAATTTGTAAATTGGACTTCATCCGTTGGACTGTGGATTAGATATATTGATGACGTGCTTATTCTCTGGAACTCTTCAGTAGACGAGTTCCATAAGTTCGTAGCAGCCCTCAATAAAAATGATGTAGGACTTAGGTTTACATGTGAGATCAGTGAGAAGGAACTGTCCTTTCTAGACTTGAAAATTATAAAAACGGAAGGAGGTACAATTCGCACAAAGGTACATCGGAAAGAGACAGCAACAAATAGTTTTTTGCAATGGAATAGCTGTCATCCTTATTCCCTCAAACGTGGCATTCCGAAGGGCCAATTTATGAGAGTACGTAGGAACTGTAGCTCTATGGGTGATTTTGAGTGCCAGGCCCAGGAACTCAAAACAAGATTGAAGGATAGAGGTTTCCCCAAGAGTGTTATTAGAAAGGCCTATGAGGGAGCTAGGGATGCAGATAGGCAATGTCTTCTGGTCCCTAAAAAACGGAAAGAGGAACAAGTTACCAGACTCATAGGCACCTATGACTCAAAACAGAATGACATTATGCAGATACTGAATAGGTATTGGCGTATTCTCAGTTCTGATATAGATCTAGCAGATCAGATCACACAGAGGCCTTCTGTCACGTATCGGAGAGGGAAAAATATAAGGGACAGAGTCATGCACAGCTGTTTTGACCCCATTTCACCTAGGGGTACATGGCTGGATAGACAAACACCAGGCACTTTTAGATGCGGTGGTTGTAAAGCCTGTGATTTCATTCTTAAAGGAAACAGCTTTACCAGTGTTGTCACCCAAAAACAATACAATATTCGGGACTATGTCAATTGCAAGACAGCTGGAGTAGTCTACCTTATTACATGCCCATGCCCCCTAAATTATGTGGGTAAAACAGCACGACAACTTCGTCGTCGTATTAGGGAGCATGTTGGAGACATTATTCATGGTAGGGACACTCCAATATCCAAGCACGTGCATGCAAAACACCAAGGCCAGGCAGCAGTGTTAAAATTTCAAGCAATTGAACTTGTCAGACCCCCCAAGAGAGGAGGGGACTGGGATAACCTGATTCTACGGAAGGAAGCGCAGTGGATCCATAGACTAGAATGCATACAACCACTAGGTCTAAATGAGCAGACTAACTATACATGTTTTATTTAAAATGTGTGATACCATCCCCCTATAGGTGTTTTACCTTGGGGTGGGTGAGTGTTTATCTGCATTTGTGCATTACTTATTTGAGATGGCTATACTTGTTAGCCAACATACTAAGAGATCGTTTTGTCAGTTTTTCTAAGGAATAGGGACCTCAGCAATTTCTTTCACCTCATATGTGTCTTTTTTTTTCTTGAGTTGCTTTGTGAGGTTGCCCACTTGCGGTGGTACACTGTGCCGCAAGATATACTTACAATATATTATCTTTTAGCGCTTACCTCCTCGTGTTTGGCAGTCCGGGCGACACGTCCTTGGCTTCCACTGCGCCTGCGCGTTCGGCTTGATGCGGCCGATGATGACCCCTGGCTGTCAGCTGACGGCGGGGGGTCACATGGGCAGGTGTCACGAATCGAGAGGGTGTTGTGATTGGTCAATTCATGTTTTGCCGCCGTACACGATGGGTGGAGTTTAGCGTTTATAGTAACCTAGCGCCTGCTATGGAGTATGCCGTTGACATCGATACGTGCATCTTCCCGTGACGCACAGCGGAATATCCGCTGTTGAAATACTAATATCGCTGGTGATGAGGCCAGAGTTACCAAGATACGGACCCCTGAGGATGAGTATCTGAAACGCGTAGGGTCGTTTAATGTTTAAGGAATGTGTGCATTGGGGACAATATATTGTGTGAAACCCAGCGTTAGGAGATCCGTAATTGTCGGACACCTATGCTATAATTAGGGCTTGTACTACTGTTGTGCCCTGGGTATATGCTGATTCCTACAAATATCGTTTATACACAGAGATATAGGTATCATAATAACTCAGTGTTTCCTTGTTTAATACATTTTTTAAATTTTCACGGTGGGGCTTATGTCACAGTGGTGTGTTACCCCTGTTTTTAAACTAGTTACTATTAAAGATATCTTTTTACTCAGTTGTCAATTCAGTGAACCTTATAATTAAAATTCTTTATATTGTGGGAGCACAATTAGATTCTATCTAACTATACAGTGAAACTATATTTAATCTATACAGTCAATAATTTTGTTTTATCTGGGTATGGCAGCCTTTGCACTCTCAGACTTAAACACAGAAGGGTGGATGAGTGAGGCTAAAAGTGTTTTCTCTGAATGTGAACTGGTGTATACAGTTCAGGGTGCGTCTCTTAAATCTACCTTTAAAAACCTTAATAGATTGCATAAAGATTATACGAGAAGTTGGTGGGAGATCCAGAGTCTGGAAAATTATTTAAAGAACAAGATAGTTCCCAGAGGCCTCAGGGTCCCCATTGTCCCAGCATTAAGATTAAGAACTGCTAATATAAAAGAAAGGTGGGAACAGGAGATTACAGGGAGTTCACTTAGGCTTATGCAGATTTTGGTAGAGGAGGAAAAAATTCAGTTCGACTTTATTAGTGCTGAGCTTAAAAAAGAGATTGAGGCAGTTAAAACCCTGGTAGATACCCCTGGTTTTGATAAACGGGATAAAATCCTTCAACAAACTTTAGAGAGATTTACCAATCATCTTAAGGAACGCAAACACTTCCAATTCCAGAGAGATCTACAGGAATTTAGGGAGAAAAAAGCGTATGATTTTGTCCATACACAACAACAACAATATCAACAGACCAATAGGGGGACGAGGGAATCTGACCCTTCCACATCAGAGAGTGAAACCACAGACTCTGAAAGAGTGGGCCCATTTTTCGGTGGTAGCGGTGGGAAACAAAAGTTTAGGGGAGGAGCTAGAGGTAGAAATAGAGGCCGTGGTAGAGCCTCTTCTAATAGTGGCAATAATTTTTTAGCCAACAATCCTCCCATTTCCCGCTATATGCTGAGGGGACAAAAGGATTAATGAAGGGAAAAAATATGGATAGACTACAAATCATTAACCTATCTGAATACAATTTGAGCGCATCGGAGAACACATTATTAGAGAAAGGACTTTCCTTTGTCCCCACAGTTAAATTTGACTCTTTCTCGTGGATAAAAGATCTTAATTTATTTGCTCGCAAACTCAAATGGATTAAATTTTTCAAACATCATAATAGAAAAAAATGTATGGAACTAGGGTTGGAAGAGTCTGATATGGAAGGCCTTGTAGCCTTAGAGGGGTTATTAGAGGAATCTGGAAGAGCTCCAGGTCTAGGTCCCTTTACCAACCTAAAAATGAAGAGTAGAAAGCTGCCACCTATAGGAGATTTTACCAATGTGGATTTATTTGTGGATATGGTGGGAGATGAGATCAAAAATCTTAGTCAGGATAGTAGGGGCATGGATAACAATTTGTCCTGGTCCGAACGATTAGCTCTGACCACTCTAGAGAAAAAACAGAACATCGTGTTAAAAGCATCTGATAAGGGTGGTAACATTGTGGTCATGAGTAGGGATGATTATATAAAAAAATGTGTGAGGACATATTGTTTAACCATAATTGTTACACCATTTTAAAGGATAACCCCACAGCACTATTCAAGAAGGAGTTGCTGAGCATTCTGAGTGATGCAAAGAGCAGATCCTTGATTAGTGCAGGAGAGTTTGGGTTCCTGTACCCACAATTTCCTGTTATGGCGTGTTTCTATAGCCTGCCCAAAATCCACAAAGGGTATCCTCCCTTACGTGGCAGACCCATTGTTTCAGGCATTAACAATTTAACTCAAAATGTGAGTACTTATGTTGATCAGGTGTTGCGCCCCTTTGTCTTAAGTCTTACATCATATGTACGTGACACCATGGATGTCTTGAAACAGATTGATGGTATTTCTCTGGAGAAAGATACAATCCTGGCTAGTTTGGATGTTGAGGCCTTGTATTCATCCATACCTCACAAATGTGGCTATAAAGCGATTGAGTACTATTTGGGATCAAGAGGTACACAGTTTGCTGCTCATAACCAATTTGTTTTGCAGTTATTACAGTTTGTTCTTGAAAAAAATATATTTATATTTGAAGATAAGATCTTTCATCAGCAATGTGGAACTGCAATGGGGAGTCCCGCTGCTCCCACCTATGCAAATCTATTTCTTGGCTGGTGGGAGGAGACAATTGTTTTTGGTGACAAATTTGTAAATTGGACTTCATCCGTTGGACTGTGGATTAGATATATTGATGACGTGCTTATTCTCTGGAACTCTTCAGTAGACGAGTTCCATAAGTTCGTAGCAGCCCTCAATAAAAATGATGTAGGACTTAGGTTTACATGTGAGATCAGTGAGAAGGAACTGTCCTTTCTAGACTTGAAAATTATAAAAACGGAAGGAGGTACAATTCGCACAAAGGTACATCGGAAAGAGACAGCAACAAATAGTTTTTTGCAATGGAATAGCTGTCATCCTTATTCCCTCAAACGTGGCATTCCGAAGGGCCAATTTATGAGAGTACGTAGGAACTGTAGCTCTATGGGTGATTTTGAGTGCCAGGCCCAGGAACTCAAAACAAGATTGAAGGATAGAGGTTTCCCCAAGAGTGTTATTAGAAAGGCCTATGAGGGAGCTAGGGATGCAGATAGGCAATGTCTTCTGGTCCCTAAAAAACGGAAAGAGGAACAAGTTACCAGACTCATAGGCACCTATGCCTCAAAACAGAATGACATTATGCAGATACTGAATAGGTATTGGCGTATTCTCAGTTCTGATATAGATCTAGCAGATCAGATCACACAGAGGCCTTCTGTCACGTATCGGAGAGGGAAAAATATAAGGGACAGAGTCATGCACAGCTGTTTTGACCCCATTTCACCTAGGGGTACATGGCTGGATAGACAAACACCAGGCACTTTTAGATGCGGTGGTTGTAAAGCCTGTGATTTCATTCTTAAAGGAAATAGCTTTACCAGTGTTGTCACCCAAAAACAATACAATATTCGGGACTATGTCAATTGCAAGACAGCTGGAGTAGTCTACCTTATTACATGCCCATGCCCCCTAAATTATGTGGGTAAAACAGCACGACAACTTCGTCGTCGTATTAGGGAGCATGTTGGAGACATTATTCATGGTAGGGACACTCCAATATCCAAGCACGTGCATGCAAAACACCAAGGCCAGGCAGCAGTGTTAAAATTTCAAGCAATTGAACTTGTCAGACCCCCCAAGAGAGGAGGGGACTGGGATAACCTGATTCTACGGAAGGAAGCGCAGTGGATCCATAGACTAGAATGCATACAACCACTAGGTCTAAATGAGCAGACTAACTATACATGTTTTATTTAAAATGTGTGATACCATCCCCCTATAGGTGTTTTACCTTGGGGTGGGTGAGTGTTTATCTGCATTTGTGCATTACTTATTTGAGATGGCTATACTTGTTAGCCAACATACTAAGAGATCGTTTTGTCAGTTTTTCTAAGGAATAGGGACCTCAGCAATTTCTTTCACCTCATATGTGTCTTTTTTTTTCTTGAGTTGCTTTGTGAGGTTGCCCACTTGCGGTGGTACACTGTGCCGCAAGATATACTTACAATATATTATCTTTTAGCGCTTACCTCCTCGTGTTTGGCAGTCCGGGCGACACGTCCTTGGCTTCCACTGCGCCTGCGCGTTCGGCTTGATGCGGCCGATGATGACCCCTGGCTGTCAGCTGACGGCGGGGGGTCACATGGGCAGGTGTCACGAATCGAGAGGGTGTTGTGATTGGTCAATTCATGTTTTGCCGCCGTACACGATGGGTGGAGTTTAGCGTTTATAGTAACCTAGCGCCTGCTATGGAGTATGCCGTTGACATCGATACGTGCATCTTCCCGTGACGCACAGCGGAATATCCGCTGTTGAAATACTAATATCGCTGGTGATGAGGCCAGAGTTACCAAGATACGGACCCCTGAGGATGAGTATCTGAAACGCGTAGGGTCGTTTAATGTTTAAGGAATGTGTGCATTGGGGACAATATATTGTGTGAAACCCAGCGTTAGGAGATCCGTAATTGTCGGACACCTATGCTATAATTAGGGCTTGTACTACTGTTGTGCCCTGGGTATATGCTGATTCCTACAAATATCGTTTATACACAGAGATATAGGTATCATAATAACTCAGTGTTTCCTTGTTTAATACATTTTTTAAATTTTCACGGTGGGGCTTATGTCACAGTGGTGTGTTACCCCTGTTTTTAAACTAGTTACTATTAAAGATATCTTTTTACTCAGTTGTCAATTCAGTGAACCTCATGGTCCGCATGTCGGCCGCATGTCCCAGATCGAACACAGTACAGGGAGCCGGGCTCCTAGCATCATAGTTATGTACGATGACAGGAGTCACTGCCTCTCCGTGGAACTACTGTCCCGTACTGAAAACTTGATTACAGTACTGGACAGTTGTCCCGCAGCGAGGCAGTGACACCTATCGTCATAGATAACAATGATGTTTTGAGCCCGGCTCCCTGCACTGTGTTCGGTCCGGGACATGCGGCCGACATGCGGACCGTATATCACGGACCGAACACGGTCGTGTGCATGGGGCCTTAGTCTTATAGGTATGCAATCTCTGATATGTACACTACCGTTCAAACGTTTAGGGTCACTTAGAAATGTCCCTATTTTTGCAAGAAAAGCACAGTTTTTTTCAATGAAGATAACATTAAATTAATCCGAATTACACTCTATACATTGTTAATGTGCTAAATGACTATTCTAGCTGTAAACGTCTGGTTTTTAATGCAATATCTACATAGGTGTATAGAGGCCCATTTCCAGCAACCATCACCCCAGTGTTCTAATGGTACATTGTGTTTGCTAACTGTGTTAGAAGGCTAATGGATGATTAGAAAACACTTGAAAACCCTTGTGCAATTATGTTAGCACCGCTGTAAACAGTTTTGCTGTTTAGAGGAGCTATAAAACTGACCTTCCTTTGAGCTAGTTGAGAATCTGGAGCATTACATTTGTGGGTTCGATTAAACTCTCAAAATTGCTAGAAAAAGAGAGCTTTCATGTGAAACTCGACAGTCTATTCTTGTTCTTAGAAATGAAAGCTATTCCATGCGAGAAATTGCCAAGAAACTGAAGATTTCCTACAACGGTGTTTACTACTCCCTTCAGAGGACAGCACAAACAGGCTCTAACCAGAGTAGAAAGAGAAGTCCCCGCTGCACAACTGAGCAACAAGACAAGTACATTAGAGTCTCTAGTTTGAGAAATAGACGCCTCACAGGTCCTCAACTGGCAGCTTCATTAAATAGTACCCGCAAAACGCCAGTGTCAACGTCTACAGTGAAGAGGCGACTCCGGGATGCTGGCCTTCAGGGCAGAGTGGCAAAGAAAAAGCCATATCTGAGACTGGCTAATAAAAGATTAATATGGGCAAAAGCACACAGACATTGGACAGAGTAAGATTGGAAAAAAGTGTTATGGACAGACGAATCAAAGTTTGAGGTGTTTGGATCACACAGAAGAACATTTGTGAGACGCAGAACAACTGAAAAGATGCTGGAAGAGTGCCTGACGCCACCTGTCAAACATGGTGGAGGTAATGTGATGGTCTGGGGTTGCTTTGGTGCTGGTAAAGTGGGAGATTTGTACAAGGTAAAAGGGATTTTGAATAAGGAAGGCTATCACTCCATTTTTCAACGCCATGCCATATGCTGTAGACAGCGCTTGATTGGAGCCAATTTCATCCTACAACAGGACAATGACCCAAAGCACACCTCCAAATTATGCAAGAACTATTTAGGGAAGAAACAGGCTGTTAAGGATCTGCCAGGCACAGCTTCTGTATCCACGCCCATAGGTAATCAGTCTGCACCTGCTTCTATGTCTGTGAGACTGACTCCATCTTCCACCACTGAGGATGGCAGGCTGAGGAGTGGGAGAGCCTATCACAGCCTGGCCAGATGGAGCTAGCTCCCGCCCTCTGTCTATTTATACCTGCCTTTACTGTTCCTCCTTGCTTGTGATTCTTCTTGTTTTGTTTCCTGGCCCTGCTGCAACTTCTTGTACCATTTGACCCTGCTTCATATTGACCCTGGCTTACTGACTACTCTCCTGCTCTGCGTTTGGTACCTCGTACACTCCTGGTTTGACTCGGCTTGTTCACTATTCTCCCGCTCTGCGTTTGGTACCTCGTACACTCCTGGTTTGACTCGGCTCGTTCACCTCTCTAGTTGCTCACGGTGTTGCCGTGGGCAACTGCCCCTTTTCCCTTGCTTCTGTGTACCCTTGTCTGCTTGTCTGTCGTGCACTTATTGAGCGTAGGGACCGTCGCCCAGTTGTAACCCGTCGCCTAGGGCGGGTCGTTGCAAGTAGGCAGGGACTGAGTGGCGGGTAGATTAGGGCTCACTTGTCTGTTTCCTTACCCCCATCATTACACAGGCAGTTGGTATTCTATCTGTAATGGAGTGGCCAGCGCAGTCACCAGATCTCAACCCCATAGAGCTGTTGTGGGAGCAGCTTTAACGTATGGTACGCAAGAAGGGCCCATCAATCCAATCCAACTTGTGGGAGGGGCTTCTGGAAGCATGGGGTGAAATTTCTCCCGATTACCTCAGCAAATTAACAGCTAGAATGCCAATGGTCTGCAATGCTGTAATTGCTGCAAATGCAGCATTCTTTGACGAAAGCAAAGTTTGAAGGAGAAAATGATTTTTTGAAATAAAAATCATTATTTCTAACCTTGTCAATGTCTTGACTATATTTTCTAGTCATTTTGCAACTCATTTGATAAATATAAGTATGAGTCTTCATGGAAAACAAAAAATTGTCTGGGTGACCCCAAACTTTTTAACGGTAGTGTATGAAAAAAAAATAATTAAAAAAATCGGGGGGGGGGGGGGGGGGGGGGGGTAGGGGATATATGTCTCATGGCTTGTGTACTTGTTCTTTTAAGACTCTAGCAACGCCCCTGATCCTGAACTAAACAATAAGAAATCATGCGATATTGATAAAGAGAATTTAGTAGAAAAAATTTAATGGCTTTTCATTATACAGTAAATAAACCTTTGTTGGAATGACACTAGCCCTTTAAAGGCTATGGATGCCTTTGAGGGCAATATTTTTTTGTTTTAAATAAATAGATTAGTCAGTGTGTTTAGTGTAACTTTATAAATAGTTTTTTTTAAAGAATAGTTTTACTTTTGGAGATACAACTGTTCTGTATTCTCTATAGAGCTGTATCATTCGCTTTACACTGAATCCGTCAGTCCTGCGGACCTGACGGTTTCTTTGTCGGCGGGTCCTGGCTGTCTCTGACACGCAGGATCCACCTGAAATCGATGACATCTAAGTTATGGACTGCGGGACTGACGGATTCAGTGTATAACGAGCGATACAGCTGTTCTGTATTGAGAGTACAGAACAGCTGTATCTCCAAAAGTAAAACACATTTTTAATAAAAACTATTTATAAAGTTACACAAATTACACTAATTACACTGACTAATCTATTTATTTAAAAAAAAAATGCCCTCAAAGGTGTCCATAGCCTTTACTTTGCTGCCTGGGATGGTATCTCTGCTTATTTGTGTGACATTGATTTTAGTCTATACCAAATTTATCAATAGGGAGTGCAGGGGAGAAAAATTGGCACACCACTCTCATGTTGCGCCAATATTAATATGGATTGCTAAACAGTGATATCACTCTGTAAAAGTCCTGTAATAATATGACTGTGATGTGCAAATACACCCTAAGGCATCATTTACACGAGCGTAATATACGCGCGTGCGACGCGTGTGCTTTTCAAGCGTGTCGTACGCACCTATATTAGGCTAAGGGGCAGTGCAGACAGTCCCTGAGTTTTGCGCAGCGTGAGTGCACTGCGTAAAACTCATGACATGTTCTATATTTCAGTGTTTTTCGCGCATCACGCACCCATTGAAGTCAATGGGTGCGTGAAAACCACGCAGGTCGCACGGAAGCACTTCCATGCGAACTGCGTGGTTCGCGCAACAGCTGTCAAACTCTGAATGTAAACAGAAAAGCACCACGTGCTTTTCTGTTTACAAACATCCAAACGGAGTGTCAAAATGATGGCTGCTGCAAGAAAATCTTGCAGCCGCGTATCATGCACTGATGACACACGCAGCTGTAAAGTGCAAAACGCACACGCTCGTGTAAATCAGGCCTTAAGCAGTTTTCACATGGTAGTATTAAGGTCCGTATTTTGCATCAGTTATTGGAAGCCAAAATCAGGAGTGGGTCCAAAACAAAGTTACAAATCCTTCCATTATACTTTCTCTGTTTATTTTCTAGTCCTGGTTGTGGCTTACAAATACCGATGCATAATATTGATCTAAATACTGTGGTGTGAAAGTAGCATTAACTAGTTGCCGACACAGGATGAGAATACTCATCCTGAGCGGCGGGAACTTCGCACATTAGGACGAGCATTCTCGTCCTGTGTGACAGCCATGTCCGCTCGCGATCAGGAGCTGGGCAACTGCTGTAATATACAGCCGCAGCTCCACTCTAATGGCGGAGAGAAGAGAAACCTCTGCTCTCCGCTGTTAACCCCTTGAATGCCACCGTCAAAGCTGATCGCGGCATTCAAAGTAAATAAGAGGTGGGGGGACTGCCCTTTGAACGCATCACAGAAGATCCCTGTGACACGATCAAAGCCCATAATTTGGATACTGAGGTATGCCCTAACAACTGCCTATGTAGAATCAGTATACACGCTAATGTACTGGCATATAGATATATGCCAGCATATTACAGTTAAAAAAATCTAAATGAAAATGAAAAATCCCTTTATTGGATTAAAAAAAAGGTTAAAAATATTAATGTAAAATCATTATTTTAAAAAAAAAACAATACACAGAAATAGAATATTTTTACAATAAATAAACTTTTTCAAAAATAAGTCTCAAAACATGAAATAATATAGACATATTTGGTATCGCCACGACCATAACAACATGTACAATAAATGTATAACATTATTTATGATGATCGGTGTATGGTGTAAAAAAAATAAAAATAAAACTGCAGCGGAACTACTTTTTTTCTGAATTTTTGCCAAAATAAAAATGTATAGAAGTTAAACGATAATGTATTTGTACCAAAAAATGGTACCTACATAAAGTACAACTCGTCCTGCAAATAACAAAGCCTCATGCAACTACGTCAAACAAAAAATAAAAAAGTTATGAGCGTCGGGATGCAAAGAGGGAAATATAAAAAAATTGTTCCATCCTCAAGGCCAAAATTGTCCGTGTCCTTAAGGGGTTAAGACAAAAACATGTCTGGTGTTAGTTTTTCACTAAACTAATAGAGCGCTTTTATTATATACCCTGTGGCACATAAACTGGTCTTCTTTAAAGGGAAGGTATCTTCAGAAAATGACCTATTATTTAAATCAAGTTTTTATGTTAAACAAATTATTTAAGATTTTTTTGTGGTTTTGTTTTTCAATTTCCTATTTATTTATATATTTAAAAAAAATAATCCTAAAATCTAGCAATTTTCACTCTGGCCACTGAGTCTCATGATAGACTGACACTTCCTGTTGTGTAGAGATCACTTCTCAGCAGTCATCTCATTATCATCACAGGCAGGATTACAATGAAAGGTAATATCTATATATAGATAACACAGGATCCACCATTGATAATATGTAATGGATACAGCTCCCCCTATGCCTTTCTGCACAATGACTTATGCACAGGTCACCGGGCATGCTTAGAAAACTCCCCCATAGCAGTCAAGAAACATGTCCTGTTTACTGGTCCATGTGGCTGCTGTATAGCATATCTATCAATGATGCTAACAGCAGTTCAGGCAAGATGGCTGCCCTCAGAAACATGTACAGAAAAGAGAATTAAAAAAAATCTTTAATTAAAAAAATAGAAACACATTAGAAAAAAAATTATGTTTCACTATCTGGTTTTATTTAGGAAAAAAACATATAGGTGATACACTTCCTTTTAACTAATACTACACTACCTTGAAAACAATGTAGGAAAAAAACATGCCTTTAAAGAGATAAAACTGCTTGAGACAAAAAGGTTAAGAAATATTGGTTCGTACATAAAAAATCTAAAAGATTAAAGCATCAGCATAACTAAAAAGTATTGAACTTTTTTTGAAGTTTTGCTTTACTATAATATTTCTTTTAATGGATGTAGTACTTTTCATGATCTGTGAATCTTCGATTAAATGTACCCACTGGGAGCACAACATTTAACCAATGAGTAATTAATACATTTTGCTGACCTAGAATCTAATGACTGTCAATTTGGAGGAAAAAAAATGAAGACTAGTTCAGCATGGATTAAATCTTTTTGTTTCCTTCAAATAGTTTATACCTCAAGACACAGTTCTGGATTATTAAATATAACAATCACATCTCTCACTAATACCTTTTAAAAACACAAACCTTATTATTAAATAATGTCTTAATCCATGGCATCCACAAAGCTAGTTTTTTTTTTTCTTCCTTGTTAAAGATTCAGTTTGATGCCCTTCCCCCAGGGGCGTAGGTTGGGGGGGGCAGGCGGGGCATGTACCCCAGGCAGTGGCGTAACTACCGCGGTAGCAGCAGTAGCGGCTGCTACGGGGCCCGGGGCTTGAGGGGGCCCGTGCCGCCAGCCGACACGCCCACCCAAATGCCCGGTGGCGCCGCTAGCAGCCGTTATGGCTGCTACAGCGGTAGCGCCGCTACTGTGGGGCCTTACACAGGCCCTCTCATCATGCCTGTAGGTGTCGCTAGCACCGGAGGGGGCCCCAGTGCTAGCGGCAGCCAAATACATGTGTCAGCACTGAATGGCCGGGCATGTTCCGTGCCTGACCATCCAGTGCCTTACAATGACACTGATTGGCTAGCGGCGCGATGACATCATCGCGCCGCTTCCATGCTTGGAAGGTGCTGATTGGCGGGGCAAGTCATTCTGCCCCGCCAATCAGCGTCATTGGAGGACGCTCGTTCAGCTCCTGCAGACATGCTCAGAAGAGAGCATGTCTGCATCGCCAGTGAACAGCGTGGGAACGGGATCATGTGAGTATGGCAATTTATTAATTTTTTTCTTCAAAAATGTGAATGGCATTATCTATAATGGGGGGGTTGGTCGTCTTTATGTGGGGCATATCATATATAGGGGGGTCTATATGTGGGGCAGTAGCTACAGGGGCGTCTATATGTGGGGGTGTGGGCCACTATATACAGGGGGCTCTATATGTGGGCCATTATATACAGGGGGCTCTAGATGTGGGCCATTATATACAGGGGGGTCTATATGTGGGCCACTATATACAGGCGGGGGGTCTATATGTGGGGCACTAGCTACAGGGGAGGTCTGTATGTGGGGATGTGGGCCACTATCTACAGGGGGGTCTATATGTGGGGCAGTATATGTGAGATACTATACAAGGGTGGGCTATATGTAGAGCACTATCTATAGGGGAGCTATTTTTTAGGGTACTTTCTATAGGGGTGGGCTATGTGTGGGACACTATATACAGGGGTGGGATACCTGTGGGGCACTAGCAACAGGGTGGCTATATGTAGTGCACAGTCTACAGGGGGGAGCTATATGTGAGACACTATCTACAGAGGTGGGCTATACGTGGAGCACTAACTATAGGGGAAGCTATATGTAGGGCAGCACGGTGGCTCAGTGGTTAGCGCTATTGCCTTGCAGCTCTGGAGTCCATATGTGGGCACTATCTACAGGGGGCACGGTGTGTGTGTGTGTGTGTGTGTGAGACAGTTATATTTAGATGTGTTGAGAATTGTAACTTTGTTTATAGGTGCAGAAGTTTTAAAACTGAGAAGCTGAAGACATCTAAACGGAAAACTGCAGAAATGGGTCATGGCCGGGAGAATTCATCATAGATGTCTGAACCGGAGGGAGAAGAAAAGAACTAGAATCTGAGATGTCACCGGTGAGTCACTTAATGTAAATTAATCTGCCTCTAATCAGTATTGTAGTCACTGTATGATCTGCAGCGAGATGATGGGTGGTATGATTTTTTTTTGTGAAACCGCATCTCCCAGCATATCCTTATCATTGTTCCGGCCATGCTGGGAGCTGTAGTTTTACACAGTACAAACCTATACGCAGTGGCGTAACTACCGCTATAGCAGCCGTAGCGACTTCTACGGGGCCTGCAGCATGAGGGGGCCCGTGGCACCCGCCGGCACGGCCCCCTCCCATGGCCGCAGGCTCCGCTAGCAGCCGCTATGGCTGCTACAGCCCGACGCCACTGAAGGGGTTGTTCCTACAAAAGACATGCATCCCCTAACCACAGGATAGGGGATACATGTGTGATCGCTGGGACGCCCAGCGATGAGGAGAACGGGGGACCGAAAGTCCCCCCTAAATTCTCCATGACAAACCTCGGACTTCCGGGGTCTGTGTCGGCAGCTCCGTAGAAATGAATGGAGCGCCGGTCGCGCTTGTGCGCATGCGTGACCAGCGCTCCTTTCATTTTTATTGAACTGCGCAGACGCCAGAAGTCCGAGGTTAGTCATGGAGAACTTCGGGGGACTTTCGGTCCCCCGTTCTCCTTATCAATGCCAGCGATCGCACATGTATCCCCTATCCTGTGGATAGGGGATGCATGTTTTTTGTAGGACAAACTATAGGCCGTTTTTGTTTTTTTGGGGGGGGCTTATATGGTGTTATCTACAGAGGGGGTCTGTATGGCGTTCTCTACAGAGGGGGCTGTATGGTGTTATCTACAGGGGGTCTGTATGGCGTTATCTACAGGGGGCTGTGTATGGTGCTATCTATAGTGGGGCGCTGTGTGGTGGAATCTATAGGGAGGCACTATCTACAGTGGGGGGGGGGTTGTGTGATACCCAGCAGAGGGGGGGCCCCCAGTCAAAAGTTTGCTATGGGGCCCAGTCTTTCCTAGTTACGCCCCTGACCCCAGGCGCAACTAAGAGGGAAGGTAGGGGGGCGCCAGGAGTGCACTGTCCATGACGGCGGCCTGCTGCCTCTCTGAGGGGGCGGTGGCACCACTGAAACCAGCCGCCGCCACCCCCTCCTGCACTGTAGGCGATGAACGGCCGTGTACGTTCCGTGCCCGGTCATTCAGCGCCTTTCAACGACTCAAGCGGCGAGATTACCACTTTGCTCTGCTTGCATTGTTGAAAGGAGCTGATTGACAGGGCAAGTCATAGTGCCCTGCCAATCAGCGCCTTTCATAGGCGCAAGCGGCACGATGACGGCATCGTGCCGCTTGCGTCTATGAAAGGAGCTAATTGGCAGGGCAGAATGACTTTCCCTGTAAGTCAGCACCTTTCAACAACGCAAGCGGCGCGAGGATGTCAGAAGAGAGCAGGTCTGCATTGACACCAGATGGCGCGGGAACGGAATTAAGGTGAGTATGTAAAGTTTTTTTTTATCCTAATAAAAATGTAAGTGATATTATCTACAGGGGAGTCTTTATCTACAGAGGGCAGGCTCTATCTTTGGGGGGGCTATATACAGGGGTCAGCTCTATCTACAGGGGGGGCTATATACAAAAGTCGGCTCTATCTACAGGGGGGCTATATACAGGGGTGGGCTTTATGTGGAGCACTATTTATAGGGTGAGATATATGTAGGGCACTATCTACAGGTGTGGGCTATATGTTGGACACTATATACAGGGGTAGGCTATATATGGAGCACTATAGCTGTAGATATATGTGAGGTACTATATACAGGGATCGGCTACATGTGGAGCACTATTTATAGGGGGAGATATATGTAGGGCACTATCTACAGGGATGGCTATATGTGGGCACTATCTACATGGTTGGCTATATGTGGGACAAAATCTACAGGGGCTGTATGTGAGGCACTATCTACATGGGACTCTATGGGGGCACTATCTACAGGGTGCACGGTGTGTGTGTGTGTGTGTGTGTGTGTGTGTGTTGTGTGACACAGTGTATGGTGCTATTATAACTAGAGGTGGAGTGTATGGTGCTATTATAATCAGGGACAGTGTATGGTGCTATTATAATTAGAGGTACAGTGTATGGTGCTATTATAATTAAGTATATTCACGTGTCTGGCACCATGATAACTTTATATTTGTTTATAGGTGCAGAAATGTTTGAACAGTAAGAAGCTGAAGACATTAAAGTTGAAAACTGCAGAAATGGGCTCTGGCCCGGAGAAGTCATCATAGAGGTCTTGACCGGATGGAGAAAAAAAGAGAAAAAGAACAACTAGTATCTGAGTCACTTAAAGGCATGGTGTTGCCCTAAAAACATGTTTTTTTAAAAAAAATTAAACATTTAGTGTGTAGGTGATTAAACATTGTACAAATTTTTTTTATTTTTTTCGCGAGTCAGGAAATATTATAAATTTTTTCTAATTTATAATACTACCCATTTTTGGTCACTAGATGGAGCTAGTTCCCAAAATTGCAGCATTGCAACATTGGGTTAAAAGCCCTCGCTCTAGTGAGCTCTCAGCATCCCCCCCTCCTTTATCCTGGCTAGTGCCGGGATAAACGAGGGGTTTGAAAGGTTTAACCTCCTACACTGTGTGTCGCCATTTTTTGAGGTAACCCACAGTGTAGTAGGTTTACATACAGTAGTAAACACACACAAACACTAACATACATTGAAATCTCTTACCTGCTCCTGCCGCCGCGGCTCCCTCCGGCCCGTCCGCTCCCTTTGCTGCCGCTGTTCCATGTGCACAAGTCCGGAAGCCGCGACCGGAAGTAGTAATATTACAGTCCGGCCGCGACTTCCGGTCCACAGGAAAATGGCGCTGGACGGCGCCAATTTCGAATAGGACTGTGTGGGAGCGGCGCATGCGCAGTTCCCACACAGACGCCGTACACGGACGTGAATGGGACGGGAGCCGTTCACAGTCCCTATTGGACTGTGGCTGCCGTACTCCATGTCTGTGTGTGTCGTTAATCGACACACACAGAAATGGAACAAAAAATGGCAGCCCCCATAGGGAAGAAAAAGTGTAAAAATAAGAAACAGTAAAACACAAACACACAAATGAATATAAACGTTTTTATTACAGCACTAACATCTTTAACATATAAAAAAATTATTTGCCATGACACTGTTCCTTTAATGTAAATGTTTATTCTGCCTCTAATCAGTACTGTAGTCACTGTATGATCTGCAGAGAGATGATGGGTGGTATGATTTTTTTGTTTAGTGAAGCAGCAACTCCCAGCATATCCTTATCATTGTTTGGGCCATGCTGGAAACTGTATACAATTTAGTGCAAACCTATACTGCAGAGGTTGCACTAAATTGAGCTGTATTCGTACTGGTGTTGTATTTATGTACTGAGCTTTGTTCTGGTGTTGTATATATGTACTGAGCTTGTTCTGGCACTGTATATATGTACTGAGCTTAGTTCTGGTGCTGTATATATGTACTTATCTTGTTTCTGGAGCTGTATATATGTACTGAGCTTGGTTCTGGTGTTGTATATATGTACTGAACTTTGTTATGTTGCTGTATATATGTAATTAGCTTTGTTCTGGTGTTGTATATATGTACTGTGCTTGGTTCTGGTGCTGTATATATGTAATGAACTTTGTTCTGGTGCTGTATATAGAACTATATTGCATGTAAAATGTACAAATGGCTTTATGCTCGAGTTACATAAAAAAAACTGTGGAAAAAAATGACACCTCATTGATTGTTAGGGAAAACAAACATGGCGAGAGGGAAAGAGATGTCGGGAAAGAGGTTGGGGGGGCACCAAACTGAATCTTTTCCCCGTGTGCTGGAGAATCTAGGAACGCCTCTGCCTTCCCCCACAAAGTAATATTAACATATCCTTGTATGCTGATACATGGATTTGTGGTTCAGCAGCCCAATAATCAGCCTGCCTCCAGGAGTGTAGCTATAGGGAGTACAGAGGTAGCAGTAGCACCTGGGCCTTGGTGTCTGAGGTGGCCCAGAGGCCTATCTGCCACATAAGCAGACACCACTATTATAAATATCCCATGGTAGATGGGGCGCTGTTACAGATTTTGTATTGAAACTCAGTAGATTCAAGTGACGCCTTAGCATTACTGCTGCTGTTCTGTGGCTGCTCTTCCACCATGCAAATTAATATGTATCCTGATTCCAGGGCGGATATATAGCCTGTGCAGCCTGTTCAGCTGCACAGAGGCTGGGAGGGGGATGGAGACCCAATAGGGCCCGAGGTGGTTTTAAAGCAAGTATCCTCATTTTTTGTCACCCCTTTTACTGCATTATCCAATAGACTATGACTGACTGATTTGCTTTGTGATTGGCTAATCATATAGGTAGTTAATCCCTGTGACAGGGAGTAAACCCCTTCACTGTTCAAGACCACCATAGATGTTATAATTAACCCTTTGACTTCCCTAGACCACCAGGGATGTTATCATCAACTCCTTTCCTAGCCTAGGGCACCAGAAATGTAACCAGAAACCTGATTCACTGTCCTAGATCATAAGGGATGTTATTATTAACCTCTTCACTGCCCAAGATTGGCAGCTATGTTACTCATCGCTGCATGAGAAATTAAGACATTTTCTAGAGAAACAAAAGCAAAACAGTGGTGCCTCCTGTATTACCAGATCCTAGGGCCATGGCCGCCATCAGGGCAGTACAGCTAGTACTGCCATCAGGGGCCCGGCCAGAATGATGAAAAATAGGGGCCCGTCGCTTCTCAGCAACTTTACACATTTAATTGAGGGCCCCAGCGTTAGTCACTTGGAGAAAGGAACGGACCCTGCAATGTAATAGGACCCGTTCCTTTCTCTGAAGTAACTAATGCTGGGTCCCTGAGAGGACTTACAGTAGGGGAAGATGCAGCATGTAGAAGCTCTGTGTGGAGAGATCCCACCCCCCAGCCAACTCCTTCTCTACACAGCGGACTGGAACTGCAGGCTGGTGAGTGTGTGTCCCTCTCTCCATCCTGCTTCGCATTCCTCCTTATCTCACTTGATTATATAAAGTATGTAAAAATTGTTTCTCTAGCGTTTTTTGCTGCGATTTTCGCAATCGCGGCAAAAATGGCGCAGTTTTGCAGCGATTTTTTAAAACTCGCGGCAAAGCTGCATGTTTGTGACGCGATTACGAAAATTGCATCAAAAAAAGGGTACAAAACATGGTAAAACTGTTTTGTTAGGCTATAGTCAAAGTGTGGTAAAATCAAGTTTTTTCTGCGATTTTGCAAAAAAATTTGATTTGACTACACTGTGTAAATAGACTAAGGCCTTATTCAGACGGCCGTGCCCGGTCTGTTTTATATTTTTATTTCCCGGGCCGACCACAATTCAGGGAGCCGGGCTCCTTGCAACATAGTTATCCAGGGGCGTAGCTAGGGGGGGGCGCCGAAGAGCAGCTGATCGCTGCTGATAGGCGCCCCGTATGTCGGACACCTGCAGCAGGTTTAGGAAAAGCCAGGAAATTACGGCATTCTGACTGGAATCTGTGACGGCCAGGGAGTGGACCAGTCCAGTCACCTGACTTGTCACCTGACCTCACATCAGTGACATGAGGTCAGATGAGACTCAGGTCAGGGGACAGGTCCACTCCCGTGCTGCAGCCTTCCAGCTCTGCTGTTACACATGCCGAGAAGCAGAGGAGGAAGCTCCGCTGATGCTGTCAGCAAGGTGACATGGTGAGTGTCTGTGTGTGTGTGTGTGTGTGTGTGTGTGTGTATGTGTGTGTAGTGTGAATACAGTGTGTGTCTCTGTGTTTGTATGTGTATATGTTACAGTGTGTGTGTGTCTCTGTCTGTCTGTGTCTCTGCATGTGTTTGTCTCTTACATCTACTACATTATCTGTACTCAGAGAGTTATCACTGTGTTATCTGTGGTGTTACATAGGACTGCAGGTAACATCTGCTACATTATCTGTACTCAGAGAGTTATCACTGTGTTATCTGTGGTGTTACATAGGACTGCAGGTAACATCTGCTACATTATCTGTACTCAGAGAGTTATCACTGTGTGTCATCTGTGTTGTTACATAGGACTGCAGGTAACATCTACTACATTATCTGTACTGTGTACATATGTGCCTGTGTTGGTATATATGGATCTGTTTGTGAATGTGTCTTTGTGCTTGTATATTTGTGCCTTTTATGTATTTGTATATGATCCTGTCTGTGTATTTATCTGCCGGTGTGTGTGTGTGTGTGTGTGTGTGTGTGTGTATATGTGTCTGTACGTCTATATATTTACCTGTATGTATATATTCCAGAATGTGTGTATCTATATTTGCCTGTATGTCTATATATCTGTCTTTATGTATGTACTGTATATATGTTCCAGCGTGTCCATATATGTGGTTAATTTTTGGTTTGTGTAGGCGGCGGCAATAGCGAGCCCCCCACAGGGCGCCATCCAAGCTAAGGCCGGCCCTGGCTGTCACCAACCCTAGTCAGAAGGAACTCCGCCGTTGCCTGTGCCGCATGACCTCCTCGGCTCCTCCGGTAAATCACATCAGGCAGAGCGGAGAGTGGTAGCGGTAGGCTACCGCTCACCGGTCTGTTCACAGTGTGGCGCTAAGTACAAGGGGGGGAGTGTGGTGCTATTTACAAGGGGGGGGGAGTGTGGCGCTATTTAAAAGGGGGGGAATGTGGCACTATTTACAGGGGGGGAGTGTGGCGCTATTTACAAAGGGGCAGTGGGCTGTGTGTGGCACTATCTACAAGGGGGGCTGTGTGGCGCTATCTACAGGGGGCTGTGTGTGGCCTCTTTAATTTATTTTCTTTACATACCCTTACAATACAAAGGGTTAATTTGCTGCAAATCCCTAGCAAAATCTGTAAGGCTACATGCACACGTTGAGGAATTTGGTGCAGAAAATCTGCATCAAATCCGCAGGTAAGGCTGCAGGTAAAATCCGCACCTAAGGACTTGTCCACACAGAACGGAATTTTTGCAGAAAATTTGTGCAGCAATTCCGTTGAAAGTAGCAGATGTTCCGCTGCAGAAAAAAAATGCACCATTTCCTGCATTTTTTACTGCAGACAATGGTGCGTATTTTGGTGCGTTTTTCTCAATGGTAGGCCGGATTCACACGAGCGTGTGCGTTTTGCACGCACAAAAAATGTGGTGTTTTGCGCTTGTGCAAAAGGTCCATAACAGCTCTGTGTGTCAGCAGCATATGATGCGTGGCTGCGTGATTTTCGCATAGCCGCCATCATTATGACACTCTGTTTATATGTTTGTAAACAGAAAAGCACGTTGTGCTTTTCTGTTTTCATTCAAAGTTTTGACTACTGTAGCGCGCATCTCGCGCGGCACACGGAAGTGCTTCCGTGTGCCGTGCGCGGTTTTCACGCACCCATTGAATTCAGTAGGTGCGTGATGCGCTAAAAATGGGAAAATACATGTCGTGAGTTTTACGCAGCGGACATACGCTGCGTGAAAATCACGGACTGTCTGAATGGCCCCATTGACTAACATAGGTCCGTGCGAGGCGAGTGAAAATCACGCGCGTTGCACGGACGTATTATACATTCGTCTGAATAAGTCCTTAGGAGATGGTGGCATCTCCACTGAAAAACTAAGCAAATCATTCCACTTTCCACAGCAGGAATTGACATGTTGAGGTCCGAAAAATACGCACCGCAGGTCAATTTCTGGTCGGAATTTTTCCGCAGCGTGTGGATGAGATTTGTTACATCACACCCACTTTGCTACTACTGTATTCTGCTGCGTATTTTCCGTCCGCAATTCCAGATGGAAAAAATGCAGCAATTCCGCAACCTGTGGACAAGCCCTAATAATGCATTCTTATGTGTGTTTTTTACATTTTGATGTGGAAATACAATAAGAGCAGGTTTTATGCAGCGAATTTGTTATTTTTTAATTTTTTTTAAACTGGTCAGACACAATTTGCAAGCGGAAACGCAAAATAAATTGACATGCTGCAGATTTTAAAATACGCACCACAGGTCAATTTATATGCAGAAAATTCAGTGACGTGTAGATGAGATTTCTTGAGCTCTCATTTACTTTGCTGGTACTGTAGTACGCTGCGGATTCGCCGCACGAATATACATGCGGCAAATCCGCACGTAATATGCATCGTGTGCATTTGGCCTAACAGAGTTTTTTTTAACTCATCCTAAGGCCCCTGTTCAGACGTGTGGGATTTGATACGGATTTCAATGACAATCTGCAACCCATGCATATAAGGTTTCCGCAACCCAGTTCACATGCTAGGAAAAATTTTCCCCGTATATTTTTGCCCGCACCATGAATAGAAATCCACCACAACAATAAGTAACATGTGACTTGTTTTGCACGGAAAAGACGAGGATAAGCCCCTTTGAATGACCATGGGACTAGTTCTCGTGCCGATCTGCTACACGCTTGTGGCACATTTCTGCGGCAGAAATCCAAGGGAAGCCTCAGATTTTTGCCTTGTAAAAACACATTGGACTTTAATGGCAATGTAAGAAAGTTAGTGCTCCTTACATCCTCACACAAGTGCTTCCCCGTCTCTTAACGTCCCCTTCACATCGTTTTATTGCATTACATTTATTGTAGAGAAAATCTCTGAACATACACTATAAACAATGTAAACAAAAATTCACAGGGCTCCATTATGTCCTTTTAGCCTATGTCGGGCTGGTATATGTCGGTTTACCTTTTTTTGACGAATGGAATAGCGTAGTAGACTTTGCTATATCATCCTGAGAGATTCCACAAAAAAACGTATACCGCTCCTGACATTACTATATGGACAGTGACGTCAGGAGCTTCCCTATGCCGGAGTCCCCAGACGGAGCATCAGAATTGCTTTGCTAGTGGAATTTGTCCCTGGGAAAGCTCCTGACATCACTGTCTATATATGTAAAGTGACGTCAGGGGATTCTCCAGGGCCGGAATCCCTGGCCAGAGCGTTGCCAACTGTCTGGCCGTGGACTCAGGCTTTGCAAAGCCAAAGTCCCTGGGCAGAGCGCTAGTAGAAGCTCTGTGTGGGGACTCCAGCCCTGGGAAAGCTCCTGACAACACTGTCCATTTATGGACAGTGATTTCAGTAGTTTCCCAAGGGCCATTCCCCGGGCGACGTATCCCACTTTATGCCATACAGAGGGATAAGTTTTGGCTAAATAGAACAAAATCCAGAGCATTAACCGTTCACTGCCTGCTCCGTGGTTTCATTCACTGAAATTGACATCAGCACCAAAATCAGTTAATGCGTACAACGTACAAACGTGAGTGCCACACATTGCCCAACCCCAGTAATGGAGGGGTGGGGCCCAGACAACTTGGCTGTATAGGGCCCAGAAATTCCTCATGGCGGCCCTGCCTAGGACACATGCCCCAACAGCCCACACCCCCTAGCTATGCTACGCATTAGACACTATGTCACGAAAGGGGCTTAATGGGTCTCTAAGCTTTGCATCTTACCTGTAAAAATAAGTATAGCTTTTAATTTTTGTATAATGTTTTTCATTTTCATAGTGTATGGAATTGGACGGATATCCATGATCAATCCCAGCATCGAGATGTCAAGCAAATCTGTGTGACTAATGGAGGAAGGACGTAGGGAGGAGAATTTATGAGACAAATGTGGAAAGATGTGTATATGTTAGATGCTCTTATAGATTGAGAGTATAGTGGGGGGCATTGTTTTTTTTTTTTATATATATGCACTGGTGAATTAGAATGGTCCACCGATATATAAAACCTGCAGTGTATTTGTAGGATTAATAATCACTACTTCACAGTAAATATACAATTGAATTATTGTTTATACGATTTGGTACTTATGAGCACTTTGTTTTCTTTACTATAAGTGATATATGTATCTGTATCTTTCTCCTACTTCCCGGACTGGTTTGGAAACTATTCCTGGCTGTTCCGGTGACTGGGGGACAGTCTTTATGTTTTGCAACTTTTCATATGTTGTGTGGGGCTGAATGTCCCCCCTCCACATATATATATTATCAGTTTTATGTTGTTTTCACATTTTTTTTGTTCCTGGTTGGAGGTGTTTTAATATATATATATTTGTCCAGATTACATTTTGTAACGATATTATTCACATTGTATGTAATCTATACTCTATAATTTATTTTGAGCGCATTTACATAATCCCATACACAGTATTCTATTTTACATAACATGTGTTATTTGATCTGGGATGTGCTTGGTGGACGTCACCGCTCATTATTTGGGTGATGTCCTTCACCTGACATACCCCGGACCAGGGGACAATCTACATGTGGGTGTACGCATCTAATGTATAATTTTTAAACATGAGTGTCTCGCGCTGGCGCGGGGCGCGGTTTGCGGTGCTGCGGGGGTCTGGGTGGGGGATCTCCACCCACCGTGTTGGGCACGGGGGTAGTCTTTCACATCCGTTCTCCCGCTGTGGGTGCGCAACGGGCTGTGCGTCGGGGTGCTGCACTCGAGTGTATATTATAGGGTGTTCAATAGATCTGTTATATAGACTTGTGATATTGGCGCCGCAGCGATGTGTGGTGCAGCGGCGGGGGTCCGGGTGGGGGATTTCCACCGCCGGTGTTGGGCACTGGTGGTGGTCTCCCTTACCCGTGCCTCCGCTGATGGTGCTTGGTGTACCGCACATTGGCGTGGCACATACGTATTTTGGCTATACCTATGGTGCAGGTATAGGGATACAGCATATATTTGTCCACATATAAACAAAGTTGATATAACTGACTGTAATGTGAACTGATGGCTGTTGATGGACACTATAAACATTTTATACTCCTCTCCGTATTAACAATAATAATTTTTAGATAATCTGAATGGCAGATTCATATTGTAATGCTAGAACGCTTGACACATAGGGTGATGCGCGCATGCGCTTGATTGGCCGTCCACATGTTGTGTCGGAAGTTGTCAGAGATAGGGCGGCAGTGCAGGGATGGGGAAACCTGCCACTGCACTGAACGCTCCTGACGCGGATTACACACGTGGGAGGGTTTAATGAACCGCTATGCGCCATTGGTCACAGGTGGAGTATTTAAACCATTCTCCATTACACTATCACCACCTCCTGACGAAGGGTGCGAAACGCGCGTCGAGGTGTTTCTCTCCTGAGACCATCAACAGCCATCATTTCATCCACAGGTAATAGAGATGTAACTATGCCTATTACTTATGTATGGTAGCCAGTTTTAACATCTTTAACAGACGTTATTTAGGTAGAGTAGAGGCAGATACCATTAGGACCTCTTACGAGTTAAAGACTACATGCTCTTTCTCTGTGCTGTTATGATACCTGATGTATACTATGCAGTATTATAATAATTAGGCTATGGTGGTCATTTGATGACTTCGGAGATTGTTCAATTTTAAGTATGTTTTAATTTTGTATGTATATGTATGGGTATCTTTGGGAGGTTTTCCAATTTGTGGAATAATAAAATTTATATTTTTCGAGTTTACATGTCTAAAAGACTCTTTTTCTGGATATAATTATATGAGGCGTATATAGGTTTTCTTTCCACACCCCCTAGCTATGCCCCTGCATACACATTGGAGAAAACACTTTAAAAATGTGTGTCAAAATTTCATTAATCAATCCAATGAATACAGCAATTAGCATCTAAAATAATAAGTGCAACGATATAAGCAAGCAATTAATGAAAATATTTATTAGTGAGTAATACCTGCGTAATAATGTTTAGTTGTCTCAGCCTACATTTTCTCTAATATCATTATGCTAAGCCTCTTATATTTATTTATTGGTGTAAAAAACAGACTTAAGTATATGAAGGTTAGAAAAAAAATCCAGACACCCTTTGAAGCAGTTGGCTGAAAAAGAAACCCCTATTGTTTAATCCAGTGTTTGGATAAGAAGCGAGCACAATTTTGAGGGATTACTTAAAATGAACTGCTTTATATTGCACAGAACATCAAATAGATAGCCATGGAGGAATTAATTATCCAGCAGTACAAAAGCTTGTACACTCTTCATAGGGAATTTTCTTTATAATTAAAATGACTATGGACCAGTCTTATCAAGAATATATTACAACAACTACCTTAAATAAATATTATGGAAGACAATAATTGGAATGCAATGAGAAGATTAAAGTATTGCATTAGGGGTTCTGAATCTTATTAGAGAGAAGCAAAATAGCAGACAAAAATTCGATTTCATATACAGCTAAATCATTTTCACCTGGCCTGAAAATTTTACAGTTCAATTTATATTTAGGATTACAATTTAATTTAATCTACTTCCAAGGACTCATGAGGGGACAGTTGAGAGAAGAGGCTCAGAGGGCAAAACATGAAGATATTATGAAACAGTCACATGGGCTTTTTTTTATTTCGTAATTATTTTAATCTTATTGTTTGTTTTTAGTGTACCATGCTCTTTTTACTATTTATATATTTTTGCCTCAGTAACTACTGTAGGATTCTCCAATATTTACCAGATGTGTAATAATTATTAGGGCAAACAGTCAAAAGGTTGCTTTTTGGGCAGTGTGTACATAGAAAAGAGGGAACCCAATAGCAAAGATTAAAATGAGCGCCCTCTATGGTGCTGGGTTTTGCAACCTCGGACAGACATATGTGTTTTTTGTTTTCTTCTCCAAACCCTTTCCATAACTCGTGGAACCAATTCTACACCTCTTTGTTTGCTAACAATGTAGTTCTTCTGGAGAGGGGAGTCCTGTACAAGTTCTCAGTACCCAGTAGTAATGGGGATGGGACTAACCAGGGATGGGTTTCCTCTCTCCAAACGTTTCATAGCAGCTCCATCATCTGCCTATATGTTAGGTATGCTCCTGTTGTTGGACCAAGCTGAGAGTAATATAGAGGAATGTCCTTTTTTAATTCATAAACAATAAAGAGTAATGACAAGTGCCACACAATTGGTAGCAACATTTAAAGCATTAACAGGAAAGTAGCATATTGTGCAGCGGTTCCTCTTGAAATTAAGTACAATACATAAAACACTTAACAAAGTGTCTAATATTTATCTAAACAGTCCCACAATGTCATTTAAACAATCGAAATCAGACATACAAATCAGCAAGTAATAACAGATGCACCAAAGATGATGTAGTTCTAGAAATTTAGAATGCCCATGATTGTGTCAGGTAAGGGGGGGGGGGGGATAAAAAAACAAAACAAAACTAAAAGATTAGTAGAACTGGTGGGGCCAGGGTAAACAAATCTTGTGGGGGCATAGACATCTATTAGGGCAAGTCAGACTGCGTGTGTGGAGGGACTGGGTCCATACAGCATGGACTTTGTATTGGAATGTTTGATGCATATATACACAAGCTACTTTTAGGTCAGTGACCCATTCACACTTCCTATCTATTGTGCGCAGGCAGAGACAATACCATTCCTTCAGATACATGCTATCACCTTCCTAGCTAGTATTTCATGCAACAATTGACGTTAAAATGGGGAGAACTGAGGGGAGTCCAACAACTCCAACAAGCATACACTAGGGGTCAGTGGAATTAGAACACCCATCAAGTCAGTAAGAAATCAAATCCATTGTGCCCAGTAACCAGCTCTAGTTAACATTTGGGGCAAAAGTCTCTCCTCACCGGGCTCCTGAATGTCCTGCTTTATTTATATAAAACTGAAAAAACCCTTTCGGCATTCCTGAGTTTAACTACTCAAATTAAAAGGAGCACTTTTTTCCAACTTTGACAAAGCCAATATCCTCTATCTTTTTCACAGTGTGGAGTCAAGAACTGTATTTTATATTAAGATAAGGCCTTACAAAGGGCAATATAATATTTATATTACAGGTTTTTTTTATACACCCCAAGGGCTCATGTACACGACCGAGTGCCACCGACCCGACTCTCTGATCCGTGGAAAGATAGAAAATGTCCTAAAACTGTATTTAGCTTAGCAACTACTGCTTGGAATTAATTGGCACCTAGCTTACTGGTAACCAGTATACCAAAGTCCTTCTTTTGCTCTTTTATTCCAAACTGGATTCCAATTATTGTTTCTGTATGCAATGCTATTACAGCAGCCTAGGTGAATAACTTTACATTAAATTGCAATTACCATTAACCTGCCCAGATTGGCAACTGGTTAAAATCTATCTGTAATATTTCACAATCGAGTTCTGTTTTGTGTGAATAGAAAGGAAACTAACACTTTGGCCTCATGCACATGAACGTAGCCATGTGCCCGGCCGTGATTTTCGGGTCGGCCGGCAGCGGAATATGGCAGCGGTCATACTTTCAATGAGCCTGGGTCGAGTTTTTTCTTTTTTGGTACTATTTTGGGGTGCATATAATTTATTGTTTGATTTTTATAAAAAATTGCAGGGGAAAAATTGGTCAAAATAATTGACTATAGTTTACTTTTCTTTTTTTTAATACCATGAGTAATGCAGTGTAAATAATTGGTTATCTTTTTCTTTTGGTAGTTGTGATTGTGGCCATGCTATATATCAGCAATAAATATTAAATTAATAAAAAACTTTTTTTTTTTTTTTGGGGGGGGGGGGGGGGGTATCTATTTTATTAAATCTTATTGAACTTAATTTAATTGTTTTTTTATTAGTCGAGAAGAGAATTCTTATCATACTTGAAAGAAATATCACTGTGATGAAGAAGGAAGATCCAACTGATCAGTATCTTAATTCACCCTTTTGATATGTTACCTTTCTCCAAAATGGTACCAGCACCGTGCAATCCCAGAATATGTGCAAAATCAATTTATTCATACCCCCGCATTTCAAGCAATTAGGAGGAATTCACGGGTTACATAGTTACATAGTAATATCAACTAAACAGAACCTTATAGACTGCTTCCACAACTACCTACTAACAGCAGATCTGTGAGATAAAATGCAAATATGCTGTCCCTGAGATGGCATCAAGAATATTTGTAATTCTTGGTCCCATGTTCTCGAAAAGAAAGGCGGCAATTTAGTATTTAAGGTGATCAATAATCTGTAAATAATAGAGAGGGAATTGTGAGTTTTTCCTACCTTAAGGCCGGATTCAGACGAGCGTGTTCGGTCCGTGATATATGGACTGTATGTCGGCAGTATTTCTTGGAGCGAACACACTGCAGGGAGCCAGGCTCCTAGCATCATAGTTATCTATGACGCTAGGTGTCCCTGCCTCCCCGCGGAACTACTGTCCCATAGTGAAAACACGATTACAGTACGGGACAGTTTTCCTGCAGCGAGGCAGCGACTCCTAGCGTCATAGATAACTATGACGCTAAGAGCTCGGCTTCCTGCAGTGTGTTCGATCTGGGAAATACTGCCAACATACGGTACGTATATCACGGACCAAACACGCTCGTGTGAATCTGGCCTGAGGCAAGATTAACATGAGTGTGTCCGTTTTGCGCGCGGAAAAAAGCAGCGTTTTTCCAACATTGCAGTTCCATGTGGCATCCGTGTACAGTGCGCGTCTGTGCTTTTTTACACACGTATGTCATCCATATGTCATGCATTTTTTACGTCAACAAAAAAAACTGAAGGAGGGGTTTTATTTTTTCCTCATAATTTCTTTAGCAACTGGTGCGTGAAAAACATGGACAGCACACATATGGCAACTGTGTGCTGTCCGTTTTTTTTTCATGCACCCATTGACTTCAATGGGCTGTGTGATGCTCAGTAATGCACCAAAATAGGACATGCAGTGAGTATTAGGCAACGAACACACACTGCGTGAAAAACGATGCATGTCTGAATAGCCCCATTGATTTTCACAGGGCCATGTTGTATCTGTGAAAAAACGGACAGCACACGGACGTGAAATACACTCGTGTGAATAAGGCCTAATATAGATATCTTAAAACTTGTCAATTCTCTGTGTTGCCCATATATCTGGTAGCCCTAAAAAATAATGCGTCAATTGATTCAAACGCCACTTTCCAAGAGAGCAATGCATCGTCTTTTCTAGGAGCTGGTCTTTCATCAACCAAGAGGACCCCCGGAGATTAATTCCTCTAAACATCCCCATCTTGGGAGATCCCAGGATTGGAAACATCAGAGATAGTGAAGTAGAGGACCCAAATGATGAAAGGTTTTTGAGCATACCTGGAGTGGACCCATTGTGGGATGTCTCAACATAATTTGTATTGGGGGCCTCTAAACCCCTTAACGCTATGTGACATAAAAGTCCGTCACAGGCGTTGTCCTGTTAACGCAAACTGACGGACTATTACTGCACAGCATTAACAGGGTACAGTGTCTGCAGATACATCTGCAGACAGAATTAAAGCAGTGATAGCTTAACGCTATCACTGCTTCAAGGCCAGGACCGGAAGCTAGCCTCCGATCTGGCCGATTAACCCCTTAGATGCAGCGCTCAAAAGCGAGTGCTGCATCTATGGTGTTTATAAGCAGATCAGAACCCCGCAATGAAATTGCGGGATGTTTCAATGACTAACAATGGCCTCCTGTCAGCCAAGTACGGAAGCCTGCTAGGTCCCGCCCTGTGGGGGCAAAATACTCACTACACCCCTTAAAATGCCTTAAGGGGTGTAGTTTCCAAAATAAGGGTCACTACTTGGGTGTTTATTTTACTATTTGATCTCAGGGCCCTGCAATTGTGGGCCAATGCTGTGAAAATCACCAAACAGACCTCAAATGCACATCTTCACTTCAGAGCCCTGTCATATGTCCAGGCAAATGATAAATGCCTTGAGGGGTTTAGTTTCCAAAATGGGGTCCCTTCTTGGGGGCTTCCACTGTACTCTGGTGCCTTAGTGTTTTGCAAATGCGACATGGCGCCCAAAAACCAATCCAGCAAAATCTGCATGCCAAATAGCGCTCTTGCCTTTCTGAGCCCTACTGTGTGTCCAAACAGCAGTTTATGACCACATGTGGGGTATTGCCAAACTCTGGAGAAATTTCTTTACAAATGTGGGGGTGCTTTTTCTACTTTATCCCTTGTGAAAATGAAAAAATGTAACTTTTTAGTGGAAAAAATGTTGAGATTCATTTTTACGGCCTAATTCCAATAAATTCTGCAAAAGACCAGTGTGGTCTAAGTGCTTACTGTACCCCTAGATAAATTCCTTAAGGGGTGTAATTTCCAAAATGGGGTCACTTTTGAGGGGTTCCTACTGTTTTGGACCTGTAGGCGCTTTGTAAACGTGACATGGCACCCGAAAACCATTCCAGCTAAATTTCAGCTCCAAATGGTGCTCCTTCCCTTTTGGGCCCTGCCGTGTGTCTAAACAGCAGTTTATAACCACTTATGGTGTATTGCCATAATCGGGAGAAATTGATTTTCAAATGTTGGGGTGCTTTTTCTACTTTATTCCTTGTAAAAATTTAAAATGTCTACATTTTATCAGAAAAAAATGTAGCTTTTGAATTTCATGGCCTAATTCCACTAAATTCAGCAAAAAACCTGTGCGGTCAAAATGCTTACTATACCCCTCTATAAATTCCTTCAGTGGTCTAGTTTCCCAAATTGGGTCACTTTTAGGGGATTTCCACTGATTTGGTCCCGCAGGAGCTTTGCAAATGTGACATGGCCCCGCAACCATTCCAGCAACATTTGAGCTCCAAAAGCCAAATTTTCCTTATAAGCCCTTCCGTGGGTCCAAACAGCAGTTTATTACCCCGTATCGGGTACTGTTGTGCTCAGAAGAGATTGCTTTACAAATGTTAGGGTGCTTTTTCTCCTTTATTTATTTTGAAAATGGAAAAATCTGAGCTAAAACTACATTTTACTAGAAAAAATTAGGATTTTCATTTTCACGACCTAATTCCACTAAAGTCAACAAAATACCTATGGGGTCCAAATGCTCGCTATACCCCTTGATGAATTCTTTGAGGTGTGTAGTTTCCCAAATGGGGTCACTTTTTGGCGGTTTCCACTGATTTGGTCCCTCAGGGGCTTTGGAAATGCGACACGGTACCCGAAAACCATTTGTCACATACTCTCTGCGTGCGGCTCCCTCGGTCTCCAGGACATCGAGAGTTACTCGCTCGGGTGTCGCCCGGCCTGCCAGACTGAGGCAGTCTGCAGCCAATAGGAGCTCAGGAGCGTCAAGCCAATCAAAGCATGGCTGATGTTTCTGAGCGCCCGCCCTCTCCTTATTTAGTTCAGCCTGGGATAGTTGACCTTTGTCTGTAATAAGAGTTTCCTTGCCTGGTGCTTTCCCTTGTTTCAGACTCCCCTGAGCGACTTGCTTTTTGACTTCTTGTGACCTGACCTCGGCTCAACTCCTGACTTTTCTTTGCCTTCAGACTTTTGTTTTTTTCGCACTCTCCCAGTTTGACCCTGACTGCCTGACTCGCCGTTTGGGCCTGGACTTGTCAATTGCCTTGCCTCTCCCTCCGTGTACTTCTAAGGTTATCTGTTTGTCAGTTTCACCTGTACCAGTATAGGGAAGGCCGCCCAGTTGTGCGCTGTCATTTAGGTCGGGTCGTAAAAGTAGGTAGGGACAGAGGTTTGGGAAGAACAGGGACCTCACTGTTCACTGTGTATTTGTTCATGACACCATTGCAGCAAAACTTGAGCTCAAAAAGCCAAATAGTGCTTCTTCCCTTCTGAGACCTGCCGTGTGTCCAAACAGCAGTTTATTACCACATATGGGGTATTTCCGTAATCGAGAGAAATTGCTTTTTAAATTTTGGGGTGTTTTTTCTCCTTTATGCCTTGTAAAAATTTCAAATTTCTACGTTTTATTGGAAAAAATGTAGATTTTCATTTTCACGGCTTCATTCCACTAAATTTAGCAAAGAAAATGTGGGGGTCAAAATGCCCATTATACCCCTTGATAAATTCCTTGAGGGGTGTAGTTTGCCAGATGGTGTCTTTTTGGGGGGTGTTTCCACGGTTTTGAGGACCTCTTCAAACCGGACATGATGCCTAAAAAATATTCTAATAAAAAGAAGGCCCCAAAATCCTCTAGGTGCTGGGTTCTGAGGCCTGTGTTTCAGTAAATTAGCACACTAGGGCCACATGTTGGTTATTTCTAAACACTGCAGAATCTGGGCAATAGATATTCGGTTGCGATTCTCTGGTAAAACCTTGTGTTACAGAAAAAAAGGATTAAAACTAACATTTGTAAATTTTATCCCTACTTTGTTGTAATTCTTGTGAATCACCTAATGGGTTAATAATCTTTCTAAATGCTGTTTTGAATACTTTGTGGGGTTCTGTTTTTAAAATGCGGTGATTTAAGGGGGTTTGCATTATATGGGCCCTTCAAAACCACTTCACAACTGAACTCGTCCCTGTAAAAATAGCCTCTTGAAATTTTCTTGAAAATATGAGAAATTTGTGCTAAAGTTCTAAGCCTTGTAACGTCCTAGAAAAATAAAAGGATATTCAAAAAGTGATGCCAATCTAAAGTAGATATATGGGAAATGTTAATTAGCATTTATTTTGTGTGGAACAACTATCTGTCTTACAAGCAGATACATTAAAATTTAGAAAAATGCACATTTTTGCAATTTTTCGCTACATTTTGGTGTGATTCACAATAAAAGACTGAATGTATCAACCAAATCTTACCACTAACTTAAAGTATAATGTGTCACGAGAAAACAATCTCAGAATCACTTGGATAGGTAAAAGCATTCCAAAGTTATTACCACATAAAATGACTCAGATTTCAAAAATGGTGCTGCGTCCTGAACGTGCCGACTAGTCCATGTCCTTAAAGAGACAGAGTCATTAAATTAATTTATGTGTTTTTATTTAATAATATACTATATTGACTTTAATTTTTCACACACAAAGTTTTTGTTATTAACACTTTCTTACTGTACTGGGGGCTGACATGTTTTATTTAATTTGTGTATGTGTCTCTTAATGACACATACACAGATGGAATACGGCAGCACAGTGCATAGGACACAATGAACGGGAGCCGTTCATTGCATCTGCCATCTGGCTCTGCACTGCACAGGCGCAGTTCAGAGCCACCCAGCAAAGAAGCTGGTTTGCAGGGAGAAAGCAGGCGCCATTATGAAGAGCGGCTGCACAGCAGGTAAGGTGTGTGTGTCTCTGTCTGTCCCCCTCTCTCTCTCACAGACGCCCCTTCTCGTGACTCCCCCCTCACAACCCCCACCCCCGTGTGTGTGTCTGTGTGTAGTAGTGTTGTATGTGTGCGTCTGTGTGCAGCAGAGCTGTGTGTGTGTGTGTCTGTGTGTAGCAGAGTTGTGTATGTGTGTCTGTGTGCAGCAGTGCTGTGTGTGTGTGTGTGTGTGTGTGTGTATGTGTGTGTGTGTGTGTGTGTGTGTGTAGCAGAACTGTGTGTGTGTGTCTGTGTGTAACAGTGCTGTGTGTTTGCATCTGTGTGTAGCAGAGCTGAGTGTGTGTGTCTGTGTGTAGAAGTGCTGTGTCTGTGTGTAGCAGTGCTGTGTGTGTGTCTGTGTGTAGCTCAGTGTGTGTCTGTGTGTAGCAGTGCTGTGTGTGTCTGTCTATGTGCAGCAGAGCTTTGTGTGTGTGTCTGTGTGTAGCAGAGTTGTGTATGTGTGTCTGTGTGTACTAGAGCCGAGTGTGTGTGTCTGTGTGTAGCAGAGTTGAGTCTGTGTTTAACAGAGCTGAGTGTGTGTCTGTGTGTAGCAGTGCTGTGTGTGTGTCTGTGTGTAGCTGAGTGTGTGTCGGTGTATAGTAGTGCTGTGTGTGTCTGTATGTGTGCAGCAGAGCTGTGTGTGTGTGTGTGTGTCTGTGTGTAGCAGAGTTGTGTATGTGTGTCTGTGTGTACTAGAGCCGAGTATGTGTGTCTGTGTGTAGCAGAGCTGAGTGTGTGTCTGTGTGTAGCAGTGCTATGTGTGTCTGTGTGTAGCAGCGTTGTGTATGTGTGTCTGTGTGTAGCAGAGCAGAGTGTGTGTGTCTGTGTGTAGCAGTGCTGTGTGTGTGTCTTTGTGTAGCAGAGCTGAGTGTGTGTCTGTGTGTAGCAGTGATGTGTGTGTCTGTGTGTAGCAGAGCTGAGTGTGTTTGTCTGTGTGTAGCAGAGCTGAGTTTGTGTGTCTGTGTGTAGCAAAGCTGAGTGTGTGTCTGTGTGTAGCAGAGCTGAGTGTGTGTGTGTCTGCATGTAGCAGCGTTGTGTATGTGTGTCTGTGTGTAGCAGAGCTGAGTGTTTGTGTGTGTGTAGCAGAGCTGAGTGTGTCTGGAAAGGAATTGACTCAACATTTCTTTATTTACACAACGTAGTTTTTAAAAATGCGTGTGTAAAAAAGCGCATTGTGCGTACTAACAGCGCACTTTACCAATTATGTAAATAAAAAGCGTAATCAAAAATTTTTTGATGCGGTTTTTGGCACGTAAAATGCGCAAAAAAAGTGTCACATACACGCCATGTGAACCTGTCAACTGAAAAGTCATTCACTTCACTTTCATCATTCTAAGGGCATGTTCACATGCAGTGCTTTCAGACGTTTTTCAGGCCGTAAACATCCGCGAAAAACAGCTGAAAAATCAGAAGCAGAACGCCTACAAACATCTGCCCATTGTTTCAATGGGAAATACGCCGTTCTGTTCCTGCCGGGGCATTTTTTAAGCAGCTGTTTTCCAAAAACGGCACGTAAAAAGACGCCCGCCAAAAAGAAGTGCATGTCACTTCTTGGGACATTTTTGGAGCCGTTTTTCATTGACTCTATACAAAAACAGCTCCAAAAACGGACATAAAAAAATGCGGCCAAAAACACGAGTTTTATAAAAAATGGCTGAAAATCAGGAGCTGTTTTCCCTTTGTTTAGTAAGCGTTTGAACATACCCTTAGCCTTTTGGTGTGTCCTATAGCTTCTGCCAGCTGCCATTTGTACAATCACTCCCAAAATGACAGTTGGACACTGCTTAGCAATTTGAAGACACCTTTTCCTGGCTTATAGGAGGGGGGGGTGAGATTCCCTCCCACATTTAAGTCAGCTGTGAGTCAGGTTGCTTTGCCTTATTCCCCTTGCTGTAATTCTGGGAAGTGCTCCCTCTGGTGGCCAACATAGGAAAACATGTCAAATTATTATTAAGTTTTTAATACTTTCCACCATGTGGAAGAAAAAAGAAAATACAGCAAAAAACTTAAAATATAATAGAAATAAGTAACTTACGTAAAAAAAAAAAAGGTTTAATTCGCAACACATTCCCTTTAAGGGGTTAAAGGGTAACTAAACGTGTAAAAAAAACTTCTGACATAGTTACATAGTTTGTACGGTTGAAAAAAGACACATGTCCATCAAGTTCAACTCAGGGATGGGAAAAGGGAAGTAAAACATTTCTACACATAGGAGGTTATATTTTTTTGTTCTAGGAAATTATCTAAGCCTTTTTTAAAGCCATCTACTGTCCCTGCTGTGACCAACTCCTGCGGTAGACTATTCCACAGATTCACAGTTCTCACAGTAAAGAAGGCTTGTCGCCTCTGCAGGTTGAACCTTTTTTTTTTTCCAGACAGAGGGAACAGGATTTCACCATATTTTTTGTATGTGCCATTCATATATTTATATAAGGTAATCTTTTCCCCTTTAGTCGTCTTTTTTCAAGACTAAATAGGTTTAGTTCTTTTAATCTTTCCTCATAACTTAGATTCTCCATGCCCCTTATTAGCTTCGTTGCTCTTCTTTGTATTTTTTCTAACTTCAGGGCATCCTTTCTATGAACTGGAGCCCAGAACTGAAATGCATATTCTAGATGAGGCCTCACTAATGCTCTGTAAAGTGGTAATATTACAAAGCATGCATGTCATAGAAGTTTTAGTTGGTGGGGGTCTGATCGCTAAAACGTAGCGGCTGAAGCGCTCGGTTGAGTGCTGAAGCACTTAGTTTCTGATGGGCTATTCTCTGAAAACCAAGCAAGTGGTGCAAGTCTATGAGCCGGTACACCACTCGCTTGGCTTTCCGAGAAAAGCTGATTAGAAACAAAGAGGGCACAGGGCTCACCCGAGTGCGTCTGCCACTTTGTTTTAGCAATTGCTGGGGTCTCACTGTTCTGTGGGGGTCTCACTATGACATGTCCGAAGGTTTTTAAAAGTTTAGTTACCCTTTAACCCATGGTAGACATTCCAGGGGCATATCTGAGAATTTGTTCTTGATACCCATCTTTGTGATAGCCCATGACAACAACAATCCATCACACAAGATGTATTGCTTGATAGTAGGTGACTTAAGTCTGGGAGTCTGATCCCACCAGCTTCTTGAGGTCTCCATAGTATTGTTTTAGCAAGCTAGGTAGGCTTCCCTTACCATATAAACGTGTGCTGAAATTGAAAATAAACACAGGGAATTTTGAATTTGTTAAATTCTTGTAGGCTTATGTATAATAAAATATTGGGCAGAATGTGGCTGGGTTGTTGCATAGTAACAATGCAAGAATGCACTGGGTGACCACTCACATCTTCTTAGCCCTGTGTATTATGTTGTTGTCACTGAATCTTTATCTAGCTGCTTCCTGTTTCCTGTAGATGATATAAGGCTATTGCCACCCAATCATCTCCCTGAAGTGGGCTGGAGTTTGGACACCGCATATGTCATAGATATTGTTGTATAACACTGAGTCTGTAGCTTCTTCTTTCTTTTTCTGTGCCTTAGATCTGCATTTATGAATCTTCAGCATCCTGCTCATAATTTGGAATGGTCTATTTAACTATAATTTCGAAAAGATGTGATCCCTAAAAAGCATCAAAAGATACTAGAGCTGCTCCATGCAGGGAGTGATTTCCATAATCAACATAGCTGACAGACGCTGATCTATTCTCTTCTAATAAGTAAGTTGGAGGTGGCATAGAGAAAAATAGAAAACCACTGTCATAATCTGTGCTAAGATAAAGTAGGAGGTAAGAATGAGTTCATGTGTCTGAGGACTTTTTCTTCAACTTGGTGCGTCTAACTGATTCCTTAAGAAAAATTGGTTCACACTGCTGCATGACCATCTCCTCAGCTTCTCCTCTTCCACACTCACCTCCTATCTGTTTTTTCAGGCTTTTCCTTCACTTCAGTGGCCTAACTCTCTCCTCCCCTTCAGGTAAGGTTTTAGGGCAACTGGGGCAATACACTATATAAATGTACTACATAGATCAGGTTGACTTAGATGTACTTGGGTAATATTAATTGGCCTTTGAGGCCTACAAGTTTGCCATATAGATCGATAAAAATAGTTTATTTCTAATCTTCCATCTGAAAACCATCACAGAAGGGGTGAAGTATCTATTCCTAAGCCAAAAAGAAGTCATATTTAAAGATTGACACTGTTTATTCCAGCAGCACATGATTATTTATTTTATAAGATGTTTATTTGTAAATTATTCTACTGTGTAGATCTAATTCTGAATTGTATACAAACACCTATAAAGAATTAATTTAGTCTCAGAGACCAGTATATGACATTATATGTCTAGCATTTATGACAAAAGAGATTGATTTGACAAGGTTAATTGATATGCCTAGAGGTTTCTGGTCTATCTATAGATCATTACAATCAGGATTACACTATACATCTGGATGGAGCAATAAAAGGCTAATAAAATGTGCCCCAAGGGAAAGTTTCCATTTGCGCCACACCATGCAATATAGCCTAAAGTTGCCAGTTATTTTCCATTTAAAATTATTCAAAGAACAAGAAACAACTTTGGCACAGTCTGGTGCAGACACATGCAGAGCTCACAGCCTAAGGTAATGCACAATGTCTTATCAATCGTCTGGGTCTTCAGATGTCATAGTAATTTTTCTAATCCTTTTGGTCCAGGCTCTGCAGATTGACACAGTGCCTGAGGTAGACCCGAGGGGACAGCATAGCTTTCCTTGTCAAACAATTCACGCCTCAGCTTGTCTACAACAGATGGAGGTTCTGAAGAATTAAAATGAAAAAAAAAAAAGTCTAAGACTTTGAGGAACATGATGGTTATATTTAACTCTATAAAACATTTGTGTTGTTCCCTTGCTCAAACTGTGGATTCCTCGACATCTTGCAACTCTAACACATAGCATGTTGGTAGAGATGTGTTAATGAGATTTGGCAGCTATTTTTTTTTAAGCAAATCATTATATAGAGAAATCCTCTATTATATTTTTAGCTAATTCACAGTTTTGGAATAACTCAACTGAGATTTCACCATTCAAGATTTAAAAGATCCCCCCTAGGAGTCAGGATTTGGGAAACAAATTGATAAGATGGATTGCTTTGTGACATATCAAGCAGACTTTTGTACTAGGATTCACACATGGTGGTAATGTTAATGAGAGTGAAAATAATTAGGCAGTAGTGGATATTTTAGGTCTACATTTGACACTTACATAGTGATAGACAAGAGTATAAACCGTTAGTATTAAGAAATAAATAATTGTATTAAACTCTTAACGCATTAAATACACAATGTCAGGAAACTTTAACTTGACTTTTTCAATAGCTTTTCAATGGCTTTTGTTGTGTGATATCACGTTGCAAAAAATATATTGGATATGTAGTCCAACTACTCTCTCTCCTAATTCAGTGTATAATTCTTTCACAGATTATCTGTAGTCCAATCTCTCTCAGTCTCTCTCTTTTACATATACACACTACTACATTGTTTAAATAATACTGCCCTAAAGACAACATACAGACATATAGACAAGCGTACATATGCAAACACAAGGTCACTAACTTACCTGCTGGTATATTGGTATCCATTGATATCCTGGTGAGCATGAGGTCAGAGGAAGTCCCAGGACAACAATTGAGGGAAGACATGACACTGTACATATACTAAGCAGTCAACTTCCTCCTTATGTTGGCTGCGCAGTGACCTTACTTTTCTATCTGACAGTAGCCATGGCGGAAGATGAACTACCAACCTGCAGCTGAACTCTACAGGTTATAATAAGTTATTTACATCTTATATGGTAATGGTCCAAACCAGGGTTAAAATTACATATATCTTTGGTAACATACATTTGAAATGTAATGTTACCAGTAACTTATTATGTGGCATTTTTGCGTACCACAAATTGATAACACAGTTTAGTAGTGTTATACACTGAATGGCCACTTTATTATAGACACCTGCCCTTTCACGATTGGAGCTTTCCTGTATGGAAATCATACACGTGACCCCAGAGTGCAGCATAAAATCAAGAGAGCAAGTTTTCCATGGATCAGTTTCAGTATGAATTCACATTACAATGTGAAAATCAAGCGAGCTGAGTGATTTAGAACACGGCATATTCATCATTGCTAGACATGCCAGGGCCAGTATTTAAAAAAAAACTGCAAACCTTGTGGGGATTTCCTGTGCCACAGTATCAAGAGTATAACAGGAATAGTGTGATTGAGGAAAAACATGTTTCGGGGGAACCTATTGTCAACAACTTGTCGACAAAATGGGTCAGAGGAAGATGTCAAGGATGGTTCTGGTGCACAGGCGGTGCACAGTAAATCAAATTGCAGCTAAATACGCTGGTGCTCCAACTAACATGTCCGAGTGCACAACTCGATATTCCTTAGCACGGATTGGCTATAAGAGTAGACTACCAGTTCGAGTGCCAATGCTGTCTAAGGGAAACAGAAAGGCAAGACTTCAGTTAGCAAAAAAAAGAGTAGAAATTGGATCACTGAGCAGTCTAAAAATAATGCCTGGTCAGATAAATCCAGATTTCTGTTGCAACATGCTGATGGGAGGGTCAGAATTTGGCACAAGCAGAATGCATCAATGAACCCTACCGGTTAGGTGTGAGCAGTTCAGGCTGGTAAAGGAGGAGTAATGGTCTGGAGAATGTCTTCTTGCCACAACATGGGTCATCTGATACCTGTGTATAGATGTTTGAACAGTAGGGCTTACATAAGCATTGTGGCTGACTAAATTCATCCCTTCATGGCAGCTATTTATCTTATGGCAGAAACACACTTTAGCGGCAACTGCCATTAGCTAACCTGTCCACATGGACCAATATTCCTGCAGAACAATTTTAGCACCTAGTGAAATCTATGCCACGACAAATTGCTGCGGTTTTGAAGGTGAAAGGAGGTCCAATGCACTACTAGATGGGTGTCTCTAATAAAGTGGCCATTTAGTGTATATCATGCACATCTTTCAACTTAATTTTTTTTTTATAAAACATCTTTCATGATATGATGACCTACTGTAGTGTAGTGTGCACAGGTGCTACCCAACTTAGCTGAGCTGAGCTGGCAAACGGAGCAAATGAAAAATGTGCTCACAGGAATAAATGGTATCCCAAAATTCTACCAAGCTAGAAAATTGAAATACCTCACAAAACTCCTAGGTAAGGAGGAATTCCAATCTACTGGACATTTGTAGCTTTTTAACCAATTGTATCATAAGTATGGTTGTTAGTGCTATATAGACATGAAATCCTAAAAGCACAATAGAAAGATAGATAAAGACCAGAAATATTGCAGACGACAAGGTGATTTCAGCTTTTTTCCGCTACATGTGGATGAGGTTTTTAAAAAAACATCCACATGTATTGCACTGCAAATTTTCATGGATTTTCAGCGTGGAATCGGCACAAAAAATCTGCTACAAATCCGCAACATTTGAACTCGCGTTTATCATTTTGCTTCTTACTTTAGGTCTGACACTGAGGTCTACAGGATTATTTTTTTGAGCTGCACCATTCTCTGTAACGCTCTACTTGTACAATCAGACTTGCTCCTGCCTTTCAAAAGATTAAATAGGCCCACAACACTTAACTATTAACCAATCCCTTCATAGATTCCTCTTCTAACCTGAAGCCAACAACTACCACCTCCTGCCAGTGTTCCTCACCTATCAAAGATGCTTTCACTATGACTACAATATTTTCAGAATGAGATCCAGACTGGGTGCTCTCCTGTACTGCCATGAGTAATTTACTACTATTAGACTGTATACCTGTAATAAATAACCTTTGCCATGTTGGTGAAATACGTTCTTCCCCTAAGAGGAGAGACCTGTCAGAACTACTATTGTAACAATATACGAGAACTGTGTTTTAATACTGCAAACGGAGTACCAAGATACAAACAGAATCGCTAAGGACTGATAGTAATCTAAATGCCCTTATTTGTCATCTTTTTTTTTAATCAGTCAACTCTATTAACTATTTTGCACAAAAAACATTGCAAACATACAAAAATATAAAGAAAAAGGAAAGACATCTGAAAAATACTGTACAGAGAAAAATGCAGTCATCCCCCTCCTTCCCATAAACAAGCATGGTTAATGACAGCAATATGTTCAGAAAAAAAAACATTCATACATCCCCCTAACAACCCCTTCCTCCCCCCAGGTGTCCAACTCACATATCCTTCCCTCTCCTCCCTCCGGGCCCTATACCATTCCCACCCTTATTTGTTATCTGTAAGGGAATTAGGTAGCGGGACAGTCGTCTCCTGGGGTAGACGGGCACTCGGTATCAAACACGCCAGTAAATTCAGTCCGCACAGCAAAGATGTGGTACTACTGGCCTCAGCCAGTTTTATTTACAGGTTGTACATGAATAAAAAAAGAAAACAAATAAAAGAAAATTCTATGCCTGTCCGGCACTAACTATACAGTCAGGTATCCTAACTAACACAGTGCAGGCCTAATGCCTGGCACCATAAACCATGCAGACCATACAACCTGTTATGAATGCAGTCTGTTTTGCTCTCACAAGCTCCTCTCCCAAGGCTGAGAGAGAGTGTGACTGATATTATACGATATCCTGTCACCAGATGTCTCTATATGTGCCTATGTGTGATCCCCCAGTTGTTGTGATGTGAATTGCAGCCTGTCAAAGTTTTTGCTAGCATGTCGTGATATTGTATTGAATTGGTTCCATGATACATTGGAGCCCTTTACTAAATTCAAGCAAAGGTAATGGTGGACGTATCTGTAATTTATCATTCCCCCTGAAATGTCATCTATGCTTTATCCCATAATAAGAAATGCATTGTATGACTGTTACATTGTGGTGTCCATTTTTTGCCATCATTGGTGTCACTGAGCTGGGCCAGGATTTATACAAAGGCTGCTATGGTAAACGACATGATTGATTCATCCTTCAAACACAATGAGAATATTTTATTTGCTATGCCTAGATCAATAAATACAAAAGCTGGTGAATACACATTTTGTATTTGATTTTGGTTCAGCAAAAACATACAAGGTCCCCAAGGTGATGATGATGATGATCCACAGGAGTACTCAGAGATGGCAGAATGTCTCCATACACAAAGATCAACTCATCATGGAACATCAGAAAAAAACACGAGCAAACAAATTCTAAAAGAAAATGAGCAATATAGAGGTATATTATATTGTTTTTGTTGTTGTTTTTTTGCTTATCACCATGACTGCAGTGCAAAGAATAAACAGAATAAAATAGCAATAGGTACATCTGTTCAGAGAACATATTGAATGATGTTTAGAAACACAGAAGCAGAATCATGGGTAATATTTTTTCCTATCCTTTTTGATAGGGTATGTAATATTAAAGTAGAGAGTGGGACATGAGTATATACTAGTCCTTCTCAATGAATTAGAATATCATCAAAAAGTTAATTTATTTCAGAAATTCAATTCATAAAGTGAAACTCATATATTATATAGATTCATTACACACAGAGTGATCTATTTCCAGCATTTTGGCTAATAGTTAATGAAAACCGAAAATTTAGTCTCAGAAAATTAGAATATTGGTTAAAAGTTGAAGATTGTAGACTCATGGTGCCACACTCTAATCAACACAAAACACCTACAAAGGTTTCCTAAGCCTTTAAATGGTCCAACAGTCTGGTTCAGTACGCTACACAATCATGGGGAAGACTGCTGACTTGGCAGTTCTCCAGAAGACAGTCATTGACACCCTCTACAGGGAGGGTAAGCCACAAAAAAACATTGCTAAAGAAGCTGGCTGTTCACAGAGTGCTGTTTCCAAGAATATTGAGGGGAAGGAAAAAGTGTGGTAAAAAAAAGGTGCACAAGCAACAGGGATAACTGCAACCTTGAAAGGATTGTAGAGAAAAGGCCATTCAAGAATCTGGGGGAGATTCACATGGAGTGGACTGCGGCTGGAGTCAGTGCTTCAAAAGCCACCACACACAGACACATCCAGGACATGGGCTACAACTGTCGCATTCCTTGAGATAACGTCAGAAGCGTCTTACATGGGCTAAGGAGAAAAAGGACTGGTCTGTTGCTCAGTGGTCCAAAGTCCTATTTTCAGATGAAAGTACATTTTGCATTTAATTTGGAAATCAAGGTCTCAGAGTCTGGAGGAAGAGTGGATAGGCACTCAATCCAAGATGCTTACGGTCCAGTGTGAAGTTTCCATAGTCAGTAATGGTTTGGGGAGCCATGTCATCTGCTGGTATTGGTCCACTGTGTTATTTCAAGTCCAAAGTCAACGCAGCCATCAACCAGGAAATTTTAGAGCACTTCATGCTTCCCTCTGCTGACAAGCTTTATGGAGATGCTGATTTCATTTTACAGCAGGACTTGGCACCTGCCCACACTGCTATAAGTACCAATACCTGGTTTAATAACAGTCACGATGCTGGGTGTGGACCCACTGGCCCGTACCGCGTAGCGGGGTGGCAGCTGGACAAACAGGTATAGTACAGAGTCTATAGTCCAGAAAGGGTACCTGTGGCAACTCGGACAGTAGCAAGGCAGGCTCAGCTGGGACCAGGCAGCAGGTAGACGTCAGGCGTGGAGTAGCAGAACACGACAATAGCTTGAGCACGGCACTTTACCAGGACAGCACGGGATACAGGATACAAGATACAGGAGACCATTTGCAAGACAAACTTTGGGTAAAGAACAACGCTCAGGCATAGAACAAGAGGGCAGAGCCCTTTTTATAGTCCAGTAGCATTCTGGGCTTGATTGCAGACTTCCTGTAATTATGCGTGCACTGGCCCTTTAAGACCGTGCGCGCGCCCTCCGGAGACAGTCTCGATACCAGGAAGTGAGTGCGGCCATCGAGGGGTAAGTCAGAACGACGGGCCGTGGTCATAGACGTTACAATAACCACAGTATCACTGTGCTTGATTGGCCAGCAAACTCGCCTGACCTTAACCCCATATGGGGTATTGTCAAGAGAAAGATGAGACACCAGACCCAACAATGCAGACGAGCTGAAGGCCACTATCAAAGCAACCTGAGCTTCCATATCACCCCAGCAGTGCCACAGGCTGATCGCCTCCATGCCACGCCGCATTGATGCAGCAATTCATGCAAAAGGAGCTCCGACCAAGTATTGAGTGCATGTACTGTACATAATTTTCAGTAGGCCAACATTTCAGTATTAAAATATTTTTTTTTAATTGGGCTTATATAATATTCTAATTTTCTGAGAGACCAAATTTTGGGTTTTCATTAACTGTTAGCCATAATCATCAAAATTAAAAGAAAACAATGCTGGAAATAGATCACTCTGTGTGTAATGAATCTATATAATATATGACGTTCACTTTTTGAATTGAGTCACTGAAATAAATTAACTTTATGATGATATTCTAATTCATTGAGAAGGACTAGTAGATATGAAATGCTGGAGGGACCCTAGTAGTTGGCAGGTATATAGTTAATATACAAAAGAACGAATGTGCCTAATGCACACTGAAACCCAGTTTCCCAACTACTATCTAATTCATGATATTAAAATATAACTTTTATTATTTTGCTATTAAGATGTCCATGAGGGGACACACGATAAACACAAAAAGTTAACATTTATAGCCAATGTTAGTTAGCACACGCTATCTGGACTCTATCTGCACTGTTTCAAGACAGAGTATTGAGTGAATGAGTCTGATTGTATTAGAACAGCAGCTGCAGACTGCTGAAACTACGTGGATACAACAATTGTGACTGGTATGCACGCTGTAGATGCTAATAGGACATGGCTGTTTTAAAATTTAAATTAGCCCCCGACATGTTTCGCTGTAGACACAGCGTCCTCAGGGGATCAAGACGGGGCTAGTGAGCACGCGTTCTAGTTTTTCCTCTTTTAAAGGCTCCGATGTGTGTCACACAGGAATCACCTGTGTGAGAACCAATAGGATCTCCGTCTGAAAGACGAGCCTCCATACGGGGAGATTGGCATATGACTCAACCAATCCGGAGGATGTATGTGGGACCAGTTAGAGTGCGCCGAACGCGCATGCGCAGCGTGTTCATAGCTAGACTTAGGCGATTATTTACAGTCTAGATAGCAGGTGCGCATGTCGGGGCACTATCTGAAAAGAAGTCTCCATACTAGAAGATTGGCATACTGCTTAGCCAATCAGGAGGGTGTGTGTGAAGCCAATCCAAGTGCACCGAACGCACATGCGCACCTTGTACGCGGCTGGACTTAGCCGATTTTAACAGTTCCAACGGCAAGTGCGCATGTCTGGGCACTTAGAAATTCCAGCAATGGCTAAGTTCTACTGGGAATCAGGTAAGCAATATTTGTATATATATATATATATATATATATATATATATATATATATATATATATATATATATATATATATATATATATATAAAGATGCCGGGAAAGACAGATGCCTGGTACAGGCTAAGATGTCATCCCGACAGGTACAATGAAAAAGTCCGGCAGTTTAAGAAGACGGCGCAACTTTTGGGGTTAATTGTGTCCCCATAGATACTCCAATAATGCACAAATATTGCTATAGGATGATATATAAAATTCAATGTATTCCACAAGGGCAGCCTGTTTGGCACTGAAGAGGGGAATCATTGAACAAAAGACAGATCTTAATGGAGGATATATTAATTTTAATTAAAGAGGAAAAACAGACACCCACATGGAAATGTATGGTGATAGCAAGTAGCTTATAGATATAGATATAGAGATATCATATCATTATAATAGTAGGATATAATTAAGCTCATAGTGATTAAATGGCATAGATATCAGAATCCCGTATAGATGGAAATTATAATTATAAATCAATGTGAAACTATAGGAAGGCTATCAAGGTAAAGCCTTCATTTAGCCCATTTGGGCTTAGGGATTTTAATCTATGAATCCACTTGGCTTCTTCCTGCAGCAGTTTTTTATCCAGATTGCCGGCTCTAGGACCTAATTTAACTTGGGTAATGCCCCAAAATTTGAGGGCACTAGTGTTGCCTTGATGACAGGATCTGATATGTTTAGAAAGAGGTGTATCTTCTTTAGTATTGATCGTACTTATATGTTTTGAGATCCTTCTACGGAGTTGTTGAACAGTCTTGCCCACGTATAATTTAGGACATGGGCATTGCGCAGCATAGAAAATGCCACTACTTTGGCAATTGATAAATTGTTTGATGGTAAAGCTCTTACCATCAACTGGATTGGAGAAGGTTTTGGTAGTTGGCATCAGAGGACAAAAGGAGCATCTGCCACACGGAAAAGATCCATGTGTTGAAGGTGGAAGCCAACTGCTTCGCAAGGTAGATGGTCTGGAGTAATGACTGTGTGTAAGGTATTCCCGAAGGTTCTTACCTCTCCGATAGGTGATGTTGGGAGCACTGGAGATTGTGTCACATAAATCAGAGTCTGTCTGTAGAATAGACCAGTGTCTTTGTAGGATGTTTTTAATTTGATGGGAACAGTTATCAAAATTCCCTATGCACCTATTAAGGGGAGATTGTTTACTGTTGTCATGATTGAATTTCTCATTTTCCTTTCTACCATGAAGTAAGTTGTCCCTAGATGTTGCCCTGGGTCTGGCATAGGCTCTATGCAGAGTCTTCTTTGGATATCCACGTGCAAGGAATTTTTTGTATAGTGTGTCACATTCTGATTGAAAGGTGGTTTCTTCAGAGCAATTTATTTTCGCTCTTAGATATTGTCCAATTGGGATACCTTTTTTAAGAGCCGGTGGGTGGAAGCTTCCCCAGTGCAAGAAACGGTTTGTGGCAGTTTCTTTACGGTGGATGTTAGTTTGGACAGCCCCACCAGGATCCAAGGAGATTTTGAGATCAAGGAAATTAATTTCTTTTGTGTGAATAGTGTAAGTGAATTTCATCCCAATGTGGTTTTTATTGATACTATCCATGAAATCAGAAAAAAGGGCAGTATCACCGTCCCAAAAAATCAGTATATCATCAATGTATCTGCCCCAAAACAAAATGTGACATGTGAAAAAAAGTAAATCATCATTAAAAATCAAAGTGTCTTCCCACCACCCTAGAAATAAATTTGCGTATGTCGGTGCACAGACTGTGCCCATGGCCGTGCCTTTGAGTTGATGAATTTACTGTCAAACAGAAAATAATTGTGAGTAAGTAAAAATTTAAGTAAAGATAAAGTGAATTTGTTATGTGCCTGAAACTGACTAGTAGATATATCATAGACAATTTACTTAATGTTTATTAATTCCTCAATGAAATTGCTGTTCCTTTCAGGTGAATGTCTTTATTTCTGAACATCTCAGTTAACATGAGGATTAAACTTTAATGTAGCACATGTGATTGGTGATATATGTTGTAGTCATGTTTATGTTCTAATAAGATCTTCACATTAGAGAAGTGTATCTCTATGATGTGATAATCTACTAGATGATTCTTTAAACCATTACTGCTTTTAGCATCTATTAGCCCGCACTCTCGGTATGCCCTTACATAGAGATGAGCGAACTTATGAAAAGTTCGGTTCGGCAAGTTCGCCGAATTTCGTGCAAAAGTTCGATTCGGACCGAACTAGTTCTGACCGAACCTGTAATACAAGAAAGCCCCTAAAAATCGTGTATAACACTGTTTTAAAGCCCTAGAAGCCCTGTATAACACTCTTAGGTCACCCATGAGTGTATCCAAGTACTTTTGAGCTGTCTTTAATGCAAAGTTGGTGTCAAAGTTACGCCAACATGTATGGCTCTAGGAAAACGGATGGGACACGGAGATAACTAACAGAAACCACTGCACTTGTGCATGTTGTATGCTTAATGCATTGTTAAAAAAGGTACAAAAATTTACCATTTTAGGCGGCTGATGCCTGCCAGGGTTCATACATATAAGGTGGTAAAAGAAGAAGCAATGGCTTTTGACAAGCCCTCCAAAAATTGACCCTTTTTATTGGCAGATGCCTGCCGGGGTTCATCCATACATGGATGTAAAAGCAACAAGCAATGGCTTTTCACAAGCCCTCCAAAAATTGACCCTTTTTATTGGCAGATGCCTGCCGAGGTTCTTCCATACATGGATGTAAAAGCAACAAGCAATGGCTTTTCACAAGCCCTCCAAAAATTGACCCTTTTTATTGGCAGATGCCTGCCGGGGTTCTTCCATACATTGATGTAAAAGCAACAAGCAATGGCTTTTGACAAGCCCTCCAAAAATTGACCCTTTTTATTGGCAGATGCCTGCCGGGGTTCTTCCATACATGGATGTAAAAGCATTAAAGCAACAAGCAATGGCTTTTCACAAGCCCTCCAAAAATTGACCCTTTTTATTGGCAGATGCCTGCCGGGGTTCTTCCATACATGGATGTAATAGCATTAAAGCAACAAGCAATGGCTTTTCACAAGCCCTCCAAAAATTGACCCTTTTTATTGGCAGATGCCTGCCGGGGTTCTTCCATACATGGATGTAAAAGCATTAAAGCAACAAGCAATGGCTTTTCACAAGCCCTCCAAAAATTGACCCTTTTTATTGGCAGATGCCTGCCGGGGTTCTTCCATACATGGATGTAAAAGCATTAAAGCAACAAGCAATGGCTTTTCACAAGCCCTCCAAAAATTGACCCTTTTTATTGGCAGATGCCTGCCGGGGTTCTTCCATACATTGATGTAAAAGCATTAAAGCAACAAGCAATGGCTTTTCACAAGCCCTCCAAAAATTGACCCTTTTTATTGGCAGATGCCTGCCGGGGTTCTTCCATACATGGATGTAAAAGCATTAAAGCAACAAGCAATGGCTTTTCACAAGCCCTCCAAAAATTGACCCTTTTTATTGGCAGATGCCTGCCGGGGTTCTTCCATACATGGATGTAAAAGCAACAAGCAATGGCTTTTCACAAGCCCTCCAAAAATTGACCCTTTTTATTGGCAAGGGTGAGTAGTAGCAGCACATTAAAAGACACTGGACGACAGTCACAGGACAAAGCCCTGTGGTGGGGCAGGCCTGCTTGTAGCAGACGGGCGGCAGTGGAGGTTTATTGGTGGTAGTAGTCGAGGTAGCCAACACAGACAGCAAGGGTGCAAGCAGTAGTAGCAGTAGTAGCAGCACATTAAAAAAAGAGACTGGACAGTCAGAGGAGGACAAAGCCCTGTGGTGGGGCAGGCCTCAGGCCTGCTTGTAGCAGACGGGCGGCAGTGGAGGTGTATTGGTGGTAGTAGTCGAGGTAGCCAACACAGACAGCAAGGGTGCAAGCAGTAGTAGCAGTAGTAGCAGCACATTAAAAAAAGAGACTGGACAGTCAGAGGAGGGCAAAGCCCTGTGGTGGGGCAGGCCTCAGGCCTGCTTGTAGCAGACGGCAGTGGAGGTGTATTGGTGGTAGTAGAGGTAGACTAGCCAACACAGACAGCAAGGGTGGTAGGACTGGTAGTAGCAGCAGCACATTAAAAAAAGAGACTGGACGACAGTCACAGGACATAGCCCTGTGGTGGGGTAGGCCTGCTTGTAGCAGACGGGCGGCAGTGTAGGTGTATTGGTGGTATTAGAGGTAGCCAACACAGACAGCAAGGGTGCAAGCAGTAGTAGCAGTAGTAGCAGCACATTAAAAAAAAGAGAGACTGGACAGTCACAGGAGGACAAAGCCCTGTGGTGGGGCAGGCCTCAGGCCTGCTTGTAGCAGACGGGCGGCAGTGGAGGTGTATTGGTGGTAGACTGGTAGTAGCCGAGGTAGCCAACACAGACAGCAAGGGTGCAAGCAGTAGTAGCAGTAGTAGCAGCACATTAAAAAAAGAGACTGGACAGTCAGAGGAGGGCAAAGCCCTGTGGTGGGGCAGGCCTCAGGCCTGCTTGTAGCAGACGGCAGTGGAGGTGTATTGGTGGTAGTAGAGGTAGACTAGCCAACACAGACAGCAAGGGTGGTAGGACTGGTAGTAGCAGCAGCACATTAAAAAAAGAGACTGGACGACAGTCACAGGACATAGCCCTGTGGTGGGGTAGGCCTGCTTGTAGCAGACGGGCGGCAGTGTAGGTGTATTGGTGGTATTAGAGGTAGCCAACACAGACAGCAAGGGTGCAAGCAGTAGTAGCAGTAGTAGCAGCACATTAAAAAAAAGAGAGACTGGACAGTCACAGGAGGACAAAGCCCTGTGGTGGGGCAGGCCTCAGGCCTGCTTGTAGCAGACGGGCGGCAGTGGAGGTGTATTGGTGGTAGTAGTCGAGGTAGCCAACACAGACAGCAAGGGTGCAAGCAGTAGTAGCAGTAGTAGCAGCACATTAAAAAAAGAGACTGGACAGTCACAGGAGGACAAAGCCCTGTAGTGGGGCAGGCCTCAGGCCTGCTTGTAGCAGATGGCAGTGTAGGTGTATTGGTGGTAGTAGAGGTACTAGCCAACACAGACAGCAAGGGTGCAAGCAGTAGTAGCAGTAGTAGCAGCACATTAAAAAAAGAGACTGGAGAGTCACAGGACAAAGCCCTCTGGTGGGGCAGGCCTGCTTGTAGCAGACGGCACTGGGGTGGATTGGTGGTAGAAGTAGTAGCAGCTGCAGCACCAACAGCGGCACATTAAAAAAAGAGTGGACAGGACAGAATCCCATAGTAGCAGGCGGCAGTAGCAGGCGGCAGCAGCAGCAGCAATGTAAGATCTAATCAGTGGCATCAGGCACAGGGGTTTTAAAATCCTCACCGATCCACGCTTGATTCATTTTCAGAAACGTGAGATTTTCCAAGCTGTTGGCGGACAATCTTGTTCGCTTAGGGGTGACGAAGCCCCCTGCTGCGCTGAATACCCTCTCTGACGCTACACTGGAGGGTGGACAAGACAGTACACCCATGGCAAACTGGGCCAGTTCTTGCCAATGATCCAATCTGCTGACCCAGAAGTCCATGGGGTCTGGGATCAGCATTTCTGACGGAGAAAGGGCACAGTCCAAGTACGAGTGAACCTGGTTGTTTAGGTGCTGCACCTGGAGATGGTGAACATCCCTTTGGTGACTAGTGCTACGATGTGTGTCAGGTCGGGGTATTGGATGTAAAAATGTTGTCATCATATTTTCCAAACTGAATTGGCTGCTGCTGCTGCTGCTGCTGCCGCTGCTGCCACGGCTGCCGCCTATTGCAGAGGTAGCTCTGCCAGAGGCGGTGGAACGATGAGACAGTGGGGAGCGGAGAGTGGCCCCCCGGTCAGACATGCTTGCAGCGGGTGTCTGCCGTTTGAAAGCCATGACAAGCTGGCTGCATAGCTTCTCTCTATAATAAGCCAATTTTGCCTCCCTCTCGGAAGGCGCAAAAAACTCCCCCATTCTGGCTTTATACCGAGGGTCTAAAAGTGTGGCTATCCAGTAGTCATCTCTTTGCTTCATGCTAACAATACGACAGTCAGCGCGCAAGTAACGAAGCATACAGCTCGCCATCCTGGCCAGCGTTTCAGAGGGCCCGGTTGGTTCCATCTCCGCCCCATACTGCCATGGTTGTCCATCATCAAGGTCGTCGTCAGACTCGTCATCACCACCATCACTGTCATGTTGTGCGGCTGCCTCGTCCCCTATCCCTTCCTGTGATTCCATCTCCAAATCCAGCTCCTCTTCAGGTCCTGTTTCCTCATCCTCCTCCTCCTCCTCAACATCCATAGCCAGATGTGATCCTTCCTCCATCCTTTGCTGAATCATCGCTGTGAGCGTTTGCTCCATAATGAATATCAGCGGCATAACATCGTTCATTCCGCTAGCGTCACGGCTCACAAATCGTGTGGCCTCTTCAAAGGGCCTCAAAACGCGACATGCGTCTCTAACCAGCTGCCAGTGCCTGAGCTCGAAATTACACTGGCTCCAAACGCTGCCCGTCTGCTGCATCAGGAAATCATTCACGGCTTTCCGCTGTTCGTACAGACGGTCCAACATGTGCAGGGTGGAATTCCATCGTGTTGGAACGTCGCAAATCAGGCTGTGTTCTGGGAGATTGTTTTGACGCTGCAAGTCCAGGAGGGCGTGCTTAAATGCATACGAACGTCTAAAGCGAACGCAAACCCTCCTGGACATGGCCAGCACACCCTTCAAACCAACATATGACTTTAAGAAGCGTGTTATGACCAGATTGATCACATGTGCCATGCAAGGAGCGTGTGTCAGGTGACCTAGACGCAGTGCAGCCACAACGTTCTTGCCGTTATCAGAGACAACATTGCCCAGTGTGAGTTTCAGAGGAGACAGCCAGCGTGCGATTTCCTCCTTGATGCACAGCAGCAGCTCCTGCCCTGTGTGGCTTTTCTCGCCCAGGCTCAGCAGGTGTAAGACAGCGTTGTGGCGCTTCACCTTGCACCTATGAAAAGAGGAGGGAGGAGGAGTGGAAGATACGCTGTGTCCTGTCGGGGACGGGAAGACCTCCAAGGAGGAAGGCAAGGAGGAGGAGGAGGAGTAGGAGGAGAAGGATGGTAGGCGCCTGGTGTCCGGAGTTGAACTAGAAACATACAAGCGTGGAGGTGGTAATGCCTGGCATTGCTGCGGTGGTGCATCGGACTGCAAAATATTGACCCAGTGGGCCGTGAAAGACATGTACTGTCCCTGCCCATAGTTGCTGCTCCACGTGTCGACGGTGGCATGTACCCTGCTGCACACGGATAATTGCAAGGACTTGGACACCTTTTCCTCCACATGCTTGTGCAAGGCAGGGACAGCTGTTTTGGAGAAGTAATGTCGGCTAGGTATTCGCCACCTAGGCTGAGCGCACGCCATCAATTGCTTGAAGCCGGCGGAGTCGACCAGGTGGTATGGCAGCGACTGCACCACCAACAACTTTGCCAGGTGTGAATTAAGCCGCACGACAAGTGGATGACTGGGTATATATTGTTGCTTATTGGACAACGATTCCGTAATGGATAACTGACGGGACATAGGAGGAGCACTAGATGACAGTGATGATGATGATGACAACGACATGGTGGATAAGGCCTGGCTACTACTTAGATGACAGGGACTCGGAGCAGCAGCAGCAGCGGAAGAGGGGTCTTCATTAGATGTACATGATGGTGGGGCATGTTGATTGTCCCACATGGCCTTGTGATGCCGTTCCATGTGTTTACGTAGAGCAGTAGTTCCTACATTGCTGCCCTGCCCACGCCTTACTTTCTGCTTGCAGATACGGCACTGTGCCATGTTTTCCTCCTCTGGGAAGGTACAGAAAAATTGCCACACGGCAGAGTACCGTAAAGAGGTAGTACCACGTCCACCACCACCACCACCACCACAACCACCCGAGCTTGCCCCTTGTCTGGCAGGCTTTTTTCGGGAACCTACACCAGCATCTGTGTCGCCGTCACCGGCTCCTGAGCTGACCCTACCGCTGCAACGTTTTGCAGATTGACTTCTGCCCCTACCTCGGCTTGGCTGTTTATCACATCCAGTGCCGCCACTACTACCCTCCTCCTCTGACGCCGTCATCACCTCGTCACCTGGTTCCCACGTCCTGTCTAAAACAACATCATCATCATAGCCTTCCTCATCATCCCCGCCACTTCTGTCACTGTGTTGTGAATGTGATGTGACATCATGGCGGGCTCCATGCCCCCCCTCATTACTGCGTCTGCCACCACGGCTACCACCACCAACACCCCCACTACCGCAGCTATGCGTCTCGGTCACCGCTTCCACCTCCACCACCGCCGCAACACACTCCGTTGGCTGACTCGCGGAAAACAAATCATCATCATCACTATGTTGTTCAGTATCTTCCTTCGCACCCGAGGAGATGTCTCTTAGGACTCTCAGGAAAGATGGCTTCCCGCTAGGAAGGGGGAGCGAAGACATAGATGATGGAATGGAAACGCTAGAAATACCTATATTACTACTGTCACCGTGCCAAGGAACTGTAGAGGATCTGGAATCCAACGAAACCTGGCTTGAAGCCAGATCGTCAGAGTCTTCCTGCTGAGATGACCGCGAGCCAGCCAACCAGTCCACAATGGCCGTATTGTCTAAAGTAACCCGCCCACCGGAGGAGATGGACAAGTCTGGCTTGCTGATACTACTACTAGCAGGCACATGGCAGCTGCTACTAGTGGAACTGGGCACATGTCTTGTGCCACAAATGCTGCTACTGGGTCTGGCACCAACAGATCCAACATTTGGACTGGAAGAGGAGACGGCATGGGTGTTTCTTCCTCTACCCCGTCCTTTCACAACCTTTTTTTTCCCAGACATTTCAGAGCCCCTTTTAAAAGCGTATTCACACACGGACACTGGCTTGGCAAATGGCAATGAATGAGAATTTCAATCAGCCTCGCTGCAGTGCACTCAGGGAATGCTGGGCCTTGTAGTACTACTAGGCTGCCTGTATGGCAAGTTGGATTGTTATTCCAGGGATGAGCCCCTTTTAAAAGCGTATTCACACACGGACACTGGCTTGGCAAATGGCAATGAATGAGAATTTCAATCAGCCTCGCTGCAGTGCACTCAGGGAATGCTGGGCGTTGTAGTACTTCTAGGCTGCCTGTATGGCAAGTTGGATTGTTATCCTGTTAATAACGGCCAGGGATGAGCCCCTTTTAAAAGCGTATTCACACACGGACACTGGCTTGGCAAATGGCAATGAATGAGAATTTCAATCAGCCTCGCTGCAGTGCACTCAGGGAATGCTGGGCCTTGTAGTACTACTACTACCACTACTACAAAGGCTGCCTGTATTGCAAGTTGGATGCAATGGGGATGAGCCCCTTCTAAAAGCGTATTCACACACGGACACTGGCTTGGCAAATGGCAATGAATGAGAATTTCAATCAGCCTCGCTGCAGTGCACTCAGGGAATGCTGGGCCTTGTAGTACTACTAGGCTGCCTGTATGGCAAGTTGGATTGTTATTCCAGGGATGAGCCCCTTTTAAAAGCGTATTCACACACGGACACTGGCTTGGCAAATGGCAATGAATGAGAATTTCAATCAGCCTCGCTGCAGTGCACTCAGGGAATGCTGGGCGTTGTAGTACTTCTAGGCTGCCTGTATGGCAAGTTGGATTGTTATCCTGTTAATAACGGCCAGGGATGAGCCCCTTTTAAAAGCGTATTCACACACGGACACTGGCTTGGCAAATGGCAATGAATGAGAATTTCAATCAGCCTCGCTGCAGTGCACTCAGGGAATGCTGGGCCTTGTAGTACTACTACTACCACTACTACAAAGGCTGCCTGTATTGCAAGTTGGATGCAATGGGGATGAGCCCCTTCTAAAAGCGTATTCACACACGGACACTGGCTTGGCAAATGGCAATGAATGAGAATTTCAATCAGCCTCGCTGCAGTGCACTCAGGGAATGCTGGGCCTTGTAGTACTACTAGGCTGCCTGTATGGCAAGTTGGATTGTTATTCCAGGGATGAGCCCCTTTTAAAAGCGTATTCACACACGGACACTGGCTTGGCAAATGGCAATGAATGAGAATTTCAATCAGCCTCGCTGCAGTGCACTCAGGGAATGCTGGGCCTTGTAGTACTACTAGGCTGCCTGTATGGCAAGTTGGATTGTTATTCCAGGGATGAGCCCCTTTTAAAAGCGTATTCACACACGGACACTGGCTTGGCAAATGGCAATGAATGAGAATTTCAATCAGCCTCGCTGCAGTGCACTCAGGGAATGCTGGGCCTTGTAGTACTACTAGGCTGCCTGTATGGCAAGTTGGATTGTTATTCCAGGGATGAGCCCCTTTTAAAAGCGTATTCACACACGGACACTGGCTTGGCAAATGGCAATGAATGAGAATTTCAATCAGCCTCGCTGCAGTGCACTCAGGGAATGCTGGGCGTTGTAGTACTTCTAGGCTGCCTGTATGGCAAGTTGGATTGTTATCCTGTTAATAACGGCCAGGGATGAGCCCCTTTTAAAAGCGTATTCACACACGGACACTGGCTTGGCAAATGGCAATGAATGAGAATTTCAATCAGCCTCGCTGCAGTGCACTCAGGGAATGCTGGGCCTTGTAGTACTACTACTACCACTACTACAAAGGCTGCCTGTATTGCAAGTTGGATGCAATGGGGATGAGCCCCTTCTAAAAGCGTATTCACACACGGACACTGGCTTGGCAAATGGCAATGAATGAGAATTTCAATCAGCCTCGCTGCAGTGCACTCAGGGAATGCTGGGCCTTGTAGTACTACTAGGCTGCCTGTATGGCAAGTTGGATTGTTATTCCAGGGATGAGCCCCTTTTAAAAGCGTATTCACACACGGACACTGGCTTGGCAAATGGCAATGAATGAGAATTTCAATCAGCCTCGCTGCAGTGCACTCAGGGAATGCTGGGCGTTGTAGTACTTCTAGGCTGCCTGTATGGCAAGTTGGATTGTTATCCTGTTAATAACGGCCAGGGATGAGCCCCTTTTAAAAGCGTATTCACACACGGACACTGGCTTGGCAAATGGCAATGAATGAGAATTTCAATCAGCCTCGCTGCAGTGCACTCAGGGAATGCTGGGCCTTGTAGTACTACTACTACCACTACTACAAAGGCTGCCTGTATTGCAAGTTGGATGCAATGGGGATGAGCCCCTTCTAAAAGCGTATTCACACACGGACACTGGCTTGGCAAATGGCAATGAATGAGAATTTCAATCAGCCTCGCTGCAGTGCACTCAGGGAATGCTGGGCCTTGTAGTACTACTAGGCTGCCTGTATGGCAAGTTGGATTGTTATTCCAGGGATGAGCCCCTTTTAAAAGCGTATTCACACACGGACACTGGCTTGGCAAATGGCAATGAATGAGAATTTCAATCAGCCTCGCTGCAGTGCACTCAGGGAATGCTGGGCGTTGTAGTACTTCTAGGCTGCCTGTATGGCAAGTTGGATTGTTATCCTGTTAATAACGGCCAGGGATGAGCCCCTTTTAAAAGCGTATTCACACACGGACACTGGCTTGGCAAATGGCAATGAATGAGAATTTCAATCAGCCTCGCTGCAGTGCACTCAGGGAATGCTGGGCCTTGTAGTACTACTACTACCACTACTACAAAGGCTGCCTGTATTGCAAGTTGGATGCAATGGGGATGAGCCCCTTCTAAAAGCGTATTCACACACGGACACTGGCTTGGCAAATGGCAATGAATGAGAATTTCAATCAGCCTCGCTGCAGTGCACTCAGGGAATGCTGGGCCTTGTAGTACTACTACCACTACTACAAAGGCTGCCTGTATTGCAAGTTGGATGCAATGGGGATGAGCCCCTTCTAAAAGCGTATTCACACACGGACACTGGCTTGGCAAATGGCAATGAATGAGAATTTCAATCAGCCTCGCTGCAGTGCACTCAGGGAATGCTGGGCGTTGTAGTACTTCTAGGCTGCCTGTATGGCAAGTTGGATTGTTATCCTGTTAATAACGGCCAGGGATGAGCCCCTTTTAAAAGCGTATTCACACACGGACACTGGCTTGGCAAATGGCAATGAATGAGAATTTCAATCAGCCTCGCTGCAGTGCACTCAGGGAATGCTGGGCCTTGTAGTACTACTACTACCACTACTACAAAGGCTGCCTGTATTGCAAGTTGGATGCAATGGGGATGAGCCCCTTCTAAAAGCGTATTCACACACGGACACTGGCTTGGCAAATGGCAATGAATGAGAATTTCAATCAGCCTCGCTGCAGTGCACTCAGGGAATGCTGGGCGTTGTAGTACTTCTAGGCTGCCTGTATGGCAAGTTGGATTGTTATTCCAGGGATGAGCCCCTTTTAAAAGCGTATTCACACACGGACACTGGCTTGGCAAATGGCAATGAATGAGAATTTCAATCAGCCTCGCTGCAGTGCACTCAGGGAATGCTGGGCCTTATAGTACTACTAGGCTGCCTGTATTGCAAGTTGGATGCAACGGGGATGAGCCCCTTATAAAAGCGTATTCACACACTGGCTGAGTAGTGAGTAGTGGATGAGCCCCTTCGATTTCTGAATTCCTGCCTTTTAGATTCCTAAAGCTTTCCCTTACTGCACAGAGATGCTATTCCTACAGCTCCTGTCTGTAAAATGGCCGCTGAGCTCCGTGCATAGACTTTTATTGCAGGCTTGAGCCCGCCCCTATGCTGCCTCCCGATAGGCTGGGAGAGCCGTTTGCAAGGCATTATGGGGTAGCCTGATGTCAGGTGATCTTCTGTAATCCTCCATTTTAGATGTAACATGTGGCAGGCGCCAAAATGTAGCCGGGTTCGGTCAAAACGGGTTCGGCCGAACCCGGTAAAGTTCGGATTCGCTGCGAACCGAACTTTTCCTGAAGTTCGGACCGAAACCGGGTTCGGTTGTCCCGGTTCGCTCATCTCTACCCTTACAGATGCCTGTGTTTATTATTTTGCATAGAATATGCCATAACATTGCAGTCTAAAAAAACAAACTAGTTAAAATCATCTCATAGAATGAAAAATAAATGTTACAATTACATAAATTAAATAATGATAACAAATAATACTGCAAATAAAAAAAAGTTTGTTTTTTTTCAAAAGAAATTATTTGTATAAATAAACACTAAAAAAAAACATACACAAAAGAATCCCCATAGTCCTAATGACTTGCAAAATAATGGTCTAAAAAAATAAATAATAATGGTGGAATTGATTTTATATGCATTTTGTCATAATAAAATATCATATTTAAATCAATGAAGCGTTAATGTATATGTACCCAAAAATGTTACCTAATATGTCTACAACTCATCTTGCAAAAAATAAAAAAAAGTTATGGTTGTCTGAAAAATGAAAAGAATTAACGTGTCCTTAACCCTTTAGGACTTAGCCATTTTTTGCTTTTTTGTTTTTGTTTTTCACTCTCAGCATTCCAAGAGCCATAACTTTTTTTATTTTTCCATCAATGGAGTGGTGGGAGGGCTTATTTTTTGTGGGAGAAGTTGTAGTTTCTATTGGCACTATTTAAACTACCATATGGTGCGGAAATGGAAAAAACTGTGATTCCTCCATTGTTTTTTGGATTTCGTTTTTACGGCTGTAAAAGGGCTGGTGTAATAATGGGGTTCACTGGCTAGTGTCACCCACTACTAATACTACCTCCTTTATATCAGGGTCACTAGGGTTATGCCTTGTTCCCCTACCTTTCTTTTATACTAACGTCAATCGAATTGCTTTGTTACTAAGTAAGGGAATACAATTGCAAGTAAATAAAAGGTAATATTTTTTAATACAACAGCATTCACACATAGATATAAAATACACCAAACACAGTAAATAATCACAGTATAGTATCAGTGTATATTTATTGAATACACTGACACTACACGTGGCACAGTATAAACAAGGTATCACAATCCTAATCTATACCAACACCCACTTACCTAAACATAAATATAAGTTGCGTTACAATACACATACGCTCAATGTTGCTGTTCCACTCCCTCCTAGCTATAACTATCCCTGTAAACTAAGGGTTAACATGGGATGTGGAGGATAACCAGGTAAAGGGTTAACAATGGGAATGTGCAGGCAGGTGGGAAAGGGTTAACCAGGGGATATGCAAGTTGGTAAAGGGTTAATTAGGGTATGTGCAGGTAGGTAAATGGTTAACTAGGGGATGTGCAGGTAGGTGGTAAAGGGTTAACTCAGGGGTACCAGCTCGTTGTGTAGGGGGGAGAAGCATGGGTTAAGTCCGGGAGTTGATACTTAGCGCTCGTTGTGCAGGGGAGGAGGACGTTAGTGGAGCTGTGAGCCGGAGAGGTCCGTTGGTGGAGCCCGGGAGCAGGTATTTAGAGCGAGAGACAGGCTCGATACCTGTAAGTGAGTGCCGGCGCCTCACAGGGGGACGACGCAGCACAGCAGCAGGACATCCATGGCCACAGTCATGAAGGGGTAAGTTAGAATGACAGACTGCGGCCATAGACGTTACATTATCCCCCCTCTTACGTCCCCTCTTCTTGGAACCAGAACAGGAGAGAAACTTCCTTATGAGGACAGGGCATCCATGTTCTCCTCTGGCTCACAAGACCTCTCTTCTGGGCCGAATCCCCTCCAATCCAACTTCTAAAACGTCCTTCCTCCCACGCTCTTGGTGGCTAGAATTTCCCTTACCTCTAAAGTCCCTGACGAACCGCCAGGAGCCACTGTGGAACTAGGAGTCCTAGAGTAGCGGTTCAGGACCACGGGCTTCAGCAAGAATACATGAAAGGAGTTAGGGATCTTGAGTGTAGGAGGCAGTCGCAGCTTGTACGACACCGGGTTAATTTGTAGCAGGATCTCGAAGGGTCCGAGGAACCTGGGAGCAAATTTCATGATGGCACCCCCAGCCGGATATTCTTTGAGGACAACCAGACTCTCGTATCTTGAAGAAACTGAGGAGGATCCCGTCTTCTAGTATCTGCTTTTCTCTTCATGTGATCCACCGCCAGCAGAATAGAAGATTGGGTCTGTTGCCATATTTGCAGAAAATCTCTGAAGGTCGAGTCAGCTGTAGGCACCTGGGACATAGTAGAGACAGGAAGAGGTATACGAGGATGTTGACCGTAGACTATGAAGAACGGGCTGGAGGTGGTGGACTCACTAGTATGGTTTTTATAGGAGAATTCTGCCCACGGAAGCAGCTGCACCCAGTCATCATGTCATCTGGAAACAAAGTGTCGCAGTTAGTTCTCCATAATTTGGTTAATCCTCTCGACTTGCCCGTTGGACTGGGGATGATAGGTCGAACAGAAGTCCAAATTTGCACCAAGGAGACCGCAGAGTGTTCTCAAAAACTTTGAATTGAACTGGACCCCTCAATCCGAAACAATACGCAGGGGCAAGCCGTGCAGACGGAATATGTGTTGCATGAAGAGGTCAGCCAGTTAAGCAGCAGAAGGCAGGCCAGTCAGGGGAACAAAATGAGCCATTTTAGAGAATCGATCCACCATCACCCAGATCACACTGCAACCCGCAGAGAGAAGAAGGTCCGTGACAAAGTCCATTGCAACATGCTGCCAGGGGGCATCGGGCACAGGCAGTGGTTGGAGAAGACCAGCTGGTCTGGAGTGGGCAACTTTATTATCTGCGCATACCGTGCATGAAGAGATGAAGTCCCTGATGTCTTTGGGCAGCGTGGGCCACCAGAACTGATGGGCGATTAGGTCTTGGGTCTCACGAGTCCCCGCGTGACGTGCCAGCTTGGAGCTGTGACCCCAGCGAAGGATTCTTCCTCTGTCTGCCAGACGTACAAAAGTTCTTCCTGGAAGAATGTCTCTAACCTGCAGAGGGTTCACAGAGAAGATGCAGGAAGGATCAATAATATTCTGTGGGGACTCCACAGTGTCCTCTGTTTCGAATGACCTAGAGAATGCATCGTCCCTCACATTCTTGTCGGCAGGTCGGTAGTGGAGTTCGAACCGGAATCGAGCAAAGAATAACGACCACCTGGCTTGACGAGGATTCAACCGTTGAGCCGTCTGTAAATAGGTCAGATTCTTGTGATCCGTGAAGACCAGGATAGGGTGGAGTGCGCCTTCCAGTAGATGTCTCCACTCCTGCAGAGCCAGCTTGATGGCCAGTAACTCCCGTTCCCCAATCGAGTAGTTGCGCTCTGCGGAAGAAAACAGTTTGGAATAGTAGCCACATACCACAGTCTTGCCTTTAGAACCCCTCTGGAACAACAGTGCACCTGCACCAACAGAGGAAGCCTCCACCTCTAAAGAACTCTGTAGGGACACATCCGGGTGGTGAAGTATAGAGGCTGATGTGAAGGCTTTTTTCAGGGTCTCAAATGCAGCTTCAGACTCCGGAGTCCACATTTTGGCATTCATACCGTTCTTTCTGAGGGAAGAGATGGGGGGTGTCAATGACAAGAAGTTGGGGATGAACAGCCGGTAGAAGTTGGCGAATCCCAGGAAGCGCTGTATGGCCCTTAAGCCTTGGGGGCGTGGCCACTCCAGGACAACCTTTACCTTCTCAGGGTCCATTTTGAGGCCCTGATTGGAGATGATGTAGCCCAGGAAGGGAAGAGATCTTTTTTCAAACATGCATTTCTCCAGCTTGGCGTAAAGATGATTCTCCCTTAAACGATGCAACACCTGGCGAACATGACTCTGAAGAGTTACTGGATCTGGGGAAAAAAATTTAAATATCATCAAGACACACCACAACACAGATATAGAGGAGATCATGAAAAATGTCATTGACAAATTCTTGAAACACTGCGGGTGCGTTACACAGGCCGAAGGGCATAACTAGATATTCATAGTGCCTGTCACGAGTTTTAAATGCGGTCTTCCACTCGTCACCCTGACGAATCCGAATCAGGTTGTAGGCCCCCCGCAAGTCCAGTTTAGAAAAGATTTTTGCCCCCCGTATGTGATGGAACAGTTCCGAAATTAAAGGCAAAGGGTACCTATTCTTCACCGTAATCCGATTGAGGCCTCGGTAGTCAATGCAGGGACGGAGGGATCCATCCTTCATCTTGACAAAGAAGAACCCGGCTCCGGCTAGGGATGAGGATTTACGAATGAAGCCCCTCTACAGATTCTCCTTAATATATATCGACATAGACTGAGTCTCTGGCAGGGAGAGAGGGTGTACTCCACCGCGAGGAGGGGATGAATCAGGAACCAAGTAGATCGGACAATCATAGGCACGATGAGGCGGCAAGGTATCTGCTTCCTTCTTGTCGAAGACATCAGCGAACTGAGAAAAACACGGAGGCAACCCGGCCAATGACTGATGCAGAGAACCCAGACAGCGGTCGAGACACTTGGGACCCCACTGGAGAACCTCTCCGGAGTTCCAATTCAGGACTGGGGCGTGAAAACGGAGCCAAGCAGCACGGGGTTGACGGCCTTGGGCAGAACAAACAGGGAGATGAGCTCAGTGTGAAGAGCTCCCACTTGAAGTCTCAATGGCTTGGTCATGGAAAAAACTGGATCAGGCAAAGGCAGTCCATCTACCGAGGCAACAACCAACGGCCTTTCCAGGCGGACAGTGGGCAACTGGAGAATATCCACAAGGACTTGACAGATGAAATTAGCTGCAGAGCCAGAGTCCAGGTAGGCAGAAACCGGATGGAGTTTCTCGCCAGCGACGATGGTCACGGCAATAAACAGTTTGGAAGAGACTTCACGATTAAATGCAGCAGTGCCCAGGGTTATCTCTCCAACCAAACCTAGGCATTGGGGTTTTTTGGTCTCTGTGGACACAGACGCACGACATGGCCGGCGAGGCCACAATACAGACAGAGTCCTGAGGTGCGCCTGCGCTGTTTCTCTTGTATAGACAATTTTAGGCGATCCACCTGCATCGGCACCTCGGGCGTAGCAGTAGATGAAGGCAAGAGGGGTTGTTGAAAGTTGGGTGCCGATCTAGGAAGCCGTCTCTCCTGTTGCATCTCATGAGACCTCTCCCTGAACCTTATATCTTCCTGAGTAGCCAGCAGAATCAGGTCGTTCAAGGCAGGTGGTAGGTCTCGGGCAGCAAGGTCGTCCTTGATCCTGGGCGACAGGCCATGCCAGAAGGATGCCACCAAGGCCTCATTGTTCCAGGACAGCTCTCCTTTCAGTGTCTGGAACTGGATGGTGTATTCGCCCATGGAGGAGTTCTCTTGGCGAAGGTTGAAGATAGCCGTGGCTGCCGACGAAACATGTCCTGGCTCCTCAAAAACAGTACGGAAAAACCGCATGAACCCCTGGAAGTCTCGAGTCTCGGGTCCCTGTCATTCCCAGATTGGGTTTGCCGAGAAAAATGGATATAGCATTGGTTTAGAAATCTCCTGCACGTACTTGCGTCTCCATGAAACTGAGAAGGTATTGGCAGCAAGAACCGGGAATCCGAACCGGGAATCCGAACCGGAACTGCCAGGAGGAGTAGCAGGAGGGTCGGTCGGAGGAGCTTGTATAGAGGAAATGGAAGCAGTTAGCGCCGCTATCTGCTGCGCCATGGAGTCCACTGCTACAAGAAGTTGATCCTGTGTTGTTCGGAGATCCTGCAGGTCCGCCTGCATGGCTTTGTAGCGTGACATGCCCTTAAATTGACCAGCGGGGATCATGGCCTGAGTGTACTGTCACAAGCCGGGGCGTGGACCAACTGGGCCGTACCGCGTAGCGGGATCACAGCTGGCCAAACAGGTAAGGTATAGAGTCTATAGTCCAGAAAAGGGTACCTGAGGCAATGTAGACAGTAGCAAGGCAGGCTCAGCTGGGACCAGGCAGCAGGTAGACGTCAGGCGTGGAGTAGTAGAACAGGCGTGGAGATGCAGCACAACATGACAACAGCTCAGCACGGCAGTAGACCAGGATGGTACAGATAGCACGGGAAACAGTATAAAGGATACAAGAACGGGAAACACTGGGAAGCTGGAAGACACTTAGGAAACCATTTGCAAGACAGACTAAGGGAAACAACAACAATGCTCAGGCGAGTATAAGAAGGGCATTGACCCTCTTATAGTCCAGGAGTTCATGAGTAGATGATGATGACAGGCTCAATACCCGGAAGTGAGTTCCGGTGCCTCACAGGGGGACGATGCAGCACAGGCGAGGACGTCCATGGCCGCTGTCATCAAGGGGTAAGTTAGAATGACAAACAGCGGCCATAGACGTTACACATGGTGCCTAAAATGTATTCTAATAAAAAGGAGGCTCCAAAATCTGCTAGGTGCTCCTTTGCTTCTTAGGCCTGTGTTTCAGTCCAGTAGCACACTAGGGACACATGTGGGATATTTCTAAAAACTGCAGAATCTGGGCAATAAATATTGCATTGGGTTTCTCTGGTAAAACCTTCAGTGTTACAGAAAAAAATTATTAAAATGGATTTTTTTTAAAATAAAAAATTTTATGTATAAATTTCAACCCTACTTTTGTGCGGTATTACTGTCCTACAAACAGATACATTTAAATTGAGAAAAATGCAAATTTTTGCAAATTTTCTCTAAGTTGGTGTTTTTCACAAATAAATACTAAATTTATCGACCAAATTTTAACACTAACATAAAGTACAAGATGTCACGAGAAAACAATCTCAGAATCGCTTGGATAGGTAAAAGCATTCAAAGTTATTACCACATGAAGTGAAACATGTCAGATTTGAGAAAATCGACTGCGTCCACAATGTGAAAACAGGCTGTGTGCTGAAGGGGTTAAGTTAATTTTTCTTTTTTTTTTTTTTAACAATAATTTTTTTATTCATTTTCATATAATTACAATTACACATATGTCGTTCCAACGTAAGCTTTAAAAAGAAAAAGAGAGACAGAGAGAAAAAAAAATAAAGAAAAAGTGAAAAAGAATAGATAATCATGGAATCATAAACAATCATGAAATCATCAAATCATAACCATAAAGCCAGCATCGAGTTTTTAGTTCACATTATTTCAACTAGTTCACTAAACTTGGTTGAGAAAAAGGGCTAAGAATCCAATTACTCCAAATATTAGTGAATGTAGAAGAGGAAAAGTTGCCATATGCTATTATTTTTTCGTACGCATAAGAAGTGTTGATTGATGAAAGCAGTTCCTGAAATGTAAGGGCACAAGCGCTTTTCCAATGTCTGCTCAAGACTAATTTGGCCATAACCAAGATTTTACATGTCAATGGTCTGAATCTGGAAGGAACAACCTCAATGTGTAAGTAGAGCAACGCTATATACGGGGACATGGGAATCTTAAGATGAAATAAAGATTCTAACAAGTTAAACACGTGTTTCCAATATTCATTTATAGCGGGACAGTCCCACAGTTTATGTAACAGAGTACCCTTGTATCCACAACCTCTCCAACAATCTGCTGAGGAATTAGGATACATCCGATCAGGGGCGTAGATAAAGGCTCATGGGCCCCGATGCAAAAGTCCTTCATGGCCCCCCCCCAGTTCTCTTCATGGCTGACGGCCCACAGCTTTCAGCTCAATCGCTGGGTCTCAGGGGCGTAGTTAAGGACTTAAAACATCAGGGGCAATAGCCTCAACATATATTCCCCCCCATAAAAATTGTATGTGTGTGTGTATATATATATACACACACACACACACACACACACACACACACACACACACACACAAATATATAATTATATATCGGAGACAGCATATCTGTAGCACTATGACCCTGTAGCTATCGATAAGATTTTTTTAAACTTTATTACTACCGCCATAGTAATGGCCGCTGGTGATTGACAGTGTCCATTACTAAGGCGGGGCTTAATGTTAACTGGTGAAAAGGTCAACACTAACCCCCATTATTACCCCGGTATCCTTCGTCACCTAGCTTCAGGGCCCATTCTCAATTGCGACCGCTGCGACCTCAATAGCTATGCCAATGTCCAAATTGTAATATCAGAATAAGAAAACACAGGTATGATGAGCGCTACAGGAGGGAGCCAGTAGTTTGTGGATTAATGAAAATAATTACTTTATTGTTAACCCCTTCAGGACTGAGCCACTTTTGGACCAAATGACAGAGCCTCATTTTTTAAATCTGACGTGTGTTACTTTATGTGGTAATAACTCCGGAACGCTTTTACCTATCCAAGCGATTCTGAGATTGTTTTCTCGTGACATATTGTACTTTAAGTTAGTGAAAAAATTTGGTTGATATATTCAATATTTTTGTGTGAAAAACACCAAAATTTAGAGAAAATTTGCAAAATATTTGCATTTTCTAAATTCAAATGTATCTGCTTGTAAGACAGATAGTAATACCACACAAAATAGTTACTAGCTAACTTTTCCAATATGTCTACTTTAGATTGGCATAATTTTTTGAACATCCTTTTATTTTTCTAGGACATTACAAGGCTTATAATTTTAGCAGGAATTTCTCACATTTTCAAGAAAATTTCAAAAGCCAATTTTTTTAGGGAACAGTTCAGTTGTTAAGTGGCTTTGAGGGCCTTATATATTAGAAACCCCCACAAATCACCCCACTTTAAAAACTTCACCCCTCAAAGTATTCAAAACAGCATTCAGAAAGTTTTTTTAACCCTTTAGGCGTTTCACAGGAATTAAAGCAATGTAGCTGGGAAATCTACAAATTTCATTTTTTTGGCAGAAATTCCATTATAATCCATTTTTCCTGTAATACTGAAGGTTTTTACCGGAGAAGCACAACTAAATATTTATTGCCCTGATTCTGCAGTTTTTAGAAATATCCCACATGTGGCCCTAGTGCGCTACTGGACTGAAATACCGGCCTCAGAATTAAAGGAGCACCTAGAGCCTTTTAGGGCCTTCCTTTTCTTAGATTATATTTCAGGCACCATGTCAGGTTAGGAGAGGTCTTGTGGTGCCGAAACAAAGGAAACACCCCAAAAAATACCCCATTTTGGAAACTAAACTCCTTGAGGAATTCATCTAGGTGTGTAGTGAGTATTTTGACCTCACAGGTGTTTCATAGATTTCATTAGAATTGGGCAGTGAAAATGAAAAATGCCATTATTTTCCAATACCATGTATTTTTACCTCCAAATTTTTAATTTTTTCAACAAATAAATGAGGAAAAGCACCCCAAGATTTGTAAAGCAACTTCTCCAGAGTACGGAAATACCAAACATGTGGTCATAAACTGTTGTTTGGGCAAGCGGCAGGACTCGGAAGTGAAGGCACGCCATTTAGCTTTTGGAGCGCTGATTTTGCTGGATTCATTTCTCTGCACCATGTCGCATTTGTAAAGCCCCTGAGGTACCAGTACAGTCAAAACCCCCCAAAAGTGACTCCATTTAGGAAACTATACCCCTTGAGGAATTCATCTATGGGTGCAGTGAGCATTTTGACCCCACAGGTGTTTCATAGATTTCATTAGAATTGGGCAGTGAAAATGAAAAATTACATTATTTTCCAATAAGATGTAGCTTTACCTCCAAATTTTTATTTTTTTCAACAAATAAATGATGAAAAGCACCCCAACATTTGTAAAGCAACTTCTCCAGAGTACAGAAATACCCAACATGTGGTCATGAACGGCTGTTTGCGGGAAGCGGCAGGACTCAGAAGGGAAGGCACGCCATTTAGCTTTTGAAGTACAGATTTTGCTGGTTTGATTTCTCGGCACCATGTCGCATTTGTAAAGCTCCTAAGGTACCAGTACAGTGGAAACCCCCCAAAAGTGACTCCATTTGGGAAACTACACCCCTAGAGGAATTAATCTAGGGGCGTAGTGAGCATTTTGACCCCCCAGGTGTTTCATCGATTTCATTAGAATTGGGCAGTAAACATGAAAAAAATCATTTTTTTTTTCCACTAAGACGTAGCTTTAGGTAAAAATGTTTCATTTTCTCATCAAATAAAGGAGAAAAATCACCATAACATTTGTAAAGCAACTTCTCCAGAGTACGGAAATACCCCATATGTGGTAATAAAGTACTGTATGAATACACATCCGGGCTCAGAAGGGAAGGAGCGTCATTTGGCTTTTGGAGAGCAGATTTTGCTGGATTGGTTTTTCTGCGCCATGTCGCTTTTGCAAAGCCCCTTAGGTACCAGCACAGTGGGAACGACCCAAAAGTGACTCCATTTGGCAAACTACACCCATTGAGGAAATCATCTAGGGGTGTAGTGAGCATTTTGACCCCACAGGTGTGTCATATATTTTATTAGAAATGGGCAGTGAAAATGAAAAATTACATTATTTTCCAATAAGACGCAGCATTAGTTAAAAATGTTTCATTTTCTCAACAAATAAAGGAGAAAAAGCACAGTAACATTTGTAAAGCATCTTCTTCAGAGTAGGGAAATACCCCACACGTGGTCATAAACTGCTATTTGGACACACAGCAAGGCTCTAAAGGGAAGGAGCGCCATTTAGTATTTGGAGTGGAGATTTTATAAGATTCGTTTTTTGACACCATGTTGCATTGAGCTATAGTACTAGTACAGTGGTACCCCCCAAAAAATTACCCCATTTTGGAAACTAGATCCCTCAAAGAATTGATCTAGGGGTGTAGTGAGCATTTTGACCGCACAAGTGTTTTGCAAAAATGAGTAAACAATAGATGTTGCAGATTGAAAATTGCTGTTTTCCACAAATATGCCATTTCAGTGCCCAATGTGTTGTGCCCAGCTTGCGCCACCGTAGACAAACATGCCATAAATTGTTAAGCGGGTTCTCCAGAATACCCCATATGTGGTCATAAATTATCGTTTGGGTACACTGCCAGGCTCAGTTGGACCACCATTTGGCTTTTGAAGCGCAGATTTTGCTTGGTGTATTAGTGGTATTTCAGCTTATAATGTGGGGGCATATGTGAGCTGGGCGGAGTACATCAGGGTATATGTAAACTGGGCGGAGTACATCAGGGTATATGTAAGCTGGGCGGAGTACATCAGGGTATATGTAAGCTGGGCGGAGTACATCACGGTATATGTAATATGCGCGGAGTACATCAGGATATATGTAAGCTGTGCGTAGTACATCAGGATATATGTAATCTGTTGAGTACATCAGGGTATATGTAAACTGGGCGGAGTACATCAGGGTATATGTAAGCTGGGCAGAGTACATCAGAGTATATGTAAGCTGGGCGGAGTACATCAGGGTATATGTAAGCTGTGCGGAGTACATCAGGGTATATGTAAGCTGGGCGGAGTGCAACAGGTCATAATAGGATGATGTAATAAATGGGGTGAATGAAGAATCCATGGATTGGTGTGGTACGCTTGGAACCAATCCTTTATACACAGGCCGGGTTTATTGGGTATTATACAAAATATCTGAGCTCCAGTGTTGCCTTATATTTGACTTCTTCACTAGCCCTATAAGCCGCACAAGGCCCTAAAGTTTCCTCATCTCTGCTGCGTCTACAGGGTCCAGCAAATGACGATGTGGGGTATTTAGTGAAATTCTACTGGACCTAAAAATTAGTCTGGGCCGTCATTTTGCATCATTTTTCACCATTGCGTTTTGAGAGTCATAACGTGTTATTTTTCCGTTAGGGCGTGTGTGAGGGCGCCTTTTTTGTGGAACGAGCTGTAATTTTTATTGGTTCCATTTTGGGGGACATGCGATTTTTTTTATCACTATTTATTACATTTTTTGGGAGATGAGGAAACCAAAAAACAGCCATTCCAGCACGTTTCTTTTTTGTTTTTTTTGACAGCGTTCACCGTGCAGTATAAACAACATGTTAACTTTATTCTGCGGGGCGATACGATTACAGCGACACCAAATTTATATAGTTTTTTTACGTTTCACTACGTTCCCACAATAAAAATACTCTTTTCTAAAAAAATCATGTTTTAGTGTCGCCATTTTCTGAGAGCCGTAACTTTTTATTTTTTCGTTGATATCGCTGCGGGCGGGCTTGTTTTATGCGTGGTGAACTGTAGTTTCTATTGGTACCATTTTGCGTTACTTGCCACTTTTTGATCACTTTTTATTACATTTTTTTTGAGACAAGATGACCAAAAAAAAAAATGCGGTCATTGTTTTTTATAAGAAATTTTTACGGTGTTCACCGTGCGGTAAAAATAATGTGATATTTTCATAGATCAGGCCGTTCCGAACGCGGCGATACCTATTATGTATAGTTTTTTTTTCATATTTTCATGTTTTTTTAATAATAAAGGAGTTGATCAGGCAAACAGGACAAGTGTTGTTTTTATTATTTATTTATTATTTATTAACTTTTATTTATTTATTTTTCTTTCACATTTTTTTTTTAATTTTTTACTTTTTATTTTACACTGACCTGGTGACTTGAAGATCTGGTCTTCTGATCCCTGCTACGATGCACTGCACTACTTATGTAGTGCAGTGCATCGCAACTGTCATTTTTCATTTGACAGTTAGCGTATTAGGTCCTGCCTCGGGCAGGACCTAATAGGCTACCGTACCTGGGCAACCAGGAAGCCTAGTAATGGCTTCCTGGTTGCCATAGCAACAATTGCCACCTGCGATCCACCGCGGGGGGGGCCCGGGGGTTACAGAGGGAGCTCCCTCCCTCTGTAAACCACTTCAATGCGGCGGACGTCATTGACAGCCGCATTGAAGGTATTAAATGGCTGCGATCGGCGGTAACAGCCATCGCAGCCATTGCAGCGGCATGTCAGCTGTGTATAACAGCTGACAGCCGCTGAAGATAAAGCGCGCACAGCTCCTGTGCTCGCTTTATCTGCCGGGCGTAACTGTACGCCCGTCTGCGGGAAATCACTTTGATTTCGGACATACAGTTACGCCCAATCGTGGGAAAGGGTTAAATACTAAGGCCTAGTTCACAGTTTTTTGCAGGCAGATCTTGACTTGCCGGCAGAACACTTGCCGTATATTTTGGCCACAGCCATTGAGCGCCGCAGGCAAAAACCGCCGCGGAAAACACTTTCTCTGACTCCCATTGAGGTCAATGGGAGGTCAGAGACTATGACGCCTGAAGAAAACACACAACGCTTTTTTTCCGCTCGCGGGGGAAAAAAGAACACCTTTGCCCCCCATTGAAATCAATGGGAGGCGATTTTGGACGTTTTTTGGCCAAATTTCCAAGGCGGTTTCCGCGTCAAAAGACTGTGAACTCCCCCTAAGGGTATGTTCACACGATGAGAGGCATTTACGTGTGAAAAGACAGACTGTTAACAGCTGCCTCGTTTCACACATAAATGCTCCTCCTCGCATTTTGCGAGCCGTCTGAGACGCTCGTAAATCTTGAGCTGTGCTTCATTGAGTTCAATGAAGAACAGCTCAAATTACGTGGCAAAAAAGTGCCCTGCACTTCTTTGCCGAGGCAGTCCATTTACGCGTCGTCGTTTGACAGCTGTCAAACGACGACGCGTAAATTACAGGTCGTCTGCACAGTACGTCGGCAAACCCATTCAAATGAATGGGCAGATGTTTGCCGACGTATTGTAGCCCTATTTTTAGGCGTAAAACGAGGTATAATACGCCTCGTTTACGCCTGAAAATAGGTCGTGTGAACCCAGCCTAAGCATTACGGCACCGAATCATGTAATTGGTAAAGGCACCACTTGGTAGTTATTAATCAAGTAATCATTTAAAGAACTACTGGCTTCATTCTGCAGCGCTCATCATACCTATGTTTTCTTGCTACTTGTGATATTAGGATGTACCGTGTTCACAGTGTGGTGAAATTGCGTTTTTTGCAACGGTTTTCACAAAATCGCAGCACATGATGTGTTTTGACAGCACTGTGTCAATTAAGCATAATGTTTTTATGCGTCTTGTACTACTTTTAAGCAATCTTCGAAAATCGCGGCAAAACCGCGCCAGTTTTGCCGCGATTACGAAAATCGCAGCAAAACGCATGGTGAATTAAAAAAACCTAACAAACCCTACAGGAGTTGGGGTCAGGAGAGACAAGTAAAGAAGAAACAATGGGGGATGCAGGGAGAGAGGGGGTTAAGGAAGCGCTCACCAGGACCTGAGAGGTGGACGTGCTTTCTCTTCTGCCGACTATGCTGCTGCTATACTCTGGTAGAAGGACCTGATCGGTGGGCATGGCTTCTGTTCCTCAAAGGCGAATCAGGTCACATGATTCGCATGGCATGACGTCATTAAAGGTCCTTTAGCAAACGCCATCTGTCCAGCTTTAATGCTGCTTATGCAGCGTTTTTACATGAGTAACTACACGAAAATGTGGTGGGGGGACCGTGGGCCCCCCAGGCTTCGGGGCCCGGTCACAATTGCGACCGCTGCGACCCCTATAGCTACGCCACTGCATCCGATGTAGTTTATCTGGGGTGTAATACCAGTGTAGGTTAGTTTTGATAGCTGCTTCTACGTGTGAACTACATTGTAAAGTCGAGTGGATAAGTTTAATGGCTGTTAGCCATTGATCTTTCTCGAAGGTCATGCCTACATTTTTTTACCAGGTCCTAATATTATGAGTTTTGCTGAATTCAGCATTAGTTTTTAAAATATTGTAAATACCTCTAAGATTTTTTGTGGGTTTATCAAGCAGTCTAAATAACTTTAAATTACATACAGGGCGTAATTTGTCCCGGTCTCTAGCGAAGTGTCTGATTTGCAGATATTTATAGAAGTCACTGTTTGGTAATGAATAATTAGATGGAAGATATTCAAAATAATTAAGTTGGTCTTGATTATATATGTGAGAGAGGGTGGTTATACCTCTGGTCTTCCAGTTTCTTATGTGTAGGTCAGGGATAGCCAATTCTAGTATATCAATAGGAAGGTATGATTTGAGAAGAGGAAGTTTGTCTATTGATTCCTGTTGCAAGTAAGACCAGCAGGCTAGTGCAGCTGTCATAAATGGAGAGATTTGGCTAGGGATTGGGACGTTCCAAAATTCTAGAAAAAAAAGTGCTTTCATACTAGAAGGGAAGATATACATGGATTCAATTTGAACCCAGTGTTTGAGGAGATTATCCTGCCAGCCCGAGCTAAAAAGTGCCACCAAGGTGGCAACATAATATCCGTATACATTAGGTATTCCTAGTCCTCCCAAACTTTTGTCTTTGGTCAGGATGTAAGAGGCCACTCTTGGTTTACGGTAGGACCATATATATCCCATAAGGATCTTTTGAAGGCTGTAAAAGAGAGACTTCGGAATGCCAATTGGGACCGTTCTATATAGATATAAAAGTTTTGGTAGTAACATCATTTTAAAAGTAGCAACTCTACCTACCCATGATACTTCTATTTTATGTAGTCTTGTGGTCTCTAGTGGAATTGTTGTTAAGAGGGGTTCATAGTTAGCACGGTATAAAGATTTATGTAATGGTGTCAATGTGATACCCAGGTATTGAATACCTCTTTCCTGCCAGTCAAAGAGGTATTTATTCTTAAGAAGGTGAGATGTCAGTGGAGGGAGGTTCAGCGGTAATATCTGGGACTTTTGAATATTGAGTTTGTATGAAGAAATCCGTCCGTATATTTGATTACATTCCAGAGCAGATTTCAAGGAATCTGCTGGTGATGATAACGAGAGTATAATGTCGTCCGCATATAGAGACACGGTATGTGCTCTCTGTCCTATTTGTATCCCGTGTATATTAGGGTGTGTTCTTAAGAGTTGTGCAAGTGGTTCTATGGATAGGATAAACACCAATGGGGATCGTGGGCATCCCTGCCTGGTACCATTAGTTATTTGAAAGCTATCTGATAACACACCATTAGTGTAAACCTTAGCAGAAGTATGTGAATATAAAGCCTTAATAGCCATAAGTATCGCCCCCTGAAGACCCATTTTTTCAAGAGTGGAAAAAGCATAAGCCCAATGAATGCGGTCGTCCGCTTTTTCCGCATCCAGAGTTAACATAACAGAAGAGGTATGTGACCGTTCTATATGATGTAACAGGCCCAGATATCCTACTTGGTCCTCTTCTATCAATAAAGGCAGGAGGGGGGCAAGTCTCATAGCCAAAATTTTTGCATATAGCTTAACATCCGTGTTCAATAACGATATAGGGCGAAAATTCTGAGGGGCGTCCATGGTTTTACCTGGTTTTGGGATAGTTACGATTAGAGCTGATTGGTTTTCTGCTGGCATAAAGCCAGATGACATAGCTTTTTGAAAAAATCTGCTCATATAGGGAGTTAAAATTCCCTGCAAGGATTTATAATATACGTTTGACAGTCCATCTGGACCAGTGGATTTACCGCTGGGCAATTGCTGAATTGCAGTAGTAATCTCTGCTTCCTGTATTGGAGAATTCAAGCTCATTAGTTGGCTCTCTGAGAGTATCGGTAGAGCCAGGTTGTGAAGAAAGTTTTGTATGTCTGCCTCGGATGGATGAGAGGAACAAGGGTCTGACCCCAAGTTATACAATGAGGAATAGAAGTCTTTAACCCCTTCGCGCTCAGGTCAGTACCATTACGTCCTGCTGAGCGCATCGTTCGCGCTCAGCTCAATAATAGTACTGACCTGAGTTAACACGGCGCCATGTTTTCCCGGCGCGTGTTTGAGCTGTGATACCTGCTGTTTCCGACAGCAGGCTATCACAGCTTAGTGTGCAGGGACCGATCGCGGTGGTCCCCGCCAATTAACCCCTTAGAAGCCGCGTTCAATAGCGATCGCGGCTTCTTAGGGGCTAAGCTGCTGTCGCTGGCCTGCTACACGATAGCGGGCCGCGATGGCTACTATGGCAACCAGAATCCTAACAATGGACAAAGTCAGGACCCACTATGCTTGCTGTCAGCGAACAGCTGACAGCTCTAATACACTGCACTACGCATGTAGTGCAGTGTATTAGAATAGCGATCAGGGCCTCCTGCCCTCATGTCCCCTAGTGGGACAAAGTAAAAAAAGTGTAAAAAAGTAAAAAAAAGTTGTGTAAAAATAAGAAAATAAAAGTTTTAAAAGTGCTAAAAGTAAAAATCCCCCTTTTTCCCTTATCAGTCCTTTATTATTAATAAAAATATATAAATAAACAAATAAACTATACATAATTGGTATCGCCGCGTCCGTAACGGCCTGAACTACAAAACAATGTTGTTATTTATCCCGCGCGGTGAACGCCGTAAAAGAAAATAATAATAAACCGTACCACAATCACAATTGTTTGGTTACTTCACCTCCCAAAAAATGGAATAAAAAGAGATCAAAAAGTCGCATGTACCTAAAAATGGTACTGATCGAAACTACAGTTCGTTACGCAAAAAATCAGTCCTCACACGGCTTTCCTGATGGAAAAATAAAACAGTTCTTGCTCTTAGAATAAGGTAACACAAAAAATAAATTATATTTTACAAAATGTATTTTATCGTGCAAACACCATAAGACATAAAATAAAACTATAAACATCTGGTATCGCCGTAATTGTATCGCCCCGCAGAATAATGTGAATATGTCATTTATAGCGCACGGTGAAAGCTGTAAAAAAGAATTAAATAAAAAACAATAGTAAAATTGCTGTTTTTTAGTCACCACGCCTCTTAAAAATAGAATAAAAACTGATCAAAAAGTCGCATGCACCCCAAGAAAACTACAATGAATTCCTCAAGGTCTCTAGTTTCCAAAAAGGGGTCAATTTTGGGGGGTTACCACTGTTTTAGCACCACAAGACCTCTTCAAACCGGACATGGTGCCTAATAAATTAAATTAAATTAATTAAATATCACCTCTACTTTGCTCTAAATTCCTGTGAAACACCTAAAGGGTTAATAAACTTTCTATATGCTGTTGTGAATACTTTGAGGGGTCTAGTTTCTGAAATGGGGTGTTTGATAGGGGTGTCTAATATATGGGCCCCTCAAAGCAACTTCAGAACTGAGCTGGAAACGAAAAAATAAAATAAAAATGTGGCAATACTTTGCTTCTTACATTATACTGATAATGAGCCGTGCCCACCCCGAGATGGCCCCAGTTTTGACCGTTTGTATAAACGGAGACCCCTATTAGACCGTTTCAGTGCCCGGTTTTCCCAGCATTCACCCCCGAGAAGTGTATTTCTATTGAGGAGTCCTTGGTACATTTTAAAGGGACGGTTCAATTCCGCGAGTACCTGCCGAGTAAGAGGGCAAGGTATGGCGTGAAGATGTATAAGCTGTGCGATAGTGCATCAGGGTATGCCTACAGGTTTAGGATATATGAAGGAAAGGACACCAGTATTCAGCCCCCAGAATGACCCCCCCTTACTGGGAGTTAATACAAAAATTTTGTGGGATTTGGTGCACCCACTGCTGGACCAGGGTTACCACCTCTACCTGGATAATTTTTATACCAGCTTCCCACTCTTCAACTGCCTCGCTTCCAGAAGTCCTGCGGCATGCGGCACTGCTAGAAGAAACCTGAGAGGCCTCCCTAAGACTCTGCTTGGGCAAACAAGAAGGGGTGAGAGCAGGGCACAATCCAGCAGCAACATATTGTGTGTCAAGTACAAGACAAGGGAGATGCCACACCAGTACCCATGTACCACTACGAGGTACCAGTATAGAGACCCCCAAACCAGACTGCATCCTGGACTACAATAGGTACATGGGAGGGGCGGATTTGTCAGATCAAGTCATGAAGCCCTACAGTACTTATGGAAGCGAGGCCACATGCATCGTACCAGGGCAACACTTTTTAGGAGAAGTTCCCCAAACTGGCAAGAAGGGGAAAAGTCAAAAGAGGTGCAAAGTCTGCTATAAGAGGGGGATAAGGAAGGACACAATATATCAATGTGACACGTGTCCCGAAAAACCAGAGCTCTGTATGAAAGAGTATTTTAAAATTTATCATCCATCCCTTTATTTTTAATTTACCCTAGTTTTACTCGCTCTGATCCACTTTGCACAGCTTACCCCTCCTCATCTTTCCCCTCTGAGCCCTGCTGCGTGCCCAGGCAGCTGATAACAGCCACATGTAGGGTATTGCCGTACCCGGGAGAACCAACATTACAGTTTATGAGGTGTATATCTCCGGTGGCGCATGCTGGGCACAATATATCGGACACTGAAATGGCATAGATGTATAGAAAATTGCAAATTTCACTCTGCACCATCTGCTGCACATTATCTTTTACACAATACCTGTGGGGTCAAAATGCTCACTACACCTCTAGATGAATGCCTTAAGGGGTGCAGATTTTAAAATAGGGTCACTTCTCGGGGGTTTCAACTGTACCGATACCTCAGGGGCTTCTGCATACAAGACTTAGCACCAGAAAAGCTCTTGTAGGCCAAATGGTGGTCCTTTCCTTCTGAGCCCTCCCATGCGCCCAAACGGCAGTTTATCACCACAAATAGGGTATTGCCACACTCAGGACAAATTGGGCAACAAAATGGGGTATTTTATTCCTTGTGAAAATAAGAAATTTTGAGCCAAAACTACCTCTTATTGGAAAAAATTACATTTTTTTTAATTCACAGCCCAATTCAAATAAATTCTGTGAAAAAACTGTGGGGTCTAAATGGTCACAACATCCATATATAAATTCCTTGAGGGGTGTAGTTTCCAAAATGGGGTGACTTCTGGTGGGTTTCCATTGCTTTGATACCTCTGGGGCTCTGCAAATGCAACATGGCACCCGAAAACCAATCCAGCAAAATCTGGGCTCCAAAGAACACATAGCGCTCCTTTCCTTCTGAGGCCTCCCATGGGCCCAAACGGCAGTTTATCACCACAAATGGGGTATTGCCGCACTCAGGACAAATTGGGCAACAAATTGGGGTATTTTATTCCTTGTGAAAATAAGAAATTTTTTGCCAAAACTACCTCTTATTGGAAAAAATTAAATTTTTTTAAATTCACAGCCCAATTCAAATAAATTCTGTGAAAAAACTGTGGAGTCTAAATTGTCACAACACCCATAAATGAATTCCTTGAGGGGTGTAGTTTCCAAAATGGGGTCACTTGTGATGGGTTTCCATTGCTTTGATACCTTTGGGGCTCTGCAAATGCGACATGGCACCCGAAAACCAATCCAGCAAAATCTGGGCTCCAAAGAACACATAGCGCTCCTTTCCTTCTGATCCCTACCATGGGCCCAAACGGCAGTACATCACCACAAATAGGGTATTGCCGCACTCAGGACAAATTGGGCAACAAAATGGGTTATTTTATTCGTTGTGAAAATAAGACATTTTGAGCCAAAACTACATCTTATTGGAAAAAAATTGTTTTTTTTTAATTCACAGCCCAATTCAAATAAGTTCTGTGAAAAAACTGTGGGGTCTAAATGGTCACAACACCCATAAATAAATTCCTTGAGGGGTGTAGTTTCCAAAATGGGGTCACTTTTGGTGGGTTTCCATTGCTTTGATACCTCTGAGGCTCTGCAAATGCGACATGGCACCCGAAAACCAATCCAGCAAAATCTGGACTCCTAAGAACACATAGCGCTCCTTTCCTTCTGAGTCCTCCCATGGGCCCAAACGGTAGTTTATCACCACAAATGGGGTATTGCCGCACTCAGAACAAATTGGGCAACAAAATGGGGTATTTTGTTCCGTGTGAAAATAAGAAATTCTGATCAAAAATGACATCTTATTGGAAAAATTGTCATTCTTTTAATTTCACAGCCCAATTCAGATACGCGCTGTGAAAAAACTACGGGGTCAAAATGGTAACAATAACCATAAATGAATTCCTTGAGGGGTGCACTTTCCAAAATGGGGTCAGTTTTGGAGGATTCCTACTGTTTTGGCACCTCAACACCTCTCCAAACCTGGCATGCTGTCTAAAATATATTCTAATAAAAAAGAAGCACCAAAATGCACTAGGTGCTTCTTTGCTTCTGGGGCTTTTGTTTTAGTCCACGAGTGCAGTAGAGTCACATGTGGGACATTTCTAAAAACTGCAGAATCTGGACAATACATATTTAGTAGTATTTCTCTGGTAAAACCTTCTTTGTTACAGAGAAAAAATAAAATAAAATTGAAATTCAGCAAGAAAAATGAAATTTTCAAATTTCACCTCCACTTTGCTTTAATTCCTGTGAAATGCCTGAAGGGTTAAAAAACTTTCTAAATGCTATTTTGAATACTTTGAGGGGTCTAGTTTTTAAAATGGGGTGTTTTATGGGGGTTTCTAATACATAGGCCCCTCAAAGCCCCTTCAGAACTGAACAGGTACCTTAAAAAAAAGGCTTTTGACATTTTCTTAAAAATATGAGAAATTGCAGTTTATGTTCTAAGCCGTGTAACGTCCAAGAAAAATAAAATAATGCTCTAAAAACTATGCAGATCTAAAGTAGACATATGGAAAATGTGAACTAGTAACTATTTTGGCTGGTATAACCATCTGTTTTACAAGCACATGCATTTAAATTCGGAAAAATGCTATTTTTTCAAATTTTTCTCTAAATTTTGCAATTTTTCACAAATAAACACTGAATATATCGACCAAATTTTACCACTACCATAAAGCCCAATGTCTCACGAGAAAACAATCTCAGAATCGCTTGTATAAGTTTAAGCATTCCAACGTTATTACCACATAAAGTGAAATATGTCAGATTTTAAAAAATGGGCTCTGAGCCTTAAGGCCCAAACTAGGCTGCGTCCTTATGGGGTTAAATGGATTAGCTATGTCTTTAGGGTGAGTCTGTTTTATGAGTGTGAGTGTGAGGGTCTATGAGAAACGGAATCTTCGATTTCTGATGTCGAGCTTTGATGCGCATTGCTAGCAATTTACCAGCTTTGTTATTTTGGGAGTAGTATTTAGCTTTTGTTTTTTTAAGGTTTTTTTCATAATCGAATAAAACGCTTCAGCGAAGACGCTGTCGCAAGTTAACTAATTGTTCCACTTGTTGCTGGGTTTGTGTCGTTTTATTTCTGGTATTCCAATTGTTGAATTTCCGCCGTAAGGGAGGAAATTGTAGCGAGTCTTTGTTTTTTTTTTACGATATGTCCCAAGCGGATAAGGGTACCTCTGATGAATGCTTTATGGGCATTCCAGAGGGTAAAATCGTTTATATCTGAGGTGTCGTTGTTCAAAAAATAGTCGCAAAGCTCTACTATTATGGTTTGTTTATGAGTAGCATTCGAGAGTAGGAAGGGGTTACATCGCCATAGATAAGTCTGGTTCACATTATTATATTCCTCTAGAATCAAGGTAATAGCTGCGTGGTCAGACCACTTGATCATCTCAATAGTTGAATTTTTTGAGGAAAGAAGTGACTCTTTATCTAACAAGAACATATCAATACGGGAGTAGCTATTATAAACGTGTGAATAAAACAAAAAGTCCCTTTCTGCGCTATGTTGTGCACGCCATACATCGTATAAGTCATGATTCCCAATAAGATTCCTTAACCCGTTAGTGACCGGCCCATCGTGTTTCTACGTCGGTCACTAACGGGCCTTATTCCGATGCCATAGACTTTTTACGTCGCGGCATCGGAATAAGTAAACAGAGCAGGGAGCTGTCAAATCTCCCTGCTCTCAGCTGCTAGAGGCAGCTGAGGGCTGGGAGCGTCCCTGCTCTGCCGTGTGAGATCGATATTAGTATCGATTTCACACGCTAAACCCCTCAGATGCAGTGCTCAATAGCTCCCTCTCTCTCCCACCGACACCCGGCGATACGATCGCCGAGTGTCTGTGTCTCTAATGGCAGCCGGGGGTCTAATAAAGGCCCCCATGTCTGCCTGGAGTGAATGCCTGCTAGATCATGCCGCAGGCATGACCTAGCAGATGCCTGTCCGTGTTAAACGGCCAGGCAGTAATACACTGCAATACAAAAGTATTGCAGTGTATTATAATAGCAATCGCAGAATCGCATATTATAGTCCCCTAATGGGACTAGTAAAAAAGTGAAAAAAAAGTTTAATAAAGTTAATTTAAAAAAAATTTGAAAAAAAATGAAAAACCCAGCTTTTCCCCTTACAAACTGCTTTACTATTAAAAAAACAAAATAAAGTTAAAAAGTTACACATATTTGGTATCGCCGCGTCCGTAACGACCCCGACTATAAATCTATTACATTATTTAACCCGCACGGTGAACGCCGTAAAAAAAATTATAAAAAACTAGGGAAAAATTGCTGTTTTCTGTGAATACTGACTTTAAAAAAATGTGATAAAAAGTGATCAAAAAGTCGCATCTACTCCAAAATGGTACCAATAAAAACTAAAAGTCGTCCCGCAAAAAAAAAGCCCTCATACAACCGCATCGGCGAAAAAATAAAAAACGTTACAGCTCTTCAAATATGGAGACACAAAAAGAAATCATTTAGAAAAAAAAGCGTTTTTACTGTGTAAAAGTAGTAAAACATACAAAAACTATACAAATTTGGTATCGTTGCAATCGTAACAACCCGCTGAATAAAGTTATTGTGTTATTTATACCACACGGTAAACGGCGTAGATTTAGGATGCAAAAAAGAGTGGCGAAATTTCTGATTTTTTTCTTTTCCCTCCCGAAAAAAAGTTAATAAAAGTTAATCAATAAATAATATGTCCCCCAAAATGGTGCTATTAAAAAATACAACTCGTCCCGCAAAAAACAAGACCTTATACAGCTATGTCGACGCAAAAATAAAAACGTTATAGCTCTTGGAATGCAACGATTGAAAAACGTAAAAAATAGCCTGGTCATTAAGGTCCAAAATAGGCTGGTCATTAAGGGGTTAATGGACTGTGTAACTGGCGAGAGATATTTGTAGTATCTAATGAAGTATCAATGATAGCATTGAAATCTCCACATAGCACTAATCTGCCTTGCCTATATTTGTGAACAAGGCGACTTAATTTTTGGAAAAAGCGAATATGATTTCTATTGGGAGCGTATAGATTTACTAACGTGTATGTCATGTTGTTGATCCTGCATATTAATATAACAAAGCGACCGTTAGGGTCAATGTGAACCTGAATTTGTTGAAACACAACAGAGTTTTTGACAGCCACCAGAACACCTCTAGTCTTTGTAGAAAAATGAGAGTGGTAAGTATAGGGAAATGAGTTATGTGAGATTCGGGGTGCATCCTTTTGTAAAAGAGAATGTTGCATGCCAGAGATTTAGCTTCCACCCACATGTATGCGCGTTTGTGCGGGCTGTTAAGGCCCTTAGCGCTTAAGGAAGCTATTTTAATAACCATTTTATAAAGAAAGGGTGTGCTGGTGACTGCCGGATATAAGAGCAGACAGTGCGTATTGATAACCTGGAAGTGCCAAAAATGATATGCATCATATTAAACCATGTTCGCCTAATACAAAATCGACTTTCTATAGGTCTGCTGGCTGAAGAAAAAAAAAGAAACATTTAAAAAAACAAAAAAAATAAAAATAAATAAATAAAATAAAAATATATATATAAAAAAAAAATAGAAATAAAAAAAATTGTAAGAATGAAAAAAACAAAACATAGAGGAACAGTCAACACTTTTCACAAAATAGGGGGAAAAAACAGTCATCTTGCTGTTGGCCAAGGTGGTCGCCTCTGCACCAAAAGGATAGGTGTTTTGAGCCTCGTATGAATTTGAGTAAGCCATTATATAGATGCTGCAAATATTTATTTTGAAAGAGTAGGAATATATAAATGCTCAATTTTTCAACGCTTTTGTTGTTTGCGCTGGCCCTCTATTTTCCACTCATCTCGCAGTTGGGCAAGGTTGGTTTTAGATGTTATCCCTGGGGTAGATACCACGATATCCCATCTTCGCAGGAGGGCCACACCGTCTGCGAGGGTCCAGATAACATGAAGAGAATTATTGCGGTGGATGAGTAAACGGACAGCCCCAGCGGTATAAGATCTTATGATCCCGTAAGGCTAATGTGACAGGGGCTAATTGTCTGCGCAATTGGAGAGTTACAGCAGATAAATCCGTAAAAATGGATATCATATTATACTGGGGTGGGATAGCGTCTTTTTTTCTAATGGATGCCATCAACAGCTCTTTGACGTGATAGAAATGGACATGAGCCAAGACGTCACGTGGGACATCGATTGATAGGTGTTTGGGTCTCGGAAGTCTATGAACTCGGTCCATAATCATATCTCTTGGTGTGCACTGAGGAAGCATGGTCTTAATGAAGCCCTGTACATAACTAATCAAATCTGATGCTGCAACATCTTCCGGTATCCCCATAAACGTAACATTGTTCCGGCGGGACCGATCTTCTAGGTCTGCTATCTTCGCTTTAACCTGAGAGAACTCGTCTGCTAAATCGTAGTGAGCGTCCATTAAATCATTATGAGAAGTGACAAAATCTCCGATTTTGGATTCCACATGTTGCATCCTTTGCTCAACTTCCTGAATTGCCACAGACATAGGGTGGAGCAGTTTTGCAAAGCCAGCATGTAAAGAGGTACTGAGAGCCTGAAGCATAGCTTTCATAGTAAGTTCAGTAACAGGATTCATAGAGGAAAGTAAATCTCCCAAAATGTCACCATATTCAGAGGTTAGGGAGTCACAAAATTCAGTCGTCCCTACCTTATCCGTTGAGGAATGCTGCGACAGGAGCCTGAAACGCCTGGGTTGTTGAGAGGCTGGAGAGGAAGAAGCGGATCCTTGCGTGGAGCCTCGCATAGAGCCTTGCTTAGATGAAAGGCGCCCACGCCCATCGGAGGTCAAAACATCGGCGGTTTGCAAGCCGTCATCACAACGTTCGCGGCAGGAGAGCTAGAATGGGCGCTGAGCTCCCCCGTCTCTGCTCCATCATCTCTGACGTGTTCCGTGGTGGGGAATGCTGAGGCGTATCACGGGTGAGTGACCCTGTTTGAGAGCACGTGTCTCAGCAAGTATCTTCGCCGTCTTGTCCCTCTTGCTCTTCGTTCGAGTGGCGAGGAGAGTAGAAGTCCGTGAGCCGGGTTAATCTCGTCATCGGTTTACGACGTCTAGGCATCTCGCTGGGTCTTGCTGGGTCTGTAAGTTTGCAGTCTGCAGCAAAAACAAAGCACTTTTTTTTCAGAGGCTCTAGTCGCTTAGTAGCTGAACTGGTGCAGGAGCTAAGCTCTCAAGCAGCCATCAGCTCAACAGCTCCAACAGCTCCAACAGCCAAGCCACGCCCCCCTGCTTCCATTTTTTAAGTAAATTTTTCATCTAGAACTACTTAAGAGTGTAACTTCAGTTTACACTAAACTTCTAAAATGTGACAGAAATTAGGAATTTTAACAAGTCTAGCCAATAATTATTTTCTGTTGTATGCTGCATTTGTGAGATAAAGGCTTTGTATTGTATCTTTTGAAAAGGCACTTACAACAAAAAGTACACGAGGCCTGTAATCTCATAAATCCACCACATAACATTAACTCTATATTAGACTTACGTACATTATTACAATCTGCTTGAATTTAAAATTTTGGGCAATAAGGCGGTACACTTTAAAATTTCTGCCGGCTGTCTCTTAGAACTTTTGAGCCTTCAGGACCAGACATCGTTTAGCCATGTTTAGTACGCGTTGGTTATAGCCATTTAACTTTTTTATTTGTTGGGCTAGCGCTGCGATTTTTGCCACATTTTTTCCACAAACAATGCAGGTTTCTATTTTTATTCTTTTTATACACATTCTTTTTTCTATTTTAGAGATTTCAAACTTAAAAATTGTTTGCAAATAATAGTGGAAAAATATGCTTTTTTACATTTCAGCAATTTTTTCCTGATAATAATAGAGTTTTACCCTAAAATAGATGTTTTATTGGGATCATCATTGTCTACCATAAATTTTGATATATTACATGTCTATTTTAGGGTAATTGGTTCAGGGCTAGCGTTATGACAATGATTGGCATGGGGAAAGTTTTTTTTATAATTTCGTTTTTTTGCACTTTATTTTACTTTTAGTTTTTTATTATTATGGTCTGTTATTACACCTGTGCAGCCCCAGTTACAGTGTAAATCAGCCCTCTTATAGTGACTATAGTGCTGTGCTGGGTCTATCTGCCGCTGCCTCTATTCTATACACAGTGGTCATTGAGCGCTGTGTACAATTAATCTGTGATGACATAAGTGAAAACTGCTCCTATCATCTCTTCAGGGTCCCCAGGAGTCACTGACTGCCGGGCACCTGACATTCAGCTGCCCGATCGCTCGTGCATTCAGCTAAAACCTGTGGACCTCAAGGGAACCAGTTACATCTCTTGTAACAACTTGCTTCTAAGATAATACCAATCATTGGTTGTTCTGTAATGAGCTTTTTGTAGTAGATATATTTTGGGACTAATTTTAGTTTAAAGTGTAGACTCTAATAAAAGCATGTCAGATGCTGCTTTGCATCTGAAGATAGACTGACAGTTTGTTATTAACCTAAACATACTGGAAAGTAACATCTTGTCACCAAACTCACACTTTACACTTTAATTGTAAATATACTGTTGGATTAAGATTATATTATGTCGATTTGCTAGTAAAAGGCTGGTGACAATATCTCATTTATCTTTAGACAAAAGGATGTAATTTAAAATAAGAATAGTAATAGTATAATGGCTGTAGAAATGTAAAATGGCTCTACAGATAAGACAAGAGCAGGTCGATAAGATCTGGGTGGAATTAACTTCGAAGCAATTAACTAAAGAACTTCAGAATGTGGCCATAAATAAGCTATGGTTCTAACTAGATATCATTGAATAATTGCTAAATATCATTAGCCACACTCCATATTTTATTCATATACGATGAGCAAGGACTCAGTTGCAACAGAGCAGTAGGCCATTTAAAAAAAATGTCATACTAGGCAGAACACGTGTGCTCCAGAGCAGCAATTATCTGTGATGAATCTCTCTTCCCACTTTTTTTTTTTTTATCTCTACCGGTGAAATGCATGATGTGTGTGGACAGTTTGATCCATACTTTATTGCCATTGAGTTATAATCATCTTGTAATTACCAAAAGGGAAGGGAATGATTCTTTTAATTAGGGTAAAGTATAAAATTTCTGGTCACCAGGGAATTTTTTAGAAAACGGCATGATTAATATTTACTTAGAAGTAAGCCCACTTGGGTATTTAGGAAGAAGTACTCATGTTCACTTAGTTCCACAGGAATCTGCATTCTTTGAGAAAAACGTATTTTCTTTAACTGAATTCAGTCACATGGGATTAAGACTCCACTGAGCTAAATGATCTGATGCTAATGTTCAAAATGCAGAAGTGTGCATTCTCCTGAGGATGGTTGTGGGCAAAATTGTAAATATGACATCTTTCCTTAGAGCAGCTGTTCAACTGTATTAGCCAAGGTGCATTAATAATTAGGAAGTATGGAAAAGCATGCAAAAGTAGAATGATCATTTTTGCCTTAAAGTGTGTCGCTATTGCCATGAAATTTTTGTACATTAATTACATATTAAATATTACATGTCATATTTAAAGATGACATCAGTTTTGAAAAACACAGATAAGTCAACGTTCCAGCTCATTAAAGACATTTCACAAATACATTTATAAAGAAATAGAAAGAGTTTTTCTCCATGGTTTTCTATATTAGATTGCAATGCAGCCAGCATTTAGCTGAAGGTCACCTGCATATAAATGGCTGGCCAGACTACATTTTCCCATAAGCACCCACTGCATGTGAAGAAGGAGTTGTCATGGTGAGACAACCCCTTAATTGTATGCAATAATTAAAATAGTGGTAGGTCATGTTTAAAGAAAATACTTATATTACGCCCAAAAAAAAGAACAATTTTTTAGCACCCTTCCTTAGAACTCTTCGTTGTGCCATTCCTATTTTACTCCTCCTGGAAATATATCAATAAAATGACAATTGGGTGTTACCTTCTCCATTATCAATGGAGCATGTGCTTACACAGTCTGACACTGTCCAATCATTGCTGACAATCTCTGTGTAGGGAAACATCCTATTGACCAGTTGCCAATTGATTCATACATTTCCAGGCGCAATAACAATTGTTAGCGCCATACTAAGAAAAGAGTTCTAAGAAAAGATTCTCCACAATGGAGAATGCAAGTATGTAATAAAACAGACATGTCAGGAGAGCTAACTGGTCCTCTGGGTCTGTGATATCTACCCTCTCCCTGAGATATAAATAAATAACCAGAGATTGCTGCAATTAGATGACAACAGGAAGAATACTTGAATGCCTAGCACAGTCATTCCCCTGGAGAAAACAACTTTTTTTTTTCTATTGCATAAAACGCAGTACCCTAGTCAAGAGATTTCCAAAAGGCTCAGAGCATGGGTGGAATGAGAATTGGTGGGGACACCTGACAAAACGGTCAATTGTCTGGTCCACTGGCAGAATTGGCAGATCAGGGACATAGCTTAAAAGAATACAAATGTCCTTCCACAAAGTGGCAAATTTGTACCATAATTGTCCAATCACACCATACACATATAGTGTCAGTCGACAAATCCCACATGACCAATCATCTCATCATCAGACATTGCTGAGTGTTAAAACAATCATCAGCAGAAATGGCCATAAGTGACAATGCATAGCTATGACACATTGGGGCAGATGTACTACTCTGTCTGGGTCCAGTAAGTGTAGAGAAATAAGCCAAATTTTGGTGCTAAGTGGCACAGTTTGGTGAAATTATGATGTCTGCACCTCACTAGACAATTTTTTAAATTTTTCCAAAAATGGGGCACGATTTGCCAAAAATGCACCAATGTGCGACAAAAGACTGGCACAAAATTCTGGGGCAAAATAAATTAGATAAAATCTGGTATAAGGAAGAGAAAAGTGACTAACAGGTCTAGCAATATGCAGCAAATTTATCATGCAGCATGCACCACTGTGAAAAATTTGGCACATTTTATTCCTGCCTGCTCTAAGTTTACGCTGCCTTACTGTTAGACAGCATTAGTAAGTGTGGGCCATTATCAAAAAAATATGGACAAAAAAATAATCACTTTGTTGAGCATCTCTACAGCTTACAGCCATTAGACAACACAACCACATAACATAATGCATTGTCACTGAGGCCTATTTATGTCACTAGAGCGCAGGGGTTGGCAGTGAACTTTGATAGTTAAACTACAGACTTTTTATTTTTAATGTTTAAAAGTTGACTGGGATTTTTGTACTCCTATAAATTGCGCCCCATATCTTTATAGTGGTTTAGAGCTCTGTTTTTCTTATATAGAGATCCAAATCCCATGCACTTTCTCACATGGCTAAAAGTTGAATCTCTTCGAGCATTTTAATAAACTGCAGACTATAGTGATGTATGTTTCCTTAATTGCCCATTTGGGAAATTAATTGCTTAACCTGTTTTCAGACATGTTGCACCTCAAAAGACATAGGGCCATTCTGCTTTTTCACATTGCTGATTGTTTTCTCAGATTCATTCATGCTTTCTCAACACCTTGAAAATAATATGTCTTTTAACTTTGTTTACTGTAATAGGTCCATGTGTACACTTTGGTAATCTACTTTTGTAAAATGTTTAGAAACCAAACTGCAAAGTCCTGGCACTTTAAAAGATAAATCACAAAATAACTACTGAAATATTATAAATGCACACTTGTGCTAAAGCTTATGCATCAACAATTGAATTAAATATTTACTGCCAAATTATAAATTCCAAATGTAATAATTCCACATTTTAATAAAATATTTCTTCTTATTCAGTTTTATTTTTTCTGTATTAAACACAACCAGATTTAAAATATTACGCACAGTGCACATTTGTTCCTTATGTGGAAAATTGTACTGTACTGCAAGTGGCGTAAGTCATTTTCACTTGTCTTTTTGCTGGCACATTTCACGATCATTAAACAACCTAAAGAAATCATTTGTACAAAAATGCATGCTAACAAAGCAATATAATGAATAAATGCATTCCAGCCAATTACCCATGAGAGCTTTCTCTATACGTGAGCTATGATAATCACCCCAAAATGGTAAGCCATTCCAATGTCACTGAAAGGTTCATTTGTGTTCTAATGGGAATATTATGCAATAAAGTAAAACCAGTATAATGCATCATGTCCACAAAAGTCATAAAAACATCATGTCCACGTAAAGTCATAAAGAAGATAAAATGATGTGAAGCCACAACATTCAGGAATTAGTTAAACATGAATACATTTGAACAGATGGATCGTAGAGCTAAAATAAATGTAAGACACTGATGCACAGGCACACATACCCTAACTCAGTTTAGGTCACATTTGGTTACATCACATATCTTGTTAGCTGGCATACATCCAGGTTGTCAGACTTCTCCAGCCTCCTCCATTTATTCTGTATGTCTCTCAATTCCTAACAGGGACCTGCAAGCTTTAACTGGGATCAAAAAAACTTGAGCTATTGATATCAGATAAAAGTAAAACAGACCTTAGCGATTGATTGGGGCATCACTGATATGCAGTATATGCTAAATCGCTCAAACGCCACCATTTTTTTGTTTTAAAAAAGTATTTAAGTACAGTTAAATGCTTGATGGGATTATATTAAAGCAGTTGTCCGGACAACTGATGACCTATCCACCGGATAGGTCATCAGTACATGATATGTGGGGGTCCGACACCCGGATCGGCACCGCTAATCCGCGCCGGCTGCCTCCGGGCACTGGAGGTTCATGCCGGAAAAAGATAGCTCCAGTCATGGAATAGCGACCGAGTACTTCAGCTCTGCTCCTATTCAAGTAAATAGCAGAGCTGCAGTTCGGCAGCACGGCTGCTATGCAATGTTCGGAGCCAACTGCTTCCGGCTCCGTACATTGTAAAATGTGCCATAACATCAGGTGCCCGCAGGCCACCGAAGCAGCTGATCGGTGCGGGGTCCAGGTGTCGGACCCCCACAGATCATATACTGACGACCTATCCGGCCATATTTAGAAAAAAAGGGAAAGCAGCGCTCGTATAAGCACTGCACCCCCTTCAAAACAGCTGATCGGCGAGGGGCCCGGAATTCGGACACCGTTCCATCAGCTATTGATGGCCTATCCTGAGGATAGGCCATCCATATTTAGGGATTGGTCAGCCCCTTTAAGTATGAATTGCACAAAATTATACTTGCCTGTAAGGCCCAGTTCACATGGAGTTTTGAGGCAGAATTTTCGGACTGCAAAAAACTCTGTGTGAACATACCCTAAGTTCCTGACATTCCTCCAGAAGTTGTCCCTATTTACCATACAATTTTAGTTGGTTCTTCCATTGTCTTGATGATAAACATTATTAAAAATTATTTTATTTTGCATTGTCATTGTTTTTTATTCATCACCTTTCATTTTTAGCTATAAAAAGCACTGAATATTTTCTGTGTATTTCCATCTTAGTAAGAATCTAAAAGATGTGTTTGTTACCAAGCAACAACTCAGCGTGGTCTATTTTATTTAATTTAACAAAGCACAAAAATGACAATGGGAATTATACATTATATATTTTCATCTGAGCATTTTTTTAATAAAATTTTTTTGGGGTGGAAAACAGCAGAACATTTATTACATGATGCAACAATATATGGTCTTCATGTTAACACACTTACATGTTAACATATGTACAGAGCTTTAGGAAGATTGCAAAATAAAAGCTTAGCACATATGCTATTTATTTTGTGTCAGTCTGCATTTACCAAAGGCTAATTTATCTATATTATAATATTTTTACATAGTAAAACATGTATTCACAACTTGATACACCTTACAGTAGTACTAACATTAGAAACAAGAAGCCTCTTCTGACATACTGGCCTGATTACAAGTTCCTGGTGACTTAGTGGTACAGTGTCTGCTGCTTTATGTATTAATTTCCGGAAAAAAAATATGATTAAAAGGACAATATAAATATGGTTTATGTGATTATATCAGTATTCTACATTATTGACTGAAATACCTGGGAGCCCTTTGTGGTCTATACCATCGTTTCCCTGAAACGGAATATTGCATTGTCCTCCAACCTACTCTTATGGCATTTGAGTAATAGAAATAGCTCAGCTTAAGATTTTTTTTCTAAATAAAGCAATTCTGTCATACAGTACTCAAATAATACTGCCATACAGTACCTAAATACCACCTTTGTCCTACAGTATTAAAATAATGATGCCAACAAAACATTCAGTGCATAATTAATGCTGATATATAATGCCTAAATATCACCACAGAAAAACTCTATAAAAAAAACAAAACAACAGTTCCTCATAGAGAACACATACAGTGAAGGAAATAAATATTTGATCCCTTGCTGATTTTGTAAGTTTGCCCACTGTCAAAGACATGAACAGTCTAGAATTTTTAGGCTAGGTTAATTTTACCAGTGAGAGATAGATTACATTAAAAAAATAACAGAAAATCACATTGTCAAAATTATATATTTTTATTTGCATTGTGCACAGAGAAATAAGTATTTGATCCCTTTGGCAAACAAGACTTAATACTTGGTGGCAAAACCCTTGTTGGCAAGCACAGCAGTCAGACGTTTTTTGTAGTTGATGATGAGGTTTGCACACATGTTAGATGGAATTTTGGCCCACTCCTCTTTGCAGATCATCTGTAAATCATTAAGATTTCGAGGCTGTCGCTTGGCAACTCGGATCTTCAGCTCCCTCCATAAGTTTTCGATGGGATTAAGGTCTGGAGACTGGCTAGGCCACTCCATGACCTTAATGTGCTTCTTTTTGAGCCACTCCTTTGTTGCCTTGGCTGTATGTTTCGGGTCATTGTCGTGCTGGAAGACCCAGCCACGAGCCATTTTTAATGTCCTGGTGGAGGGAAGGAGGTTGTCACTCAGGATTTGAAGGTACATGGCTCCATCCATTCTCCCATTGATGCGGTGAAGTAGTCCTGTGCCCTTAGCAGAGAAACACCCCCAAAACATAATGTTTCCACCTCCATGCTTGACAGTGGGGACGGTGTTCTTTGGGTTATAGGCAGCATTTCTCTTCCTCCAAACACGGCGAGTTGAGTTAAGGCCAAAGAGCTAAATTTTAGTCTCATCTGACTACAGCACCTTCTCCCAATCACTCTCAGAATCATCCAGATGTTCTTTTGCAAACTTCAGATGGGCCTGTACATGTGCCTTCTTGAGCAGGGGGACCTTGCGGGCACTGCAGGATTTTAATCCATTACGGCGTAATGTGTTACCAATGGTTTTCTTGGTGACTGTGGTCCCAGCTGCCTTGAGATCATTAACAAGTTCCCCCCATGTAGTTTTCGGCTGAGTTCTTACCTTCCTCAGGATCAAGGATACCCCACGAGGTGAGATTTTGCATGGAGCCCCAGATCGATGTCGATTGACAGTCAATTTGTATGTCTTCCATTTTCTTACTATTGCACCAACAGTTGTCTCCTTCTCACCCAGCGTCTTACTTATGGTTTTGTAGCCCATTCTAGCCTTGTAAAGGTCTATGATCTTGTCCCTGACATCCTTAGAAAGCTCTTTGGTCTTGCCCATGTTGTAGAGGTTAGAGTCAGACTGATTAATTGAGTCTGTGGACAGGAGTCTTTTATACAGGTGACCATTTAAGACAGCTGTCTTTAATGCAGGCACCAAGTTGATTTGGAGCATGTAACTGGTCTGGAGGAGGCTGAACTCTTAATGGTTGGTAGGGGATCAAATACTTATTTCTCTGTGCACAATGCAAATAAATATATATAATTTTGACTATGTGATTTTCTTTTTTTTTTTTATATAATCTATCTCTCACTGGTAAAATTAACCTAGCCTAAAAATTCTAGACTGTTCATGACTTTGACAGTGGGCAAACTTACAAAATCAGCAAGGGATCAAATACTTGTTTCCTTCACTGTATATTCTCATCATACAATGCCCAAATAATGCCTTCAAAGAGTTCTGAAGTAATACTGACCAGGTAGTACAGCCATCAAATACTTAAATAAAGCCACCATAGTGTACATACACAAATCCACCATTTTGTACGTGATTAATACATGTAATTGTATATACAATACTCTTATACTGGCAATCCACAATGCTTCATGCCAGGCCTCTGGGACATAAAAAAAAGTGATATTGTCTACTTTGGACAATCCCTACTTGTTAGAACGGTACCTTAACAATAAGCTGATCACAAAGTGTTCTACTGCTGGGACCCCCAGTGAACAGCTGTAATCTGTGGGGAACCTGGCAACAAGTGCTTAATTTCCCTGCAGAGCCACAATGGTGAAAATTAAGGATTACACAGTGCCCGTCCATATCAATTGGTTGTGTGTGTAATGCAGGATAGGACAGGAGAGAGTGAGAGGGAGAGAAAGAGAGAGAAAAAATGAGAGGGAGACAAAACGTCACTGGCGACATTATTGTTGTATAATATACTGGGTGGGTGAAAGAAATTAAGGCATAAGGGAGCCCACTGTGATGCTATCACCCAAGGGCCCACATAATCTTGTGCAGACCAAATAGTGCTTAAATAATACATCATACAATTAATAAATATGACCGTCATGCAGTAACTAAAAAGTCCCAATACACAGTAATGAAAATTGCAATATGTGCTTAATTAAAACCGATAGACAGTGCTTCCATTCCATCGCCTAATATTTCGTTAAAGTGTAGCTAAACGTTCGGCAAACTTCTGACATGTCATAGTGACATGTCAGAAGTTTGGATTGGTGGGGGTCCGAGCACAGAGACCCCCACCAATCGCTAGAACGAAGCAGCTGAAGTGCTCGTGTGAGCGCTCAGCTGCTTCATGTCTGTTCGGCTTTATGAGCCCATACTCCGATACATCGGCTTTCCGTAGAAAAGCCGAACAGAAACAAAGCAGCTGAGCGCTCACACGAGTGCTTCAGCTGCTTCGTTCTAGCGATTGGTGGGGGTCTCAGTGCTCGGACCCCCACCAATCCAAACTTCTGACATGTCACGAGAGGGAGAGAAGAATGGATCCAGCGCTGAGACCAAGTAGGTTTAAAAGGGAAACTTCTTCCAAGATTTATTGATGCAAGCAACAAAAAGGGAGTGAGTTAAAAAATAGACAAGCGGTGTTCCTTCTGGATACGGTGGCTAGTTGTAGGGAATAGGCGGGTGCCCCTTCATTATTTTTCTGACATGCCACTATGACATGTCAGAAGTTTGTCGAACATTTAGCTACACTTTAAAGGTCAATCTAACCATGGCAAGACTACCTATTATGGTTAGAATTTCATACACATATACATACATGTAGATATACCTCCTTTATGTACATGTGTATATACATATAAACACTTATGTACAGTATATGCAGACAAATGTACATACATATATGCAGTAACGTTAACACTAATTAATACTAGTACCTCCATGTACAGACACGCATACACACTTGCACACATATATTTATGAATATAGGCACATACACACATAAAACGTTATATACATATGCATACCTTTTTAGCAGATTACTGAATCACAAGTGAGATTATCTGCCTGCGATCATTTCATTTCACAGAGTGGATTGCCAACTTCACCCTTGGCACAGGGATAGGAGGAGGCAGTGACCCAATGGTTGCTGAATTAGAAGTCATCCAGGTCATTCAAGAGAAGCTCAGAATTGGTGGGTGATTTCTGACTTATTTGCAGCAGAGAAGGAAAAAGCTGCGGCTGCAAAGCTCTAACCATAGCAGTTTCAGTTTGAACAAGTATTATTATTTATTTTACATATATAGCACCAAAATATTTTGCAGCGCTGTGCAGAGGTCCTTACTTACTGACCCCATTGAGGCTCACAATCTAGTTTCCCTATGTATGTTTTGTATGTTTTTGAGGTGTAAAAACATTCGCAGATAAAAGAAGTGACATGCCCTTTCTTCGGGCGTTTCCATGTCTGGCCTCCAATTGACATCAATGGGAGGCAGAGAAAGCGCTTTTCGCTGCGTTTTTTTCCCGCAGCGCTCAATGGCCGCAGCCGAAAAACGACGCGAAAAATGCAGCAAATGTTCTGCCGACCGGTCAAAATCTTTTTTTCCCGCCTGCAAAAAACTCTTTGAACAGGGCCTTAGTCTGTCTGCATTTAAATACTGTTTTCCATATGGACGGCTCTTTTTTTGGTCTAGATTATTTTGGAGGATGAAGTTCCCTTGGTACTCTGCTCTCATGTTTGAAAAATATATGCAAGCATTGGGAACATTTTTACCAATTAAATGGAAAACAAACAAACAGGTGGAACTCATTTAGGAGTTCCATTAACTGTATTCATGTCAGACTCCTTGGAGAAGGATCTGAGAGACATTTCATTGAATTGAGTGAAGTGCATTTAAATAGAAAATACACTTCACTCCTTATTCATGGGAGATTGTAAACATAACATAACTATTCTAACATAATATTCAGATAAAGCAGGCGTAGTGTAATTCATATCCTGGTAGGGCTAATCTCAAGCAATACTATACTATAATCTTACCTTTCATGTTTTAAAGGTGTTATCAGGAATCCAAGTGATAGTGGTGAGAACCAGCTGGGAATAAAAATAGACTTATTAATATACTATAGTTAAAAATGACACCCCTATCAAACACCTGTTGGTAACCGTGGCTCCATGTCAACATTGTATGGTAGGGACAGAAATATAGATCCTTTTTCCTCTTTATGATATTTGCAGTGAGTGAATTTGTCCATGCTATCACCAAAAAGTCTATACCTGTATTAAACAGTCTACCTCCTGATACAGGCGGCACAAATTATAGATGTTTTTTTTAACACAGCTAGAACTGCTTTTATTCCTTTGGATGTGCACCCAACCTCTACTGTGAGTGCACCTGGATTTCAAAAACTAGTTGAGGTCATGTGTCAACCCAATCATATTCTCTATTCATTATTTTATTTCTGCCGGAGTGATATCCCCCAGATGTACAGGGATATAAAGAGAAGAAAAATCCTCAAATCTATAACATCAGATTAAAGTTTATTGCCATTTGTACATGCTTGGTAAATTGAAATTTAGGATGAGGAGTGGCTCTGAATTTTAAAGGTCAAGAATGCCTTAGGGAGGCATAATAATGACAATACTTAGTTACATAAATAAAAATAAATAATATAAATTGAAATTATATAGAGAGAATGCACCCAATATGTATTCATTAATATATGTATATACCCACATTAAACATGCAAACATGCATTCATAGGCCTGATGTTTAAGACTACATGAGTCATTCTGTACATAGATTTTTTTTATATTTCCCTCTTTGCATCACGGCGCTTAGAACTTTTTCATTTTTTGTCCGACGTAGTTGTATGAGACTTTATTATTTGCGGGTCGAGTTGTACGTTATGTAGGTACCATTTTTTTGGTACATTTACATTATTGTTTAATTTCTATACATTTTTATTTTGGCAAAAACTTAGAAAGTAAAAATCAGTTCCGCTGCAGTTTTCTTTATTTATTTTTTTACACCATACACCGATCATCATAAATAACATTATATATTTATTCTACAGGTTGTTACGGACGTGGCGATATCAAACATGTGCATATTATTTCATGTTTTGGGACTTATATTATAAAAAGTTTATTTATTGTAAAAAATTTGGATTTCTGTGTATTTTTTTTTACAATTTAATTTTTTATTTAACCTCTTCCCGCGCTGCGCCGCAATAGTACGTCCTGCAGCGGGGTTAGTTCCCGCATCCAGACGTACTATTGCGGAGGTGTTCCCGGCGCACACTGTCCTAACGGACAGTGTCCAGGAACCGGGAGGTCAGATGTCCCTGACAGCTGACACTCCAGCCTTGCCGGTCAGCGGACCATCGCCGCTGATTTCGGCAATTAACCCCATAAATGCGGCGACGGATTGCCGTCGCCGCATTTAAGGGGTTTGAAACACATCGGCAGCCCCCATGAAGTGATCGTGGGGGCTACCGATGCTTGTCATGGCAATCGGAGGTCAGACAATGACCTCCGGGTTGCCATGTATGGAAGCCTCGGAGGAGCAGCCTCCACCGGTCCTCCGAGGCTTCCTGTCAGTGTGACTGTCACGTCACAATGACAGTTGGAGTACATTACACTACGTGTGTAGTGTAATGTACTCCAGCAGCGATCAAAGCTGAGAGTCTAAGTGTCCCCTAGTGGCACAAGTTAAAAAAGTAACAAAAAGAATAAAAATGTTTTCAAAAAAGTGTAAAAATAAAAGTTATAAGTTATATAAACAAGCACTGCATTTTTTTCCTATAATAAGTCTTTCATTATAGGAAAAAAATGAACACGTTAAAAAAAGTACACATATTTGGTATCCCCGCGTTCGTAACGACCCCAACTATAAAACTATAATGTTATTTTTCCCGCACGATGAACACCCCAAAAAAAAACAATAAAAAACGACACCAGAATCGCTATTTTTTGGTCACCACCCCTCCCAAAATAGAGAATAAAAAGTGATCAAAAAGTCTCATGTACCCGAAAATAATACCGATAAAAACTACAACCCGTCCCGCAAAAAACAAGCTCGTACACAGCTTTTTTGACTGAAAAATAAAAAAGTTTAAAAAGTTACGGCTCTCAGAATATGGTGACACAGAAAATAAATTATTTTATAAAAAAGTGATTTTATTGCGCAAACGCTGCAAAACTTAAAAAAACCCTATATACATATGGTATCGCCGTAATCGTACCGACCCACAGAATAAAATATAATGGTCATTTATAGTGCACGGTGAACGCCGCAAAAAATAAACTAAAAAACATTGTCAGAATTGCTTGTTTTTGGTCACCCGGCTTGCAAAAAAATGTAATAAAAAGTGATCAAAAAAATCGCATGTATCCCAAAATGGTACCAATGAAAAGTACAGATTGTCCCGCAACAAATAAGCCCTCACACAGCTCCGGTGGTGAAAAAATAAAGACGTTCTGGCTCCCAGGAATATGGCGATGCAAAATGTGCAGTGTTTTCTAAAAGCGGGTAACGTCCGACACCATTTATCAGTGCGACACTGGCCACACATCTATGAATTATTATTTCTTTACCGCATTTTTATACCCTCTTATTATGCCCTGATGTTCTCCGCACAGATGACATATGCCCCAACATTATAAACTGAAATACCAGCAAAACCCCAAACAGAAAAACGACCAAGCAAAATATGCGCTCCAAAAGCAAAATGGCGTCCCTCCCTTCTGAGCCCTGCAGCGTGCCCAAACAGCAGTTTGCGTCCAAATATATGGCATTGCCATACCCGGGAGAACCCGCTTAAAGCTTTATGAGGTATTTGTCTTCAGGGGCACAAACTGGGCACGACATATTATGCACTAAAATGGCATATCAGTGGAAAATTGCAATATTCACACCATCCGCTGTGCATTAACCCCTTTGAGCACTATGACTTAATAGCACGTCATGGTGCGGGGGTTGATGTATGGAGCGGGCTCACGTGCTGAGCCCGCTCCATACGCTGCGGGTGTCGGCTGTGTATTACAGCTGACACCCGAGACTAACGGACAGGAACAGCGATCGCGCTGTTACAGGAGTCTGTAAAAATAACAATATACTGCAATACATTAGTATTGCAGCATATTGTACCCGCGGATCCAATGATCGCTGGTACAAGTCCCCTAAGGGGACTAAAAAAATGTGTAGAAGAATTAAAGTTATTAGTAGTGAGAAAGAAAAAAGTTTAGTTTAAAAAAAAAACCTTTTCCCATTTTTCTTCAAAAGTAATGTAAAAAAATAAACAGAATTGTTATCGCTACGTCCGTAAAAGGCCGAACTATTACAATATACCATTATTTAACTCGCACGGTGAACACCGTAAAAAACTTAAATAATTTAAACCACCAAAATCGCTGTCGTTTTCGTTTTTACCGCACGGCGAAAGCTTTAAAAACGAAAACCCCAAAAAATGGAATCAGATTTTCTTCCTATATTCCTATATTTTCCTATTTTTTTTCAGTTTCCAGTGCTTTTTATGGCACTTTAAATGGTACCAATATAAACTACAATTCCTCCCGCAAGAAATAAGCCCTCACATCACTCTACTGACGGAAAAAGAAAAAAGTTATGGCTCTTGGAAGGCGGGTAGTGAAAAACGAAAATAAGAAAGCAAAAAATGGATCAGTCCTGAAAGGGTTAATTCATTTCTAATGAAAAAAATGTATGACCACATGTGGGGTATTTCCGTACCCGGGAGAAATAGCTTTACAAAAATTGGTTGTTTATTTCTCCTTTATCCCTTGTGAAAATGAGAAAATTCAACATTTTAGTGGACAAAAATTGTGATATTAATTCTCTCCGCCTAATTCTAATAAATTCTGCAAAAGACCCGTGGAGTCTAAATGCTCACTATACCCCTAGAAAAAAATCCATGAGGAGTGTTTCCAAAATGAGGTAACTTGGGGGGGTTTCCACTGTTTTGGTCCCTCCAGGGCGTTGCAAACGCGACATGGCACCGAAAAGCAATCCAGGAAAATCTGTGCTCCAAAATCCAAATGGCGCTACTTCCCTTCGGAGCGCTGCCATAGGTCCAATCAGCCGTTTATTATCACATATGGGGTATTGCCATAATCAGGAGAAAATGCTTTACAAATATTGTGGTTCTTTTTTTCCTTTATTCCTTGTAAAAATGTACAATTTCTATGCTTTTTCAGAAAAAAAGTCGATTTTCATTTTCACTGCCGAATTCCACTAAATTCTGCAAAAAACCAGTGTGGTCAAAATGCTAACTATACTGCTAGATAAATTCTTTGAGAGGTGGAGTTTCCAAAATGGGGTCAGTTTTTGGTGGTTTCCCCTGTTTTGGTCTCTTCAGGTTGTTGCAAACGCGACATGGCACCGAAAACCAATCCAGCAAAATCCGTGCTCCAAAATCCAAATGGCACTCCTTCCTTTCTGAGCCCTGCTGTGGGTCCAATCAGCAGTTTATTACCACATATGGGATATTGCTGTAATCAGGAGACATTGCTTTACAAATGTTGGGGTGATTTTCTTCATTATTCCTCGTAAATATTACAAATTTCTATGTTTTTTCAGAAAAAAAAGTAGATTTTCATTTTTACAGACTAATTCCAATATATTTAGCGAAAAACCTGTGTGGTCAAAATGCTAACTATACCCCTAGATAAATTCCTTGATAGGTGTAGTTTCCAAAATGGGGTCACTTTTGGAGGGTTTCCCCTGTTTTGGTCCCTCCAGGGTGTTGCAAACGCGACATGGAACCGAAAACCAATCCAGCAAAATCCGTGCTCCAAAATCCAAATGGCGCTCCTTCCCTTCTGAGCCTTTCTGTGGGTCCAATCAGCAGTTTATTACCACATATGGGATATTGCCGTAATCGGGAGACATTGCTTTACATATGTTGGGGTGCATTTTCTATATTATCTCTTGTAAATATTAAAAATTTCTATGTTTTTTCAGAAAAGATTTTCATTTTTACAGACTAATTCTGATAAATTTAGCGAAAAACCTGTGCGGTCAAAATGCTAACTATACACCTAGTTAAATTCCTTGAGGGGTGTAGTTTCCAAAATGGGGTAACTTTTGGGGTGTTTCCACTGTTTTGGCACCACAAGACTTCTTAAAACCTGACAAGGTGCCTAAAATATATTCTAAAAAAAAAGGAGGCCCAAAATCCACTAGGTGCTCCTTTGCTTCTGAGGCTGGTGCTTCAGTCCATTATCATACTAAGGCCACATGTGGGATATTTCTAAAAACTGCAGAATCTGGGCAATATAATATTGAGTTGCATTTCTCTGGTAAAACCTTCTGTGTTACAAAAAAAAATGTATTAGAAATGAATTTCGGCAAAAAAAAATTAATTTGTAAATTTCACCTCTACTTTGCTTTAATTCCTGTGAAACGCCTAAAGGGTTAAAACACTTTGTGAATGCTGATTCGAATACCTTGAGGGGTGCAGTTTTCAAAATGGGGTGACTTCTGGCGATTTTCTTATATATAAGGCCCTCAAAGCCACCTCAGAACTGAACTGGTCCCTGAAAAAATAGCCTTTTGAAATTTTCTTGAAAATATGAGAAATTGCTGCTAAAGTTCTAAGCCTTGTAACTTCCTAGAAAAATAAAACGATGTTCAAAAAATGATGCAAACATAAAGTTGAAATATGGGAAATGTTAACTAGTAACTATTTTGTGTGGTATTACTATCTGTTTTACAAGCAGATACGTTTAAATTTAGAAAAATGTTAATTTTTGCAATTTTTTTCTAAATTGTGGTGTTTTTCAGAAATAAATACCAAAATTATCGACAAAATTTTTTCACTAACATAAAGTACAACATGTCACGAGAAAACAATCTCAGAATCGCTTGGATAGGTAAAAGCATTCCAACGTTATTACCACATAAAGTAACACATGTCAGATTTGAAAAAATTGGCTGGGTCCTGAAGGCCAAAACAGGCTGGGTCTTGAAGGGGTTAAAAAACTTTGTTTTTATTATTTAACTTTTTTTTTAATCCCATGTTTTTCATTTTTATATTGATTTTTGAACTTTAATGTACTGGCATATATCTATATATATTATTGTTTGCAGCTGTTTAGTTTATGATCTACAAGTACACCCAGGTCCTTCTCAACAAGTGACTCCCCCAGTGTAGCTCCCCCTAGGACATATGATGCATGCAGGTTGTTGGTACCCAGATGCATAACTTTACATCTATCTACATTAAACTTCATTTGCCAAGTGGATGACCAAACACTCAGTGTGTCCAAATCAACTTGCAATTTACAAACATCTTCCATAGACTGAACAATACTACATATCTTCGTGTCATCTGCAAAAATAGAAATAGTGCTATTAATCCCATCCTCTATATCTTTAATAAATTAGTTGAATAATAGTGGTCCCAGCACCAAACCCTGGGGTACACCACTTATAACCGGGGACCATTCAGAGTAGGAATCATTGACCACAACTCTCTGGATATGGTCTTTGAGCGAATTCTCAATCCAATTAGAAACTATACTTTCTAAACCTATAGTCCTTAAAGTGTAGCTAAATGTTTGACAAACGTCTGACATGTCATAGTTACATGTCAGAAGTTTGGATTGGTGGGGGTCCGAGCATTGAGAGCCCCACCAATCGCTAGAATGAAGCAGCTGATGTGTTTGTGTGAGCGCTCAGCTGCTTCGTGTCTGTTCGGCTTTTTCCAGAAATAAATGTATCGGTGTATGAACTCAATACACTATAGATTTTGATTGCCGATGTAAAAAACATGATTTAGACCATTTTCTACTGATTGTTGGCGCCTTTTGTGAGAAACGCGTACAAAAGACAAATATCTGTGAAAAAGTTGTTCTGCTGTGTTGGATTTTTTCAGTCTCTGTTGGGTGCAGTCCAAGGAAAGTCATTTGTGCTAAATGATAGATCAGATTCCCATCAATAAAAGACCAAACAGGAAAAGGCAAAGGCGATTTGTTGTTTTACCGTATGGCAATGTCATCCAGAATGACAACCTTTACAGACCACCGTGAAAGATAACTTGTTCAGAACATGGCGTCTGAAGTCCTTAATGTATGGCCACTATTAAAACAGTGAAAGAAAATCTTCAAGCAGCTGATAAGGTACATAGTATGGCTGTGTTTCTACTGTGCATATACAACAGTGTAGTGTAGTATCTAGATATGTGTAGTATATACTTTATATCTGTGTGTCGGTTATGTATGTGTTGAGCTGTGTGAGTGTATATGTGTGTGTACAAGGGTTTGGGTCTTAGTTTGCATTCTGCTACCATGACAGAAGGGGGGGGGGGGGTTACTATGAATGTTGCCAAAGGGTCTTTAGAACACTTGTTATGAATTTGGAAGTAATATACAATGTAGACATGCTCTTTGTATTCTATTGCAATCGATAATTCGGATCTAGAAGCCTAAGTTTAATGTTTGTAAATGTGTAAGCAAGCAAGCTTAATTTTGGTGGGGCCAGACGTTTAGAAGCGTGATCTAGTTGTAACAATTGCCCTCGTTTTGTTATAAATAAGCCTCATAGTAGCAAGATGCTTTATTTATGTTGTATATAAAGACTAAAGAGACACAAAAACTTTCCCCCCCAGTCTGATAAGTGTTACATTGGAAAAATCAGTCAGAAATAACTAGTGTAAGGCAATGCAACTAATAAAATATAAGCTTAAAGGCCACAAACATGATCGGAATCAGATAAACATTTATATTGACTTCATCATGATTCTCATGCGCCATGGACTTATTTTGTGTCTGATATAAAAAGCAGTGTTGAGGATAAAGTATATTTTTTTCAGTTTACATCACTTGATAAATGACTCTCATTATCTTAATGTCTTGCTATCAGGCAGAATGTGCTCAGTCAGCATACTGATACTTTTTTCTTTATAAGATTAATATCTATAACTTATATTTCTGTAAAACACTTAAATATATTTTGAATATACAGTACAACTTATGGCTGGATTGCCCTTAAGGATAAAAACCAAATAAAAAGGAAAATAAATACTTCAGGAAAATATACATCTCGATTTATTATCTAACAGGCTAAAAATCTCATGCAGTCTGTGTTCAATGTGAGGCGTCTGGAGTTCTACCATCATACAATAGTTGATAAAGGATGTTCTGCCTCTGCAGATGCACGTAAGCATTGTAAAGTTATAAGATCTACTGACAAGACATTTGCACCCAAGGCCGTGCCTTAAAGGTAAAACTGTTCACCTACTTTTGACATACAGATGTAGCCGTTTTTATCTTGACTTTTAATGCACTAAATACACAGTGACGAGAAACTTAAACTTGACTTTTTCTGTAAAGGATCTGCCAGACACAGCTTCTGTGTCGACGCCCGTGGTTAATCAGTCTGTATCTGCTCATAGGTCTGATAGAGTGACTTGATCTGCTACCACTCAGGCTGGCAGGCTGAGGAGTGGGAGAACCTATATCAGCCTGGCCAGACGATTCTAGCTCCCGCCCTTGGTCTATTTATACCTTCATTTGCTGCCTGTCCTTTGCCTGTGATTCTTGTGTTTCCTGGCTCTGCTGTTCCTGCTTATAACCTTATCCGAATTATAAAAGGGCATGAGTGGAAGACTGCGTTTAACATGCCCGAAGGTCATTTCGAATACCTCGTCATGCCCTTTGGGTTGTGTAATGCTCCCGCGGTCTTCCAGAATTTAATTAATGAGATTTTAAGAGACTACCTGGGGGTATTTCTTGTAGTGTACCTTGATGACATACTTTTGTTTTCCAAGGACTGGTCCTCCCACATTGAGCATGTAAGGAAGGTGCTCCAGACCCTTCAGGAAAACAAACTCTTTGCTAAAACCCAAAAATTTGTGTTTGGGGTGCAGGAGATACCATTTTTGGGTCATATCCTCACTCCTAATGAATTCCGCATGGACCCTGCCAAGGTTCAGGCTGTGGCTGAATGGGTCCAACTTGCCTCCCTGAAGGCGTTACAGTGCTTCCTGGGGTTTGCTAATCACCACAGGAGATTTATTGCTAACTTCTCGGTCATCGCTAAGCCTCTTACGGATCTTACTCGCAAGGGTGCTGGTCTCCTCCACTGGCCTCCGGAGGCAGTCCAGGCTTTTGAGATCCTTAAGAAGTGCTTTATTTCTGCCCCAGTGCTGATTCAGCCTAACCAAATGGAGCCATTCATCGTGGAGGTTGACACCTCTGAGGTGGGAGTGGGTGCTGTCTTGTCCCAGGGTACTAGGTCTCTCATCCATCTCCGTTCCTGTGCCTACTTCTCCAGGAAGTTCTCGCCCACTGAGAGTAACTATGACGTTGGCAACCGCAAACTCTTAGCCATTAAATGGGCATTTGAAGAGTGGCGCCACTTCTTGGAGGGGGCTAGGCACCAGGTAACGGTTCTAAAATCTGCCCGGAGGCTAAACCCGAGACAGGCTCGATGGGCGTTGTTCTTTACTAGATTCAACTTTGTGGTCACCTATAGGGCTGGGTCTAAAAATATTAAAGCTGATGCACTGTCGCGTAGCTTCATGGCCAGCCCTCCTTCGGAGGAAGATCCTGCTTGTGTTTTGCCCCCAGGTATATTCATATCCTCTGTTGATTCTAACTTAGTCTCCGAAATTGCGACTGATCAAGGTTCAGCTCCCGGGAACCTTCCTGAGAACAAGCTGTTTGTTCCCCTGCAATTCCGGCTAAGGGTACTCAGGGAAAATCATGACTCTGCACTATCTGGCCATACTGGCATCCTGGGTACCAAGCACCTCATTTCTAGAACCTATTGGTGGCCCGTGTTGCCTGAAGACATTAAGGCCTACGTTGCCGCTTGTGAAATTTGTGCTAGGTCCAAAACTCCCAGGTCCCGACCAGCGGGCTTACTAAGTTCTTTGCCCATTCCTCAGAGACCTTAGACCCATATCTCCATGGATTTTTATCACCGATCTCCCTCCATCCCAAGGCAAGTCGGTGGTATGGGTTGTAGTAGACCGCTTTAGTAAGATGTGCCACTTTGTGCCCCTCAAGAAACTACCCAATGCCAAGACGTTAGCTACCTTGTTTGTGAAACACATCCTGCGTCTCCATGGGGTTCCTGGCAATATTGTTTCTGACAGAGGGGTACAATTTGTTTCCTTGTTTTGGAGAGCTTTCTGTAAGAAGTTGGAGATTGATCTGTCCTTCTCCTCGGCCTTCCATCCTGAAACTAATGGCCAAACTGAGAGGACTAATCAGTCTCTAGAACAATATTTAAGGTGTTTTATCTCTGACTGTCAATATGATTGGGTCTCCTTCATTCCCCTTGCCGAACTCGTCAGGGGTCTCCCCCTTTTTCTGTAATTTTGGGTTTAATCCATGGTTCTCTTCCGTTTCACCTGGTGGTCCCAACAATCCTGAGGTAGATGTCGTTTATAGGGAACTGTGCACAGTCTGGGCCCAGGTTCAGAAGAACCTTGAGGCGTCCCAGAGCATACAAAAGACTCAGGCAGATAGAGGACGTTCTGCTAACCCCTTGTTTGTGGTCTGGGATCTGGTGTGGCTGTCTTCAAAAAACTTGCACCTTAAAGTTCCGTCCAAAAAGTTTGCTCCCCGGTATATAGGGCCGTACAAGGTCATTGAGGTCCTTAACCCTGTCTCCTTCCGGCTGGAGTTACCCCCGTCCTTTCAAATACACGACGTGTTTCATGCCTCCCTCCTGAAACGCTGCTTCCTGTCCTTGTCTACCTCGAGGAAACCCCCGGTCCCTGTTCTCACCCCTGAAGAGGTAGAATTCGAGGTGGCCAAGATTGTGGACAGCAGGATGGTCCAAGGCTCCCTCCAGTACCTGGTCCATTGGAGAGGATACGGGCCTCAGGAGAGAACTTGGGTACCCGCCCGGGATGTTCATGCTGGGGTATTGCTCAGAAGGTTCCATCTTCGGTTCCCTAATAAGCCAGGTCCACCTAAGAAGGGTCCAGTGGCCCCTCATAAAAGGGGGGGGGGTACTGTAAAGGATCTGCCAGACACAGCTTCTGTGTCGACGCCCATGGTTAATCAGTCTGCATCTGCTCATAGGTCTGATAGAGTGACTCGATCTGCTACCACTCAGGCTGGGAGGCTGAGGAGTGGGAGAACCTATCACAGCCTGGCCAGACGGTTCTAGCTCCTGCCCTTGGTCAATTTATACCTTCATTTGCTGCCTGTCCTTTGCCTGTGATTCTTGTGTTTCCTGGCTCTGCTGTTCCTGCTTATACCATTGACCTCTGCTTCTATTTGACCCTAGCTTGACTGACTACTCTCCTGTTCTGCTTTTGTTACCGCATTCTCTCCTGGTTTGACTCGGCTCGTTCACTACTCTGTTGCTCATGGTGTTTCCGTGGGCAAATTCCCCTCTTCCCTTGCTTCTGTGTTCCCTTCTCTGTTTTGTTTGTCGTGCACATAGTGAGCATAGGGACCGTCGCCCAGTTGTACGCCGTCGCCTTGGACGGACTGTGCAAGTAGGCAGGGACTGAGTGGCCGGTAGATTAGGGCTCACCTGTCCGTCTCCCTACCCCCCATTACATTTTCAATGGCTTTTCAATGGCTTTTGTTGTGTAATATCACGCTGCAGCAAGTTATCAGACTCAAGAAATACTTGGCTACATCTGTATTGTAGTGAGCCATGAAGAAAGGTGTGGGGGCTAACAGAAAAACTGTAATGCTAAGAGCACCTCTTTCAGAAAAGGTAGAAGACAAAATCACAGACTAAGGCCCCATGCACACGACTTTCATCCGAGATTTTATCTGTAATTACGGACCCATTCATTTCTATGGCCGACGGCACCTTCCCCCATATTTACGAGATGGTGTCTGGGCTGTAGAAAGCTTCAGTAAAAAAATAAGACATATCCCATTTTTTTTATTTTACGGACCCTGCTCCCATACTTTATAATGAGAGCACGGCCTGCAAATGCGAACGACTGTCCGCAGCCGGCTAGAGCCGTAATCATGGACTAGGATTACAGCTATGTCCGTGTGCAGGGGCCTAAGGGGCTCAGTACCCAGCCAAATATTTATGCCCGTCGCTTTCAGCACCCAGAACTCCAGCAATCAAACCTTAGTTTCTAAAACGACAGTGACCATTTTTCCCCAAATGTAGTGTAGACAATGTTTTTGCCATTTTCAATTTTGCCCACTTTAAGATGGATGAAGGAAAATCAGCAGGAAACTTGCTACAGGGTTCATGAGGGAAATTCACACACTGTGTGGCTCCCCTCCACAGCCTCATGGCGTACAGCATAGCTTGGTGGCACCTGACAGTACACATATGAAAAGGTGGTGTGGGAAAAGCAGCAAAAAGTGGCTGTTGGGTATTGATATAAGGACTCTTGTCCACTACTCCCCTAAAACTGCGCAGTTCAAGAAGCTAAAAAACTTGCCTCTGAGTTGCTCCTGAGTTTTCCCCTTAGTGATTGGGCAGTGAGCTCAAGACATGCTCTGCCTGATCATGTTAAGTCATACCCACATAGTCAAGGGTGGGATTAAAATTTTTAACAACAGGTTCCCTGTTTTGCGGACAAACATATGGAGGGGGGGTCGCGTGTTTTGATGTGTATCGCGCCATGGAAAATGATTCTAATAATAATATAAAACAATTACGATATTCAAAATACGCCCTATATTAAAGTGGACTCTAAACAGAGACATTCCCTGTCCAGAATGCTTTGGTGTGGATTTCCACACTATGTATATAATTTACATAAGCATATCTACCTACCTACCCACCGAAGTTCATTATATTAAACTCACCCATTACATATATAGACCTATATGCGCACATTTAATATCCTATGTGTGCTCAGCCCATTTAAATAGGCTGTGGACTGTGAAAAGGGTGGAGGACAATGCGGCGTACGCAGTAGGCCGCGACAACTCTCCCAGCTAATGCACAGATATGGTGCCAGCAGCAAGCTCAGTACATATATACAGCTCCAGAACCAACCTCAGTACATATATACAGCTCCAGAACCAAACCCAGTACATACAGTGAAGGAAATAAGTATTTGATCCCTTGCTGATTTTGTAAGTTTGCCCATTGTCAAAGTCATGAACAGTCTAGAATTTTTAGGCTAGGTTAATTTTACCAGTGAGAGATAGATTATATATAAAAAAAAAAAAGAAAATCACATAGTCAAAATTATATATATTTATTTGCATTGTGCACAGAGAAATAAGTATTTGATCCCCTACCAACCATTAAGAGTTCAGCCTCCTCCAGACCAGTTACACGCTCCAAATCAACTTGGTGCCTGCATTAAAGACAGCTGTCTTACATGGTCACCTGTATAAAATACTCCTGTCCACAGACTCAATTAATCAGTCTGACTCTAACCTCTACAACATGGGCAAGACCAAAGAGCTTTCTAAGGATGTTAGGGACAAGATCATAGACCTGCACAAGGCTGGAATGGGCTACAAGACCATAAGTAAGACGCTGGGTGAGAAGGAGACAACTGTTGGTGCAATAGTAAGAAAATGGAAGACATACAAAATGACTGTCAATCGACATCGATCTGGGGCTCCATGCAAAATCTCACCTCGTGGGGTATCCTTGATCCTGAGGAAGGTGAGAGCTCAGCCGAAAACTACACGGGGGGAACTTGTTAATGATCTCAAGACAGCTGGGACCACAGTCACCTAGAAAACCATTGGTAAGACATTACACCGTAATGGATTAAAATCCTGCAGTGCCCGCAAGGTCACCCTGCTCAAGAAGGCTCATGTACAGGCCCGTCTGAAGATTGCAAATGAACATCTGGATGATTCTGAGAGTGATTGGGAGAAGGTGCTGTGGTCAGATGAGACTAAAATTGAGCTCTTTGGCATTAACTCAACTCGTCGTGTTTGGAGGAAGAGAAATGCTGCCTATGACCCAAAGACCACCGTCGCCACTGTCAAGCATGGAGGTGGAAACATTATGTTTTGGGGGTGTTTCTCTGCTAAGGGCACAGGACTACTTCACCGCATCAATGGGAGAATGGATGGAGCCATGTACCATCAAATCCTGAGTGACAACCTCCTTCCCTCCACCAGGACATTAAAAATGGCTTGTGGCTGGGTCTTCCAGCACGACAATGACCCGAAACATACAGCCAAGGCAACAAAGGAGTGGCTCAAAAAGAAGCACATTAAGGTCATGGAGTGGCCTTGCCAGTCTCCAGACCTTAATCCCATCGAAAACTTATGGAGGGAGCTGAAGATCCGAGTTGCCAAGCGACAGCCTCGAATCTTAATGATTTACAGATGATCTGCAAAGAGGAGTGGGCCAAAATTCCATCTAACATGTGTGCAAACCTCATCATCAACTACAAAATATGTCTGACTGCTGTGCTTGCCAACAAGGGTTTTGCCACCAAGTATTAAGTCTTGTTTGCCAAAGGAATCAAATACTTATTTCTCTGTGCACAATGCAAATAAATATATATAATTTTGACAATGTGATTTTCTGTTTTTTTTTAATATAATCTATCTCTCACTGGTAAAATTAACCTAGCCTAAAAATTCTAGACTGTTCATGTCTTTGACAGTGGGCAAACTTACAAAATCAGCAAGGGATCAAATACTTATTTCCTTCACTGTATATACAACACCAAAACAAAACTCAGTACATATATACATAACCAGAACCAAGCTCATACATATATACAACACCAGAAACAAGCTCATTTACATATATACAGCAACAGAACCAAGCTATATGTATATATATATATATATATATATATATATATATATCTAGAGCACCAGAACCAAGCTCAGTACATATAAACAGCACCAGAAGAAAGCTCAGTACATATATACAACACCAGAACAAAGCTCAGTACATATATACAACACCAGAACCAAGCTCAGTGCATAAATACAACACCAGAACCAAGCTCGTATACATATATATGTTCAGCACCAGAACCAAGCTCAGTACATATATACAACTCCAGAACCAATCTAAGTACATATAAAGTGCACCAGAACCAAGCTCAGCATATAAATACAGCCCCAGAACCAAGCTCAGTACATATATAAAGCCCCAGAGCCAAGCTCAGTACATATATCCAGCCCCAGAACCAAGCCCAGTGCACATATGCAGAATCAGAACCAAGATAAGCAGATAAATACAACACCAGAACTAAGCTCAGTACATATATACAGTGCCAGAACCAAGCTCAGCACATAAATACAGCACCAGAACTAAGCTCAGTACATAAATACAACACCAGAACAAAGCTCAGTACATATATACAGCACCAGAAGAAAGCTCAGTACATATATTCAGCACCATAACCAAGCTCAGTACATAAATACAGCACCAGAACAAGCTCAATACATATATACTGCACCAGAACAAATCTCAGTACATATATACAGCACCAGAACAAAGCTCAGTACATAAATCCAGCACCAGAACGAATACAGCTCAATTTAGTGCAACCCCTACTGTATAGGTTTGTAAAGCCTAAAACTGCGTCTCCGGGCATGGATCGAATAAAGGTAAGTATATGCTGGGAGTTGCTGTTTCACAAAAAAAAAATCATATCAAAATAAAACCACCCACCATATCGCTGCAGATCAAACAGTGGCTACATTACTGATTAGAGGCAGAATAAACATTTACATTAAGTGACTCACCGGTGACGTCTCAGATTCTAGTTCTTTTTCTCTTTTCTTTTCCATCCGGACCAAACCATTTCTGCAGTTTTCCGTTCAGATGTCTGCAGCTTCTCACTTTTAAAACATTTCTGCACCTATAAACGAAGATAAAATTCTCAACACCCCTAAATATAATAGCGCCATACACTGCACCTCTAATTATAATAGCGCCATACACTGTGTCCCTGATTAAGATAGCACCATACACTGTGTCCCACACACATACACCGTGCCCCCTGTATATAGTGCCCCCATAGCCCCCTGTAGATAGTGACCACCATAGAGCCTCTGTAGAAAGTGCCCTACATAGAAGCACCTGTAGATAGTGCCCCACGTACAGCCTCCTGTAGATAGTGCCCACATATGGACTCTATTTCTGCAAGGTAATAGTGCTAACCACCGTGCTGCCCTACATATTGCTCCCCCTATAGATAGTTCTCAACATATAGCTCCCACTGTATATAGTGTTCTACATATAGCCTACCTCTATATATATATATATATATATATTTATATAGTGTCCCACATAGAGCCCCACCCTGTAGATAGTGCCCTACAAATAGCTCCCCCTATAGATAGTGCACCACATATAGCCGACCCCTGTATATAGTGTCGCACATATAGCCCACCCCTGTACATAGTGCCCTACATATAGCTCCCCTGTATAAAGTACTCCACATCCCCACATATAGACCCCCATGTAGATCGAGCCCCCTGTAGATAATGCCCCTCACAGTTTTATTAGAAAACATAAAAAAACTTTACATACTCACATGATCCCGTTCCCGCACCGTACTGTGGCAATGCAAGCCTGCTCTCTTCTGAGCAGGTATGCTGGGGCTGAACAATGCAAGGGGCGTGATGACATTATCGTGCCACTAGCGTCGTTGAAAGGCGCTGATTGGCAGGTCAGAATGACTTGCCCCGTTAATCAGTGCCTTTCAACAACGGAAGCAGCACGATGACGTGATCACGCTGCTAGCGTCTTTGAAAGGCGCTGATTGGCAAGGCAAGTCATTTTCCCCTACCAATGAGAGTCTTTGTAAGGCAATGATTCAGCGCAAATGCATGTATTGGTATCTGCATGATATACACGCAGGTAAAATTAGTGCAAGGGGGGTGGCGGCGGCTGGTTTCAGTGGTCCTGCCGCCAGGGCCGATTCTAGCTTTTCTGCTGCCTGAGGCGAAAATGGAAATGGCGCCCCCCCTTCCACACAAAAAAAAATAAATAGAAATAAATTGTAAGTAGGAAACAACTTGTGAAACAAAACAAAAAATTAAAGCTGTGTGAACAAAAAAATACATTAGGGCCTGTTCACTTCACCGTTCGCTTCCGTTCCGAGGTTCTGTCGGGTGAACCCCGCAACGGAAAGTGAAAGTGACAGCACAGCTTCCGTTTCAGTAACCATTGATCTCAATGTTGATGGAAACATCGCTAATGGCTTCCGTTCGTCACCATTCCGGCTGGTTTCCGGTTTTCCGACGGAATCAATAGCGGAGTCGACTACGGAACGGAATCGAACGGTGATGTGAACTGGCCCTTATTGAACATCATTGTTATAAACTGCAAGGTCTCATAATGCTACAGGCAATTGTGTAGTAAATATCCCTATATTGCCCCAGTTATAAATACTAGTAAAATGACCAGGGCAACATGTATCCAAAATGCAAACACAAAAATGAAAGAACAATGTCAGCGTTCAAACTTGTTTCAGGGCTACTTTAATGGCTCTTTACAGTCAGTATAGTAACACATGCGGCACTTTACAGTCAGTATAGTAACACACGCGGCACTTTACAGTCAGTATAGAAACGCACGCTGCACTTTACAGTCAGTATAGTAACGCACGCTGCACTTTACAGTCAGTATAGTAACGCACGCTGCACTTTACAGTCAGTATAGTAACGCACGCTGCACTTTACAGTCAGTATAGTAACGCACGCTGCACTTTACAGTCAGTATAGTAACGCACGCTGCACTTTACAGTCAGTATAGTAACGCACGCTGCACTTTACAGTCAGTATAGTAACGCACGCTGCACTTTACAGTCAGTATAGAAACACACGCTGCACTTTACAGTCAGTATAGAAACGCACGCTGCACTTTACAGTCAGTATAGTAACGCACGCGGCACTTTACAGTCAGTATAGTAACACGCTGCACTTTACAGTCAGTATAGTAACGCACGCTGCACTTTACAGTCAGTATAGTAATGCACGCAGCACTTTACAGTCAGTATAGTAACACACGCTGCACTTTACAGTCAGTATAGTAACACACGCTGCACTTTACAGTCAGTATAGTAACGCACGCTGCACTTTACAGTCAGTATAGTAACACACGCTGCACTTTACAGTCAGTATAGAAACGCACGCTGCACTTTACAGTCAGTATAGTAACGCACGCGGCACTTTACAGTCAGTATAGTAACGCACGCTGCACTTTACAGTCAGTATAGTAACGCACGCTGCACTTTACAGTCAGTATAGTAACGCATACTGACACTTGCTTTCTGTCCACGTCTGTTGGATCTGTACTACCAATCCGTAATATTTGTAAACCGAAACTGCACAGACCAGACTAGGAATGAATGTAATCATCGAGCCAGTAATATAATCTGAAAACTATTCACTGCATGTTCAGGTCTTAAAGGGGTTGTCCCAAGATTAAATGTTATCCCCTCTCTACAGGATAGGGGATAACATGCTGATCTGTGGGGGTCCCTCGTACCCCTGAGTTAATGACGCTGCAGGTCAAGCATACACCCTGCCACTCCAGTTACTCAGGGGTACAAGGGACCACCATTCCAGTTATCAGTGGGGGTCCCAGTAGTTGGACCCCCACCGATCAGCATGTTATGTCCTGTCCTGTAGACAGGGGATAACATTTAATCTTGGAACAACCCCTTTAACTGCAAGGGGCAAAAATTTATATTTTGAAAAAAAGGCATATGGAACAGTAGCAAAGCAAAAAATAAACTGCGCACAACCTATAAATAAATATGTACCAGCAGTGTATATACCGCACAGATCCATATATAGCAGCAGTGAATATACCGCAGATATAAATATATACCAGTAGTGAATGTTATCAGCCACAGTCCGCCCTTCTCCTCCTCCTCTCATCCAATAACATGTGGAGGCTGAGGAGAGGTGCAGAGTTGCCATACTCACTCGTTAGACGCGCTCTCTGTATCGTGGTCCACAGGGGCGTGCGCTTCTCCGCTGCAAGCTCTGTTGTGAACTTGTGATATTCTGCACACAGGGGTGGATATAGGATTGAAATCTAGAGCAGGGGTGGAAAAAACACAAACTGTGAACAGACCATATTTTCCCCCCTCCTCCCCCTAACACCACCCCTATTGAACTCTGTCACCTGTTAACGGAAAAATCATCTGTCAGAAGGAAAAATGTTTCCCCGATGAGTACAAGAAAGCCCCACCTGGGAATTAGACTTTCTTGTACTCCACAATGGGGAAACATTTTTTCCCTCTGGCGGATGACTTTTCAGTTGACAGGAAGCAGAGTTACATGAAAGGAAATTATTTTTCCTTGACCTCTAGTTTCTATTGTGGCGCAGGGGAGAAAAAAGTATAGGTTTTATATTTGTAATACTGCTAACTTTTATTTTTTTGCTATGTTCGGCTGGACCATTTAGACTAAGGGTATGTGCACACGTAGTGACCAAAAACGTCTGAAAATACGGAGCTGTTTTCAAGGGAAAACAGCCCCTGATTTTCAGAAGTTTTTTGAGCAACTCGCGTTTTTCGCTGCGTTTTCGCAGCGTTTTTTACGTCCGTTTTTGGAGCTGTTTTCATTGGAGTCTATGAGAAAACGGCTCCAAAAACGTCAAACGACGACGCGTAAATTACAGGTCGTTGGCACAATATGTCGGCAAACCCATTCAAATGAATGGGCAGATGTTTGCCGACGTATTGGAGCCGTATT